>NC_135483.1:117830284-118160784 GCF_052094955.1 Ictidomys tridecemlineatus | reverse complement strand
CATATACAGTGAGATTTGTATAATTTATGTTTTGCTCAGTATTTTGACTCACATAAGTGAACCAATAACACATTATTTTAAAAAATTCACCTTCATGTATTCACATTTAAAAACATGGTTTTTAATCAGATTCACATAATTATGAAAAAATGGTTACCACACCATAGGTTGTTAAAATAAACATGTCTAAATTAAACATTGACAGTAAGTGACACATTTTATTGAGTGAAAAAGCACTTAGGTTTCCAGTGCTTTGAAGTATATCACTAATTACATGTCATATCAGAATGATTAGGAAACATTTATATAACCAAGAATGATTAAAAGAAATCCAGTACACAAAGAATGTATGAATATTCACAATGAGGAAAAAAACACAGATATGTACTAGCACTTATCAACATAAACGTTATTTGTGCATATAAAGTATATACATATAATGTATGTGTACATATATATAATTTATATGTATAAAACCTATATGCATCTATAGCTCTGTATTTATTCTAATGTATATCCATGCTATCTATATCAGAGATAGACAAATAAATACTATTCCAATAAAGTGATGGATTCTTGGTAAAGAATTCACCAAGACTTCTCTCTAATGCTAATTTGTAGAAAGCTTCCCAATAGAACTTCCTTATAATAAACATTTGATCATTATAAGTTGAAGGTGGACTTCAATTTATATTGGCATATTCTGAAATTACTTTTGAAGGGTTTATGTTGTAGCTTACTCAGTAATTATAGATACATAAAGATATACCTGGATCCTTTTTGCAACTTAAACATTTCACAATCAGAGAAACTAGATATTTTGTCAAACAACCTAGACAAAGTGGTTTTATTCCTATTAAATTAGAATATCACTATTGTTTAGTATGCACGGATTAACACAGTCTTGAATTTTGGAGTAAGAGGACCTGAGTTTCAGCTTTCTATATTGAAGATGATTGACTTTCTGCAAGTCAGATTTTTGCAAAGATGTCCAGGAAATGAGATACTGTTTATGAAAGCCCTCTATAATCTTTAAAGTGCTTTACTAGTGTTAATTCTTCTTACTAGCTATTATCAAGCTGAACCTAAGGGGATCTAAAATGTTACCTATATCACTCAGATTACTCAAACTATATAATGGCATATTGCTTAATCCCCTTCTGTTAATGCTTTGGCTTCCCTCTTGCAAAATAGCAAGAAACAGTTAAATGTTCCAATTCCTAAGAGGTTGAGCACTTTTACAAACAACAGTCAGAATAGGGAAAAAAGAAAATTAACGGTTTTCTGCTAATGACTCATATTAGGCCTCTTTGGTGGTCTAAAGCAATGGATTACATCTTTTTATCATTTCTTCCATCTGCCTGTCACAGGACTACTAGGGTGATTGCTAGTTTTGTTGTTAAAAATGTCACCCTCTTTTTTTTTTCAAAATCTTTAAAAGTAAACACAGGAAAAGTGGTGTATACCTGTCATTTAGATCAAATAAAACAAAGGTCGATGGAAATACATTTCTCGTTTGAAGAGGCTCCCCTGCTGATTTTGTTTATCAGAAAATGGCAAGTTTTTGTTCCTAATGGACTGAAATTTAAATAAAATCTGACCCTGGAAATAAAAGCAGCCATTATGACGAAATAAAATTATATACTTTGGAGGAGAAATTGAATTAGAATGCTGGCTTTCTTTGGTTAAATTCTTTTACATAAGGAAATGAGCAAGAGAGAGAAAACTGTTGGATAAAGTGAGCTTTTTAAAAATCAATAATTGCTTCTAATTTACTTTTAAAAACTTTGTTCCAGACTTTATAGAGTATCATGAATTAAACTGAAATTTGTATATTTCCTTACACAATAGTCTAACTACAGCCAAAAAGGCATACTGATTTTCATTTTGATAGTTCTTCTTAGCAAACAAAATCCTCAAAGAACCAAGGTTTTTATATGTTAAGTTCAAAAATTTTAAGAGATTAGAATAATTTCAATATCAGACAGCATTGGCAATAATATGCTTGGAAAATGAAGAAAGCATTATAGCCTTATTGGATTACATGTGATTTTAAATAAAATTTGTCTGAGGGGAAAGTATTTTTTTTAAAAAAAGACTTTGACATTAATATAATTTTAGTACGAATATTTCTTGAAAGTTGGTTCCTGAAATTCTCAGAATTACCACCCTTTGTTTTAGTTGGCTTGTTTTGAAAAATATATTTGTATTTTAACCATATTCAGGGAGAGTTCTGAGTTGACGAGTTTAAAAATAGGTAAATTTTATATTGAAGCTTTTACTCTAAATTTAATTCATTGTAAAAACATCAAAGTGTATATTTGTTTTTTTGATAGTTATGTCTGTCCCTTAGAAAAGTAAAATATTTGTGATAATCTTCTTGGAGAATATGGGAGTAATAAGTCATATACTTCTACCTTCCACAGTTAATGGAGAGTTTAAAGCCTTCTAGTACAAAGCTTTCCTTTTATGAGTAAAAACTAATAATTGGCCATATTAAATTATTTATCTAGAAACATCCTTATAATCATGACATGGGATAGAATATAGCCAACAACATAAACTGAAAACAATAAAACCTAACTTTCTATGTAATAGCTGTGTCAGTTGGTACAAAAATGTTCAACTTCTTAGAATGTCAACATCCTATTCTAGTGTTTTCCTGTAAGTTTGCCTTGTGAGTTAAATGGGATAATGCTTGAAAAATGATAATGCATGTGATAGAAGCTGAATGGATTCATTGAAACAATATTCATGGAGCAAGTTCTATGACCTAGAAAAAGATAATTATTTCTACTCTGATAGAACTTACCTGTTTGTTCTTTGTGTGTTGTTCGTGAGACAGAAAAACTGAAATAAAAGTAATTGTAGAGGCATAGTAATGCTGGGAAGACCATGGAATTAAATCCTATTAAGTGATAGGAATGATACTAGGCAAATGGAGGTCTACTTTCCATGTCAGTCAGGGAAGATGTTTCTCAAGTGAAGTCAAAAAGCGGGACATAAATGATAAACAGCATTGATCACATTTGAGTTGAGCATGGACTATAAGAAGGAGCCTTGGTAGCCATTCGTAGATTTATAAAGTCCCAGAATTTATAGATGCAGTGTGTTCCTCCAACTATTCCATTAAGCCATTATAAAAGAGTACAAAAGATAATGTTAATGCATTGTAATGCTTGTTTGGATTTTTTTAAGATAAATTAGGCAGTACTTAAAATTAGGAAAACAACATTTTGATGTCTTGGAAATTCACTTTGTCTAATTACTATAACTAGATGACTAAAATTAGATGATGTGGACAATAAAGCATTTCTGAATTTTCATCTGGAAAGGCATACCTTTGGTAGGATGGTCCAAAGGAAAAAAATTGTCTACAGAAAGGCATTTACATCTTACATGGAGAAATTTAAAGACAGGGTATATTAAATACACTCAGTTTCTCCCTTTCCATTTAAAATTACTTAATTAATTGAATGTGTTCATGGCTTTGTTAGAGCTATTCAGAAACCATCTTGATAGGCTTCAGAGTAATATATGAATACTTCAAGTTAAACTTTCCACAGTGAAACTTGAGGTAATTTAGAGTCGTGTATGTCTAGAAATCAGACCACACAATTTTTGGTGTTCATGTGACCAATCTGTGTTTCAGTCTTACATTGCCCACTAAATGAGCTACTGATTTAGAATCACTGATGAATTCCCAAGGGTTGTATCTGGCTCTGAAGGAATATTCAATTACTTATTTTTGTATGGCAGGAAGAGTTTTCTGTAGGGTTATCGTAGGCCATGGAAATATTCCATTATTTCCTGCTGAGAAGAAATCACATAATTCTGGAAGAACAGGAGATCTTTGTTATAATACAATGAAGTATTTATTCAAAGTTATGATTCAATTCCCTCAAAGTATTCTGATAAAATTCAGAAGAAAAAAAAGACACACCCTTTCAGAGATATATTCTATCTGCTTTAAAGGAAGAAGAAGACTGAATATACTTATAGTCCACAGGACTAAATGTTTACTAGCACAAGCAAACAGCCTCCTCACCTCTGTGACCAGAGTTGTTTGATGATTTTAATCTATAGCTTATGAATTCCTTAGGATGCACAGAAAATACCACAGCTAATCCAATTAGCTAATGCCTGAAATGCTTTCCCTACAGATTCTGGTGGTTTCCAAAGTACTTACTCAAAATCCAGTATTTCATCTTCTTGTGCATCAATCAATTTTTGTGTGCATCCAAACTGGCTATGCTTAGATTGCTTCAAAATGCACTATCTTTTCCTTCCCTACTCTGTCTCACATGACCATTCTTAATGACTAAATTCTTATGGACGGTATTTTAAAGGGCCACTCTTCTGTGTGTGCAGCTAACATATTTCCAAGTGCCATTTGGCATATGTATCTTCCTATGGGGTAATTATGCATGTAAATGTAGCAAATGCACACCCAACTTCCTCAGACCAAAAAAAGATGGGAGGTTTTAAAACTTGATCCCAGACTAATTTCTCTCTAAATTTCTCTGGAAACTCCTTTCATTTAAATCTACTCAGGATACAGTTCCAGCTAATGTTTATCTTTGGCTATTTTAGCAATTTTAATTTATTATATTTCAGAATTTTAATATTTTTATTTCAATTTAAATATATGTACTGTTTTTCTAACATCTTCTATGTTGAAAATCCCTCAGTATAAACCTCACAGTACCAGAACTTTGCTAAAGGGCATTCGTACTCGATGACCAAGATTTGGGTTAGATCTCGGTTAGATCTCACTAATCGCTATGTGAGTTTAGGTAAAGGAACAAAGCACTAAATCAAAAGATCAGAGTTCACATCCCAGCTCCGCCACTTGTTTTGTAATATAAAACAATGCTCCCTGAGTTACACTTCTCTTGAAAATCAAAATAAGGGAAACTGTGATTGCTTGCTTTGGTTTGTTTTGCTTTATGTTAGCTTTTGGTTCTCTTATAATTTAAAAAAAAATATTGTGAACTATAAGAACAAAGGTCATGTTTCCTGCATTTTTCTTTAAACAAGGAGAGCTGAGATTCCTTAGCAATTCTTCCATATACCCTCTAAGCGGTAAGGTCCTGACCTTACTAGGTATTTAGACTTTTCAAGCATTTCAGAAGCTCTTTAATGTAAGCACATCTTCTGACCCCTGGATTTGGCTATTTTATATGCTTTAGGTCTTCAGTGGCTTGGTTCATAATGGTTAGCCAAGAAAAGAACCTTCATATTAAGGTTTCTGCTAATTCATTGGTAGGTAGGTTTGGGTGTCATAGAGGTATCTGTGATTGACAGAACCTTTATGATGAACCAGTAGGATACTTTATTTTGCAAAGACAATAAAAAGGGCCTAACTAACTTGTTAATTTCATTATTTTTCTCTTGTTTGCCTGACTCTCTTATCTCAGAAGGCAACTAACTTCTAGGAATCATATTTCCTTTGGGGGTTTTGAGTTTCTCCATAGGTTATTATTTATTGTTTTAACTTAAATCTAGACCCTAAATCATTTTGTTTTATTGTGCATCTTCATCATTATTCATTTCAAAAATTTAGTCCTGATGATACCAAACATGCCTAAATTTAGTCCATATTCCAAGATTACATCTGGATCACTAAATTGTTTTAATACTTATAATATTTAAATAAGGTTAACTTAAGATATATAAATTTCATTGCACCAAACACTTATATTTCTCATGTTACTGCATCAGAATTTGAGAATTATTTTAAATATTATTTTTAAATGTATTCAAGATATCAGATACCTTTATTTTATATATTGTGTACATTCCAGATTGTAAACAGAGGCATGAGTCTTTATTCCTTTTATTTCCTATTATGCCCCAATTGTTTAGAAAAGTGCCTAGCACATAACTGGCTCTCAGTAGATGTTTGTTGAGTTAATGCATAACTAATACTATTTTTTCTATTCAATTCCACAAGATATCAGCAATATCCAGAGTACCACAAACTGTCATTTAAGTTTAAATTAAAAAAGAAAACCAAAAAAAAAAAATGATTGACTCTGCTTGGACCATATAATTTTTTTTTTCCACAAGACTCTACTTATGGTTAGATCTGTTGAAGTCATAATTACTGAATTTGCTGGACAAGCAGGACAAGGCCTATCTTTAAGATACCCATTCAGAAAGTTCTAGATAAGGTCATGGTCCCTAAGAAGTAGATTGTGAGGAAGCAAGAATTTCCTTCAACACCATTCCTATTGTATCAAGCCTCTCTGGTGAACCAGGTTCATGAAAATTGTGATGAGACTGATAAATTGTTTTAATGGCAGAACTATGATAGTGCAAAGTGAGATGTTTTAGTTTCATTAATGAGTACATTGGATGATATTCATTGCTAAAAATCTTCTGAACATTTTTAAAGAATATTCATTTGAAAATTGAAAGCTCTGGGCTTTCATTTTCATTCTATGTATTATGTGTCCTTGGGAAAGTCCTGTCACTTTGCTGGAACCATAGTTTCTTCAAATGTAAAACACCAACATTACTTTATAGATGTCTTATCATTTTGAGTCTATGATTTATATAGTTTCTACAAAAGAGAAAATAATTAGTTCAGGCAATTTTATGAGCAAAAGAAATGAACCAAATAATTTGTTTGTTGACCTATGCCTTGTTAAATATTTATTTCCAAAATGAGAGTTGTCATCTATCATTATTTTGTTATATGCTGAAATAAATCATAGCAATAATACCATTTGAAGAACTGGTTAAGTGCTAATTTCATCAATGGTATTCGTGCTATGCTGATGATTATACAATTGATATTGATGCAATTGACACTGAATACAATTAACTGAACAAATGCATGTAGAGGAAAATGGAAGAGGAAATGAGCATAGAAAACTAGGGTAATATATTCTTAATTTTACCATAAGCAGTATGCTATCCAATATAGATTTTTAATGGAAATAGCAATGAGTATATATTGCCTTCCCAGGTACAATAAGATGTCTAGATTTTGAGATGTCTAGACTTATTGTGACTTTAACCTAGAATGTCTTTCCCCAAGTATGTCATTCACAGATGTTAATAAGGAAATAATAGGTTATTCTAAATTGTAATTCAATGTTAATATTAGAAATATGGAAAAATTTTCTGGGAGCACCAAAGAGTGATTATGTGATTAAATTTTCTTTGACTGTATCCTAAAGAGAAGAGATGACACTTACATGAGTTAACCATTATAGATGGAAGGAGTCAGGACTTGCTAAGGTATCCAGGGGGAAAAGGTTATTTAGATGCACAGACAATGAGCAAGTTCATGTAGTTTCTGTGTGTGCCTTTCAGTCTACAGAGGTCATTCATACAGGTGTACATAATGAGGTGGGGGTTAGGAGGTACTCACTGACAAGAAGGGAGTTAGCAGAGGGTTAATAATGATCTTACAAGAGTAAGTAGATTCAACGGATTAGCTTCATTAGTTTTAATTTTTTTTTTAAATAACACTTTTGCACGCTGTCAAAGATTGTACAGTTAGAGCCTTCACAGACCAGTTAAGACCATGGCTGAAATTCAGCTTGTTCACTAAAACACTAGCTGAAATTTGTGTGCCTTTTGTTAAAAATAAAACAAAAACTTTGTTTGTACAAGCAAGTTCTGCATAGTCCAATCTCTGTCCCACTGTACTTCTTATTCACTCATATCTTATGCTTATTTAATTTATTTTCTTAAATATTCTCTATTTCAAGAATACTAATTATCATTGCCATTAATAGAGCTTAACAGCTAGTAAAGATTTAAACTAAGTAAGCCATACCCTTTTAATTGCAATACATTATGTTCACAAAATGAGACAAAATGCTCTAAGTACAATTATCTTATTACTAGAACTCTTATATTTTTTTCACCTGCTCTTATCCACATAAGAGTAATAAGTGGGTTACTTTATATGACTCAGTGTGTCAGGGCAAAGGCTCAGAAGGGATAGTCCCTGCCTCCACCTGAAGGAAGCTCCACGGGGGGAAGTTTGAAAAAAAATAACAGAGTGGATTTGCATTAATCTATAATATCACACAATAATAAAGTTAAAAATCCATTCCCTGCCCCACCCCTGTGTCTTTTTCCTTCCTCATTATTTACTCATTATGGCAACCAAAAGTACAGGCTAGATTTGTAATTTAAGAGGTATTTACATTTCCCCCAGGTGATTCTAATGTTCAAATATATTTGAGACCTTCTGGGCAGTTCAGTGTGGCTCCATCTCTCAACTTGAATAAAACTTTAAACTTCTTTAATACCTTTACATACAAATGAAAATCAAACACATTTTTATACCAAAACTTTTTAGTCTGGCTTGATGACATTATTAGTTGCTAGTGATTATGAAGATGATCACAGTCATGATGAAGATAATGTCCTTTTGATGTCAATTATAAGGATGATATTACCATTCTTTTGGAAAAGTAACTTCTTTTGGGGGGAGTGCATGTCTTCTACAAAATCCAATTGAGTGTGTTAACATAAGCTTTCTTAAATGGTTACACAGACAAATATAAGAAATTTTCCTCACCAACCCCTCCCCATTAAAAGAAATATAATGTTAAATAATAAATAATAGCATATCAAATAATAAAAAAAATTTCTCTGTCAAACATAATCCTAGCTGGTGCAACCTATTAATATATCAATTTCATAATTCTACTTTCAAACCTACTTTACATTACTTTGCTGGTTACTATTTTTTTGTAACTTCTTAATTTCCACCTCCCAGAGATGAGATATCCTCCATCAAGCTATTGCTTCCTGCAAGAACAATTATTTCACATGGAGTATTTCCCACCCAGAGTACAAGTGTATATGTCTGTGTGTGCACTTGCATGTTGGTTTTAGTTTGGTAAATCTTTTTACATCTTTATTTCCCTCCTACTACAGAAGATACTTATTGGAATGAAGCCCTGTTAACAGACATAAGACCCCTAAGGAGCTTGGAGTGTCTTGGCAAAAATGAAATCCCAAGCTTGCTGTTCAGTGGGGCTTTGCCAAGCCAATGTGGCTCTAATTGCATCTTTCCACCAATTCCCCCATCCACCCGGTCCTCAACCCGCCTCTCCCTTCTTCCCAATAGTCTTTTGTGTGTGCTGAAGAAAATATGTTATTATAATGAACTGTATGTTTACAATAAGTTTCAGAGGATCTGGTAGCCAAGAAGATGTGGATTTTTTATTAGTAGTAGCTTTCCAATGGAGATAATATTTATAGAATGGGCGCATGTGTTTGTATTTTCAAAGATAAATAAAATGAATAACACCCAAACATGATAATCAACATGTCAGTTTTCAAGTATATTGGCATTTAGCATGAATGGTTGCTACATACTTATTCCGTAAAGAGTAAAGGATAGGCATTAGACGGAACTCCCTGGGGAATGGTATTTTCAGCATTATTTCAGTATGAACAATCTTCTTTTGTTTATAGCAGGTATAATGTAACCCTAGGAGGAAAATGAAAAATTACAAATGTGCACAAAGTTTTCATCAAACCCTTTTGGCATGAAAATAGCTCCATACCTTTTTCTGCTGTTATTTCATTCTCTGAGTAATAGAATATATTTGCAGGTGAGTTTTTCAGCATTTCTCTTATTTTTCTGTATTCTCCAGGAGCTTTTCAGATTGGCTCATTATTTCATTTTTTGTTTTCTTTTGAAAAGCTACATGATGACTGCCCCCTTCTGACTTTTCAGATGCATGTATTTTTTCTAATCCTCTGAGATAGAGTGAGGATTTTTAGGGAACTGATTTTTAGATGTGAGACTTTGAATAGAGTCAAATACCCCGAGCTTCTGTTTGTCCTGGTAGCAAAGCTCCTGTCCAGGAAGTCTGTCCCTATTAAGGATTCAGGTCAACTTTTACCCTGATAATCCTTGCTACATCAGTATGTTATAAACCTTTGTGAAGTTCAATTTGCATATTTGAATAATAAGATATTCCCCTCTGACTATTGTGAGACATGATGGAGATGATTGATGGAACCCCTTTCATGTAGCACATTGTCCACATCCATTGGGTAGAAAGGATGTGGCATCTACTCCTGATGCCAAAGGCAAGAACTATGATCTTTCTTCTGTCGCAGGTAAGTTACTGTCAAAGCATATTTGCCATATTATGCTGATAAATCTTTAAGGACTGATCATAGGCAGGTAGTTTGGGGACTCTGCTTTGTCTCTTGATGTCTACTAATTGTTGTGGTGTAGGTAGGTGACTACCTATGTAGTCAGTTTGAAGCCATTAATGTGACATCACAGAAAGTCCAGCTGGTGAGAGATGTACAGGATCACTTCACTGTATGATATTTCACCATAAAGGTAAAGTAGATGTAAATACCTTCAAAGGCACACATTCTAGTGAAATGTAGTAAAATATAGAAAGTGATGACTTGTCTTTTCTATATTTTGAATATAACTCATTTAAGTGAATATTTATATAATATAATCATAAATAATGGTGGCTATTTACAACTGGCTTGCAAAATTTGTAAAAAAATGTATCTTTCTCCTCTCATAAGCCCTCAGCACCAGGCTCCTTCAGATCTCTGCATATTTACCCTGGTCCTTTGAGCTAGTAATGTGAAATAGAATTAAAGCCAAGTAGGCCTCCAAGGACAGAGCTCAGTGACACAAAGGATAAGTAAATCATTTACAACCTGTGCAAACAGTCGAAGAAATGTAAGTGGCATGGCGCTAAGTTGAGGGAGTCGGTGTGTAAATACAGTGTAAATACAGTGGGACCCAAAGGAAATCACTACTTCTTAACTAATTAGTTGAGGACAGATCCCACTGGCTAGGGTACATCCCCAGGGAGCTGGCCTTCATGCCAAGACCCCTTTGGAATATTCTGACCACCCTGCAGGGAGAAGTTGAAGGCAGAATACACAGCCCATTTATTTAAATTGGTCTCACCCCAAGAGGGCACACTTTAAGGTAGTGGCTCTCTAAAATGGTATTTTAATTTGCTTTTTTAATTAATTTCATATTTCTTATTGTATGTATCACCCAAATGTGTTTGTTTTGTTTTACACTTGTGTTTTGTTTATTGTGAAGCATATTCCTATTTATATACTAATACATAAACCAAAATAAGCAATTTTTTTCTATTTTGGAGATATATATAATTTATATATATATATATATATATATATATATATATATATATATATATATAAATAAATAAAGGAGAATGAGTCTTTTTTAGTTGTCCAAGAAATAGGTTCAGGTTAAGGGCATTTAAACAGTCCCATTTCTCAGAGGATGAGATATTGGTTTTCATTTTTCTGAGTCATTTTCTAGATCATATTGGACATTCAAACCACCTGTCTTCCACGATAATGTTGCTTAATCCCCTAGAAAGGTAATTTATCTTTTTCTGGGCATAAGTTTCCCCAGCCAGGGTTTCAAACTATATCCAGGCCAAGATAATTGATGACCTTATTACTATACTTTGAGCTCTGTTGGTGGCATGCTGAGACCTATTTCCTTGAGGCAGAAACCTAATGACCCACCCCTTCCATCCAGAACTCCAGTGGAGATTTCAATCTCTTTGTAAATCATAATAATAAAAGTTGAAACATGATTTTATAAAGATGAACTGTACATTTGCATATACCCATTTGCTTGACTGGTAAACTGTGTCAGAGAAATTCACTTGAATAAGACTCTGAAGTTTTATTTTCATATTCCATTCCAAATAGTTATGCACATTTCTTTTTATTCTTGAGTAAGAAAGAATGCATTTCTAAATTCTCTTTAATTTTAATTGCTTGCCAATTGTTCCTCACATTTTTAACCTTGGTTTGTTTCAGTGGCAAATAAAAATGTTCTGCAAATATATTTTTAATCTCACTGTGAAGCAAAACCAAAAGATATTTTCTTTCTATCTGTTCTGCATTTCTTCAAAGTATAAGCTCCTCAATTTAGTCTATGAAAAAAATCTATACCAAATCCAAATTACTTTACATAAACAGGGTCCATGCATATGAATTGGTTGAGATCTTTCCCCATTATCCCCTTAGTTTAATTTCTTTTTAGTACTGGCATCCTTTACATTCTTTAAGCCTCCAGACTCTTCTGGACCTCCAAGAGTACTGCTTCTTTGGACTGTAGTACTCCTTACCCTGGCTGCTTTTCACACTCAAATCCTGTCTGGAGGACCATAACCCTGATTCTACACCCTTGCTCCTGATGTTTTTCCTTCACAATGCTCTTAGTCATTTGTAATTACTTTTATTTTGCATTTGGCTATTTAACTGTTGTTTCTTATAGCCACTCTATGTTTCATGTCAGCTAGGCCAACAAAAGGTTAGTTCACATCTTTTTATGTCAAATCCCACACAGTTCAATAAATAGTTGTTACTGTGCAACTCATTGACTATAGTCAATAATGATGAATTGTATTCCTGAGATTGCTAACAGAATAGATTTTAAGTGATCTCACTACAAAAAATAAGAATGTGAGATAACATGTTAGGTCATTTAGACAGCTCACCATGTATTTAGTTTTCAAAGCAACATATTATTTATGGTAAGTATATACACTTTTATTGTCAATTATAGAACAAAATTAAAAATATAGGTAAATTAATGAAAAAATAAATGAATGTATAAATAAACAAATACTGTAATTTTAATCAAATAAATGGTCAAGAATCAATTGGATGCACTTCTTCACATTCCTTGCTATAGAGAATATTAAATTATTTTTATTTTTTTTAAATTAAGTTTATTTTAGTTGATAAATATACAAATAAAATTTATGTATATTAATGGGATACCGATTGGTATTTCCATAGTATATTAGGCAATATTTAAGTCAAGTTAGAGATATCTATTTCCTCAAATATTTATTATTTCTTTGTGGTGAAATCTTAAATTTCTTTCTTCTAGCTTTTTTCATTTTCTTTTTCCTTGTACTGGGGCTTAAATGCAGGGACACTCTACCACCCCACCGAGCAAAATTCCCAGCACTTTTTATATTTATTTTGAAACAGGAACTCACTAAGTTTCCCAGGCTGGCCTTGACCTTGCCATCCTCAGCCTCCAAGTCACTGGAAATATAGACATGCGTCTCTTTGTCCAGCTTCTTCTTAAAAAATAAAAAAAAATACATTATTATTATTATCTGTCACCATTGGTGCTGTGAAGTAGCACATTAGATCTCTTTCTGTTATCTAACTGTAACTTAGCACCCATTGGTCACCCTACTCTGTGTCCCATCCTCTCTTCTCCCAACCGCTGGTAACTAGGATTCTACTCTTAACTTCTATGAGATCAACTTTTTTAGATGCTACATGTGAATGAAATCATGGGGTCCTTATCTTTCTGTGCATGAGTTATTGTACTTAACTCTTCAATTCTATCTTTTTTGTCTTAAATGACAAGATTTCATTCTTTAAATGTCCAAATAGTATTCCCTGAGTATCTCTACTACATTTTCTTTCTCCCAAAATCAGTTGATGAAGATTTCTGTTATTTCTGTGTCTTAACAATTATGAATAATGATACAATGAACATGAAAGTGCAGATGTCTCTTTGATATATGTCTCTTTGACATACTAACTTCATTTCTTTGGAGAAATACCCAGGAGTGGGATTACTGGATCATATAGTAATTACTATTACTATATGAATTTTTTGAGTAAACTCCATATTGATTTCCATAATAGCTGTACTAATTTACTTTCCTACCCATAGTGTTCAGGAATTCCCATTTTTTCATATCCTCACCCAAACACATTATGTTTAGTGTTTTTTATAATAGCCATTCTTACTGGGGTAAGGTGAGGATGAGTCATGGTTTTGATTTGCATTTTCTCCATGAGTAATTATATTGACTGTTTCTTGTTTGTTTTTATTGTTGTTGTTACCCATTACTCACTTGGGTGCATTTTCTTTTGAGAAATGTCTGTTGCCCATTTTTTAAAAATCAGATTATTATTTTTTTTCTATTGCCTTTTTGGAGTTCCTCATATATTCTGCATATCAACCCCTTGTCAGATGCATAGTTTGCAAACTCATGAAGATTGTAAGTTCAAGGCCCAGCCTTGGTAATTTAGTGAGACTCTGTCTCAAAAAAAAAATAAGAAGGACTAGGATTTGATTGATTGGTAGCATGTTCCTTGGTTCAATCTCTAGAACTGCAAATGAATGAATGAATAAATGAATGAATGAATGAATGAATGAATAAGTTGTGTAATTGGCAAATATTTGTGTAGTGTCATGACTTCTTAAATTGATTTCCGGTGTTTAGTTTATTTCTTTGTTTTTGGTATGGTCAGGGAACATACATCATATGCCATGTGTTGTGGTAGAGAATATGGTTTATCTTTGTCAATATTTGTGTTCATTTGACAGTGAGATATATTCCCTTGTTTATGGGTCATATGATCTAAAATGTCCATTAGGTCAAATCAATTGATATGTACTACAAGATTTCCCTATTATTACTTGATTTATGACTATATATGTTCTATTAATTTCTAAAAAAAGCATTAATCTCAAACTATAGTTGTTAATGATAATATATTTCTTTTATTCATTATTTTAATTTCTGCCTATTTTTGTCTTAATCTTATATTAAGTACATAAAATTATAGGATTTTATGCCCTTTTAATCAGCTAATACCAGTTTTTATTTTGGTAAATCTTCCTGAATTTTTGTTTTTAGCTTAAGGCTTAATTTTCTTTATCATTATAGTCTTTTCAGTTTTATTTTGATTAAAGGTTGTATCATACATATTTCTAAACTTTTACTTTTAACAGATACTACCTTTATACATAAATCAAGTCTTTGTATAAACTTTGTATATGCTTTAAATCTTTTTTATTCAGTCTGAAAATTTGGGGGACTTTTCTTGTGTGTGTGTGTTATTGTTTTTAGTGTTTTATTTTTCCTTAATGCATTATGTGATATTTCATTTGTTGCAATATCCAGGTCACTTGTATTTAATGTAATTATTGATATAATTGCATTGACATTTACTATTTTATTATTTGTTTTCTCTATCTTTTCCCTATTTTTTCCTTCTTTGGGATTAGCCAAGTTTTTATGTTTATATTTTATGTCTACTATTAGATTATAACCCATTTTTACTTTTATGGTTTAGTGGTTTATAAGGTTAAAAAGACACTTTGCAGATTCTTATGGGGTATCCTAACTTTCATCCACCACTTCACATAGTTTCCAGGAACTTTCAACCGTGTATGTCCTACTCTCCTATCCTTGGCATTTTTTTCTAGGCAGATGCAAAATCTAAAGTATACCACTTTTTTTTATTTAAACAGTAAATTGTCTTATACAGAGATTAAAATGAATACATAAGGGTTTTTTTTCATGTGTGTGTGTGTGTGTGTGTGTGAATTTGACTTTGATAGCTTGCAAAGTGAGCTTACCCACCTCTTTGCCATCAGTGGTAATCTTCATTCCTTTCTATATATCCAATTTCCATCTGGCATTTGTTTCATTTTTCCTGAAAAACTTTCATTAACATTTATTATTATTTTTTTATTTGTAGATGAGTTTATTTTATTTATTTTTATGCAGTGCTGAGGATCAAACCCAGTGGCTCACACAGGCCAAGCAAGCACTCTACCATTGAGCCACAACCCCAGCCCATCCATCTATTTATTTTTTTAAAATGAGCTGCTGATAAATTTTCACCAGCAGAATTTTAATTTTTGAAAATGACTTCCTTTTGGCCTCACTTTTCAAAGATAGTTTGCAAAGTGTCAAAGTCTATGTTGACAGTTTTCCATTTCCATTCTCCACTGCTTAATATGTAAAGATGATTCTCTATTGTCTCTGTTGTCTTTTAACAAATGGTTTTAGACTATGACTGAGTCTGATAGTTTTCTTAGATCTCTTTGGAGGTTTTTATTATTAGTAGTAGTATTAATTAGGAATTTGACTTTGCTATATTTTAAGTAGTTTATTTTTGTTTATTTTGCCTTAGTTTTTATAATACTCTGGGTCTATACATTTATGATTTTTCAAATTTGGACTAATAGTTCTTTATACATTCTCTGTCCCTTTCCCTTTCTTCTTTCTCGAATACAGGCACACATACACACATATACATGTATATATAAATGTAAAAATATATATTTATACACTATATATTTGTACATATCTATATATACACATTATATGTATGAAAATACATATATACATATATATGTATGTGTATGTGTATATATATACACACACACACAAACACACACACACACATATTTGTATAAGTATATATTCCATACACATACATATATACTCCTTAGTTTGGTTCCTGTGGTACTCAGAATAGTGCCTCCCAATCAAAGTCCATGTCCTTATTCCTGGAACCTGTGAATATGTTTTAAGACTTTGAAGACATAAATACAAAATATAGCATCAATACTCCATTGCTGGCTTAAAATGGAAGAAGGAAGCCCTGAGCCAAGGAAGCAGGGGAACTGTAGATACAGGAAAAGGCAAGAAAACAGATCTACCCTATAGTCTTCAGAAAAAAATGTAGCCCTGCCTGAGCTTCATTGTAGCCTAATGAATAATGAATGTGTAGGATTTCTAACCCAAATAACTCTAAGTTGATAAATTTAATTGTTCAAGTCACTAAATTTGTGGTAATTTCTATGTTGGCCTCAGAAAATGAATTCAGTTCCACAGATCACTGATTCTCTGATTACCATTTTTTTTTGGAGTTTAATTTTCACTGTGCTTCATTTTGAACAATTTCTATTACCATGTCTTCAAATTTTGAAATTGTTGTTCTTTCCTAGTATCTAATCTCCTGCTAATCCCATTGAGTATATTTTCAATTTTTTGTTTATTTTCATCTCCAGAATTCCCAGTTGAGTGTTTTGTATCTTAATGCTCTCTCTTCTTTATATCTATAGCATTCTTTTTATCCTATGGTAACATTTGTGAAAGTTGTTTTAAGACTCTTGTCTCCCAATTTTATCCTCTCTAATCTCTGGGTCTATTTCCATTAATTGATTTTTTTTCTTGTATTTCCATATGCCCAGTACCATAATTTGGGTTTACAGGCATTCTGAAATTTATTTTTTGAATGTCACATTTATAATATTCCTTTAAAGAGAATTAGACATTGTTCCAGCATGCAGTAAAGTTATGAGGTAGACCAGTTTAATGCTTTTGAGTCTCATTTACTTAAGCTTTGTTAGAGAAAAAAAACAGCATAGCATTTATTCTGAGGCTAATTTAGCTGCTAATGGAAATGGCTTCTGAAAATTCTAACCAAATGTCTCTTTTGAGATGAGGTTTCTCCAGGTAGTGATGATTCCAACTATTCCCAGCTTTTGGCTATTGCAGGAATCATTAGGTCTGTCCCCACCTGATGGTGTTCATGCTGTGTGTCTCAGACCTGCACATAGCAAAGGTATTCCAAGGGTTCCTTCAGAAGACCTTGGGAACTTTGCTGCTCTTTAATTCCATCATTTCAGTATTCCTCTCTGCTATTTTTCCTAAAGCTTCAGCCTCCCTCCATTCCCTGCTTATTCTCCTCCTCTGGGTAAGTCCCCCTGGCTATTTTCCTCCTACCAAGGATTCTAATGCTGGTAGTAAACTGAGATCCTAAAATGGCTCAGCTTGTTTCTTTCCTTTTCTGTCTGGAATCACAGTTCTCGGCAACTTGTTGTCAAATACAGAAAACAGGTCTATGAAATTTATAGGTTTTGTTGTTGTTGTTGTTGTTGTTGTTGTAGGGAGTGGTAGTGGGGATTGAACCAGGACTGATACATGGCAATTGTGTACCCTTTCACTGAGCTACATCTCTGGTCATGTGGTTTTACTTTTTATAATGGAATGTCAGTTCCCATCGCCAACAATAATTCAGGGACAGAAGTGGAAATCTGCTTATTCCTTTGCTTTTTGTTTTGAACTTTATATAAATAGAATCAGGCTTACTTCTATTTTTTGGCTCAATATTAGAGATTCACATAGGTGTCTGCATATAACTATACTTCATTTATTTCCCTTTTGTATAGCATTCTAATGTATAAAAATTCAACAGTTATCCATCATCTTGTTATAGGCTGCCCCCCCCAGCACTGTGTATTACAGAATTGCTGTTTTGAACATTCTAATATATGTATCCAAGGACTCTGAGCAAGAGTTTCTTCAAGATATATATGTTTATAGAAAATATACATATATATGTAGAAAATTTAAGATATATTTCTATATGTAGAAAATAATAATAAAAATATTAAAACATATTAAATGATACATATATTGGGTCAGAGAGTCTCCTGTGTAAGATGACTTCTCATACAGAAGAGTAGAGGAAGGTTGGAGTAATATTTCCAGGATTTATGGCTAGCTTTGGGGATCAGTATTCTAGTATTTATGGCCCACCCTGAGAAAAAGGAATGCTATCACCTGCCTTTGGGAGAAAAAAGTGTAGCAGAATAAAGAAGGAAGAGAAGAAGGCAGGAGAACTTCTTGCTTCTGAGTTCTTGACAATGACCTTCAGTTCAAAGTACTCAGATGCCAGGACTCATTTCCCTGAGTCTGACATTTTCATTGGATAAATCTTGGTGAGAAGTAGCTGGGGAATATAATTTTTGTCCAGATAGCCACATAAAACTAAAAAGAACTCATTCTATTAATAAAGAAAGAAGAAACAATAGTTAAAGCCACTGGTCTCATTTCTTGGCTTTTTTATTTAATTGAATTATCTAAAAGTTGGTGATTATTACAACCTAGAAGCAGCCATCCAGTGACTGGTGTACATGGGTCTGTAAATTCCTGCCTCCCTTGCTACATGCTGGTTATGTCTAGGTGCATATTACACTG
This sequence comes from Ictidomys tridecemlineatus, assembly GCF_052094955.1. Classification (NCBI taxonomy): domain Eukaryota; kingdom Metazoa; phylum Chordata; class Mammalia; order Rodentia; family Sciuridae; genus Ictidomys; species Ictidomys tridecemlineatus. The sequence continues at coordinate 118,141,948 of NC_135483.1, read as the reverse complement.
ACCCCCAGAGTTCCTCAGCAGAAATGCCAACTTGCTTCATATTTCGTAATTTTGTCATTTTTCCCCCTGTATCACTTTGAACATTTCCAGGGATGACTTTCCAAATATGTACATACTCAGGAAGAGAATTCACATACACACATATGTATGTGCATATATATGTTATATATAACATTATATTATTATATATTACATATAATTTTTACAACATAAAATTATATGTGGATAATATATGATATCCCCTGGAATTTTTTTTGTTTTTGTTGTTATTCTAGGTATTGTACCTAGGGGGTACTTCATCACTGAGCTACATCCCCATTCCTTTTTATTTTTCATTTTGTGACAGTGTTAGTCCTAAATTGCCAAGGCTGGCCTTGAACTTGCAATCCTCCTGCTTTAGTTTCCTGAGAATCTGGGATTATAGGTGTGTACTACCACATGTAGCTCTGAAAAAAAAATGATCTTTAAAGCTTAATTTTAGAGAAGTGAATAGAAAATGTTAACAATCATTTCTTCATTAAGTATTTTTCATCCATAGTAGATTAAAAGAAAACTTCTTGCTGTATTTTGAATTCAAATATTTTCAGACAGCTTCATTATTATTTTTATATAGGTCAGGTATAAAACCATCTCTGTGGATTTCTAGTGGATAATTAATTTCTTAGTAAAGTGCCCAAAGTGAAAGGACATTAACATCCAGAGGACGTTAGTCATCGTGGCCAGAGTGATGCTGGTGAGTTATAGCAAAGAACATTCTGCTCATTAATGTACTCATAGCAAAAAACAACCATGCCTTTCACATGGACAAGTTTTGTAGCTTGCTGGTTTCTCCTGTGGCTTTGTTAAACACAGGCATCTTAAATGGGCTTATTGACTTTTTCCAATCCACATCAGCATACCTTTCTTCTAAATAGCTGGTAGTAGAGACTGCTGAATTCCATTGTTAGCAACACTTACTGAAATCAGTAATAGAACAGTAGGAGTAAAATCACAGAGGGGTATAAAAGCCAGCACACTAAAATATTAAAGTCCAACTGTGAAAAGCTTTCCATGATATTTTTTTCCATATAAAAATGTGTTTAAAACACTTTTTGAGTATTATTATAATTAACTACAGTAGCTTTGTAAGCAGTTCCTTTTGTAAGAGAAAAACCTACCATCACTTAGAGGTTACTAGTTTTTGACATTGAGCTCTTAAGTGGATAATTATATTTATTGAGAGGTGATGCTCACTTGACCACTTGGTGTTTTGTTTCGGGCCAAGGGGAAACAAGGCAGGTGAAGTGTTTTTATTTATAATGTAACAGATATTGCTATTGTGACTCCATTTCTCAGGCATAGTTGGTTAACAAAATCCTTATTTCCTGAAACTGAAATATTCTTCTCTCCCTGTTCTTGAGAAATTAAAAGCTTCTACCTTAAAGAAGTGAGTGATACATTATCCACTCACTCTAAATTGAACCCATTTGGAGCTATTTGCATCTTGTAGAAATCTACAGCTGAGTGCTCTGCTTAGAGGTGTAATGAGTGGTTGTCACAACACACTGGAGGTGGCCCCATAACAAAATGATCCCCTGTCAATCCCCTCACAGGAAATGCTTTGGCAACCTGTAATTCGGCCCCAGTATTAACATCCTGCCTGGGTTTTGTTAAATGGCACTTTCTAGGAAGTAGATCTGGGGAACTTGTGTTTAATAATGTTTTAAGAGGAATATTTGATGGAAGTTTTAGAAAGCATCACATGGGGTTAACAGTGATTTGTCATTTGTTTCTAATTAAAGGACCTAATCTCTTATCACTGAAGCAGTCGGTTTTTTTATACTAAAGGCACAGATGTGAATGGAAACATATTAATGAGATGTCATACTACATAGTCATTTAGTGTTTTGTTTAACTTAAACATAGCAGAAAATGTGTGTCTAAGTAGACACATGTAATGACATCCTGATAGAATTATAATTTCCTCCATTTGCATAATCTTCAGTAAAATTCACACTAGGTTCACCTTGCATTGCTAATTTCATTTCCCAAATCTGCATTTTCAGAAAATTAAAGTCAGACCTAAAGTACTATGGGAACAAAAAGGGCTTATTGTTAGTTCCTTCAAATTAAAGCTGGAATTGTAATTTAAATATTTGAGTGCCAGGTGTTCTAAGAAAGTGACAAGAACCATTGAAACTGACAGGAAGTTTTGTATTCTCTGAAGCACTTTAAAAAGTGATCTAGGTTCAATCATCCTGGATGCTTAGCAGGCCTTTTAGTCTGAGATAGAGTTCAAATATGACTTCTGAGTCTGGGGAATCATGTTTGTCGGATCAAGTGCCCTGGTGTGCCCAGTTCCAGGATTCCATGAGCTGTAACTTCCAAGAGTCAATCAGGTAATTGGGCAATGAGAGAAGCAGCAGGAGTGATCCTGTTTAACTGCCCCCTGAGGAGTACCACATGCCTCTCCATTAGCCCAGCAAGAGGGCTCTGGATATGGGTTAAAATCAGGTGATCTCAAAATAGTTTGGGGATGTGAGAACACATTGAAATTAGACATCTACCTCCAATTATTAGTGAGATTGCCAGTAGAACAACCTAATTATTCCAAAGTCTAGTTAAAAGGTACTTTAGAAAATAACTTCCAACCCCCGTTCTCATAATATTGTACTTAAAAGAACCACATTCAGTTATTTTTTTTACTTTGAATGCAACCATGAGTTAGACATTACTATCAACAAAATGATAAGTATTCCTGTTCTCACACAAGGCAACAATTGTTTTCATATACGAGTTATTCTGTACTAATACAAATGCTACCAAACCCCGTTGCCCCTTAAATTGCTCTTAAGCTCACCTCTGGTTACACCACTGCAGCTTGAATGGCTTCAATTGGCTACAGATGGGTACTTACCCATGCACAGTTAGACACAAAATAACCTACCAGACTAAAGTGGAATGGGTTTCCCAATTTTTAAATGCAAACTGTATAGAAAGTGCTGACTAGATTGGTGTCATAAATTATGGCAACCAACAACAGTAATTCAAATATTCAGAGAAGTGGTTCTCAACATTCATTGCACACCACAATGCAGGGAAAGTTTATGTAAATGTATAAAGTTTTGTTACCATTATAAGATTCCAATTTGGAAGTTTTTGAGTCCTGAGTGGGATTCTGTGCTATTCATGGGAAACAAAGATTATTATGAATTAGCCCAAGACCAGGCTAGTGACATTCTGGGAACTTTCGTATGAAAATTATTTGATATAGACTCACTATCAACTTTATTAATTATTACCAACAGAAATATGTAATTTATGCATATAAATGGATTTTAAATTAATATATTTTCATTTGTTGAATGGGTTTATTAAGGTTCAAGTTTATTCTATAATTCCTAGAAGGCAGATAACTTACTTTGGTGATTTTCTTACCTATTTTGCCATTTTTTTTTTTTTTTAATAGGCAAACCTAATGGATATGGGACAAAGGTGCTATCAAATATCAGGGAAAAAAAATGAAAAGCAAAAGCAGTGTGTTGTAGTTGACATTTGTTGCAGATTTTCTTGATTTCTGTGAATTTAGTTACATACTATTGGAATTTTTTTTAAAGTCAGTATGTTAAATTTAATTATGTAAATATTATTCTTTAAATTTTATATTATTTTATTTGTGATTGAAACTCTTCTTTTTAAAATATTTTTAGTTGTAGTTGGACACAATACCTTTAATTAATTTATTATTATTATTATTATTATTATTATTATTATTATTTTTAATGTGGGGCTGAGGATTGAACCCAGTGCCTCGCACTAGCTAGGCAAATGCTCTGCTGCTGAGCCACAATCTCAGCCCCCAAAACTCTTGAGGATATTTTTCACCCACATTAAGTTTAGAAATTACAAAGAAAGGTCCTGAATACACTTTGTAAGATGTTACCATTGGTGGAAAAAAGACAAAGTTGTAGTAACACAGCAACCAGGATACAGACACTGGTACAATGCGATTTCTCCAGTTTCATTTGTATTTCTTTTTCTTTTCTTTTTCTTTTTTTTTTTTTAACCAGGCATTTGAACCCAGGGGCACTTAACCACTGAGTTCCATCCCCATCCCATTTGGTATTTTATTTAGAGATAGGGTCTTCCTGAGTTGCTTAGGGCCTCGCTAAGTTGCTGAGGCTGGCTTTGAACTCTCTCAATCCTCCTGCCTCAGCCTCCCAAGATGCTGAGATTGCAGGTATATACCACCAAGTCTGGCTCATTTTATTTTTAGTGGTGTCCCATCATTATAAATTTTTTTTGCATTTATCTCTTTTTAATACTTTTCATTCCTCTTTTATAATATTAGAGAACATTATATGAACTGAGTTGTTGGACACATGAGAACTCACCATGCAGATCTAATAGTAAGGCTGTGATCCCTTTATATAACCCTATGTATCCATTCTCCATTCTTTCCCCCTGGAAAATACCTATCTATTCAATATTTCTAATATATATGGTCAAGATGGTTGGAAATAAAAATTATTAGTTAAGATTTCACAAGTGTGAAACTCTAAGTGAATGGTTCAACAGTGTAATCATTTTGTATCTTCCTAATTTTCACTTAGTTTATGTGTGAGATTTATTCACTTTAGTATCTATAGCATTGTCATTCATTGTAGCAGCTTGATAGTATTCTATATGTAAGTATAACATACTATATTTGCCTTATATTGAGCATTGAGTTCACTTCCAATTTACCATGATTACAATTGAGGGCATAGTGTACATTCAAGGTGGGAAATTTTCTTGTGACATGTAACTAGAGTGGTTCTTATCAGATAAAGAGTGGGTACATCCTAACTTTGATAGCAGGCAAAGCTTTCTGATTCTAGAAACTTTCTCTCAACATTTCTCACTTTCAGAATTAGAAAGCCTTGCCAGCTACCAATTATATGATCTTGGACAAATGATATAACCTCCTTTTTCAGTTTTCTCAGCCTTAAAAATATAACATGAATGTATCATAAGGATTAAGATATCAAAATTTTTAAAATTTTTTTACATATCTGCCAGAAAATTCACTCTGAAGGAGAATTTCTACACTGAATCAGACTTTGTCTCAACAAGCAATAATTTTATGTTGACTTGAAAATACAAGAAACCAGGAGATAAACTAACCAGACATTAGAGTCCACAATGACTCCAATGTAAGAGTTTAGTAAAGACAGAAAGGGTGAATTGGGATTTTATAATTGCACAGATCTCCAAAAAAAGGGAAGTATTTTTGACAGCTCTGACCAACAAGTAGACCACACATTCGGAGGTGGTCAGTTGGGTTCCTAGAGAAAACCACCTCAGGAGTTCTAAATAGGCATTCATCTTACCAGAGCACAGTGTCGGGAAGATGTGCCCCTTAGTTTCCTTCTGTAAATTTTTCTTCAGAGTAGATGAGATTCATAGTCCCTTTCCTTTATAGAATACCATAGTCTAAGATTCATTAAGCTACATTTAAAATTTAAGTTCTAACAATTTAAATTTAAAACACATTTAAGTTTCATTTAGGAAAACAAATAGAACATAAATAAAAATCTGATTTCAAATGCATTCTTGAAACATTGCTGATAACAAGTCTCTTCTCTTTAAATCTCAGTACACTTAGGCTCTGAGAAAGAATGAAAATGTGTACACCAAAATATTGTAGCACCTTAGTGATTAATAGAATACATGTAATTTTCACTTCCTTTTGTTTACATCAATGTTTCACTTTTTAAAATAATCAGGGTGTGATATAATTATAATACAAACAATATAAATTATAAAAATGTACTGAGTATTTTATACCATTTAAGTTCAAAAGTAATTTTCTTTGTATATTTTTATACATTGACAGATATCTCTAATTATTGAAAGAACTATTTAAGACCTACAAATGCAAAGCTCTGGTGTCATAGAAAAAAATAAACTTTTGTATCACAAATAAATCATCAAGGCTGAGGTTGAAAACTTCTCTATTATTTCCTAGGCTTGTTGACAAAACAATGGCAAAGAAAATACTTTGGACAAAATAGGCTGCTGGAAAAACAAACTCAATGTACCACTACTTACATGTGATTTTTTTTTTTAATCATTTTAGGCCAATGAGGCTATTTGCAGAGGACACAGAAGAAAATACCATCACCTATTCACACACCCAAAGGAATAGCACTTTCTCCCCAGCTGTGGAATTGTCCTAAGATTCGACATTTGATTCTTTGCTCTTGCCATTGTTTCTTTGAACTAAGTCAACACTTTCACTGCTTTAGTAGTGCCTCCTTTGCATCTGACTTCCAGGACTCTAATTACTGCTCTAACAAGTTTACTAAGTTTCCTAACATTTACCAGGACTCTGATAAGGTTCTGTTGTGATACACATTGTTGAAAAGGAAAAAGGAGGGGGAAAGGAGGTAAATATATTCTCAAGGAAATGCAAATATATCTACTATTTTCCATATTTTATTTGGGAAAATCATCTTGATATTAAGTTTAAACAAATGAACAATAATGACAATGGCATCAGATTTCTTAATGGCAATACCTATGAAGTCCTAAGAGAAAACAATTTTATGATAGAACAAAATAGATCTTGCCAAAAAATGTAATGATTTAGAAAAAAGTGGTGAAGACTGGTTTTGTTTTTACTGTTGTTCCACAATGATAAAATAAGAAATTTTTAAAAAGTAAAATATTGCATGATTTTTTAAAATTTATTTTTTATTTTAATTAGGTATATATGACAGAATGCATTTTGATTCATTTTACACAATTGTAGCACAAGTTTATATTTCTATGGTTGTACATGACATTGTGTCACACCATATGTGCAATCATACATGTACCTAGGGTAATGATGTCCATCTCATCCCACCATCTTCCTGCCCCCCATGCACCCTCCCATCCCTCCCTCCCCTTTGCCCAATCAAAGTTCTTCCCTTTTTCTCATGCCTCTTCCCCCAACCCCCTCCCCATTGTGGATCAGCATCCACTTATCAGGGAGAATATTCAGCCTTTGGTTTTTTGGGATTGGCTTAATTAGTATAGTCTCCAATTCCATTCATTTGCCAGCAAATGCCATAATTTTATTCTCTTTTAATGCTGTGTAATATTCGATTGTGTATATATACCACAGTTTCTTTATCCATTCATCTATTGAAGGGCATCTAGGTTGGTTACACCGTTTAGCTATTGTGAATTGAGCTGCTATGAACATTAATGTGGCTACATTACTATAGTATGCTGATTTTAAGTCATTTGGGTATGGACTAAAGAGTAAGAAAATTGGGTCAAAGAGTGGTTCCATTCCAAGTTTTCTAAAAACTCTCCATTCTCCTTTCCAGATTGGTTGCAATAATTTGCAGTCCTACCAGCAATATATGAGTGTGCTTTTCTCCCCCATCCTCACCAACATTTATTGTTGTCTGTATTCTTGATAGCTGCCATTTTGACTAGTATGAGATAAAATCTTAGAGTAGTTTGGATTTTCATTTCTCTAATTACTAGAGATGTTGAACATTTTTTCATATATTTGTTGATCAAGAGTATATCTTCTTCTGAGAAGTGCTTTGCATGAATTTTTAAAAGTAAGAGTGAGAGAAGTTAAAATGAAACTATGTAAATGCATTAAGCAATTTATAAGCTGGGTGTGGTAGCACATGCCCCGTATCCCAGCAGTTCAGGAGGGGAAGGCAGGAGGATTTCAAGTTGAAAGCCAGCCTTAGCAACTTAGCAAGGCCCTAAGCAACTCAGTGAGACTCTGTCTTAAGTAAAATACCAAAAAAGGGCTGGGGATGTGGCTCAGTGCTTAAGTGACCCTGGGTTCAATCTCCAGTACCCTCCTCTCAAATATACACATATATTGTTGTGGAAAGAAAAGTGGTGAAAAGATACAGGGACTTTTAGAATAGATGTCAGTAAGTCTTTTCCATCCTTAGTAATATATATTGCTTAACATTTGAACCTGTGAGTATCCAAACTTGAAAGTGGAGCAAATTATTATTTTTCTGCTTGACTTTCCCCTCTTCATTTAATATGTAGGAATGCTAGAGGTTCTAATTGTCTCAATTAATTTTTGGAAATTCCACTGTGAACTCAGATGTGTTCTACGAATTTACTCTTTCTACCAGTATGTGGCATGGAAACTTTTCCCTGTTTTCTCCTGTGGCTCATTTCTTGCATTAGCTGCCAGTAATGAACGGACCACTCCAATACCTACAGGGGTTTCTAGTGCTCCAGGAAGCTAAGGGAAGGCTTCTATTGCCTGAGACCAGAATCATGGGTACTTTGGCTCATTTTTTTTTTCAGCTAAATCCCCTAAGGAGATAGTTATCATCATGAGTATATCAGCTACAGGTGGTGATACAAGGCCATCCCCTATCTTAGCCACAAGCATCTTCAGCCACTAGCACTTTCACCAATGCTGAGCTACACTGACAGAGTGCTCTCTGGAACCATGAAGATTATAGAGAAAGGAGCTTATTCATTTGCATACCTTCTTCTCAAGAATAAGGCCTGAGTTGACAGGAGAAGCACTAGGGGAGTTGGGTGTGACCCACATACCTCATTGCTCTACTAGGAATCACTCTTTATTGATCTAGCTGTTGACTTTGAACCAGCTTTATTCTTTGTCTTTGAGGTATCCTCAGTCTCCATAACAACATTTCAAACAGTTAATCTAAATTCACTTTTAATGAGCCTATTCTTCTTGGTCTTCAGGGTCTTCAGATAGATATAGAAATCTTTGAATTCTAGAATTATATAATTTCAAGCTGAAGCTGAATCCTCAACTTAGAGAAGATGGGAGGAGTTGAAAATAACTCATTCTGTCTCATCTCAAAAACTACTCCCAAACAAGTCCTCCTCCTTCCCCTCAAAAAAAGAAAATAAAGAAAAGGAAACACATACGAGTATCATGTTGAAAGTAGGAAAAAATAATGCTGATTGTACATATGCCACGTTGATAGCAAAATTTACAAAATAAGAAGAGAGCAAAAGGTGTCTGACAGCAGCTGCACTCTTCTGATATCCACAGTGCCAGTGGCTCTGAGCAGCTGATCCTCAGGAAGGAGAATGGTGGGGTCTAATGTTAGCAGCAGTAGAACAGCCCCGGAGGGAAGCCTCCATGGATAACACAATAATATCTGCAGGGTGTACACCAAAGGTCACATGGCTGTTAGCTGCTTTTGAGAAATCAATTAGATAGGCCACAGTGAAATGTGAACTGGAAAAAGAGTTGTTTGATATTTTAGTAGATAAACTCACTAGACAAACTTGAACTTGAGGACTTAAGGAAAATTAAAGATTCTTGGAGAGGAACTGAAGCAAATGTTAAGAAAAAGATATTTTTTGTTGTTTATGTACAAAGGACTTGAATGAATATTGCTTTTAAAAATAGTAGAAATGATGACCTAGGGATTAGAAGATGGCATAGAAATGAAACAAAATTTTCTCTTTGAGAGCAATCATTGCCCTAGTTTTCTGAAAGTGTTCACTTTTTCTATGAAATTTTCTTTAATCTGGGTCTTGGGAAAGGTCAATAAACTGGTGTGAGCTTAATGGTGGGCTTCCTTCTTCTGAAAAGCATAGAGACCAATGGCATTGAGTGTGGAGAAGTGGAGCTGGTAGTGGCTCCAGCTTGCTTTAGCTTACTGTTTCTTCATCTCTGAGTAAAGGAGCACCTTTGTTTGCTAAACAATGCATTTTAAACCAAATAAATGACCTAGCACTTATTTTTGTTTCAAAACAAAGTCTATACACTAAAAACATATTGGTTTTTCATTTTTGATAATCATATTTCCTAGGTTATTATTTGAAAACATTCAAACATACAGGAAGCTGCAATAATAATATGAACACACATAACCTGTCAGTTGATAACAGTCTTCCCTGTTCATCTCCTCTTCACTCTTCATTCTAAACTATCTTTGTGTGCATCTAGTAAGAGCAAGAGCATTCAGCTACATAAGCACATACCCTAAAACATCCATTAACACAGATCTATTCTATTATCTAATATGTATTCTACATTTGGCTTTCCTGATTATCATATTATACATTCGGTAATTATTTTGTTGTTTCCTTATTTTTCACTATGCTTTTATTCCAGAATGCTATCGAGGATCACATATCACATTTATTGGTTCCTCAGCATTTTAAAAATCAATAACATTGATACCTGTTGAGAGCCACAGCCAAAGGGGCCCCAGCAAACTTCCAGCTGCCAGCAAACTTCCAGCTGCCAGCTGATGATTGACTCACAGCGGCCCCAGCAACATCTAGCTGATTGGCTCCTCTGCTCCTCTGCGGTGGTGTTCATTGGGCTGTTTCCCTGTCCTTCAGACTGCCAGCTGATGATTGGCTCACAGCGGCCCCAGCAACATCTAGCTGATTGGCTCCTCCACGGAGCTGCTCATTGGGGTCTTCTTTGGCCACCCACGCAACCCAGCCAATCGGCCTCAAGAGCAGGAGGATTGTGGGAGGTGGAGATGCTGGTGTGGGGGTGAGAGGCTTGTGGGAAGCTGGTGGTGGCAGTTGGGCTCTGAGGGTTTTTTCCTGAGGAGCTGTTTTGTTTGGCGTTTGTAGTTCTAAAAATAAAGTTAGTTTCTTTTGACAAGTGGCTCCTGAATTGTGCCCAGCCAGACTGCAGCAGATACCTTAAGACTCTGTAGTTAACCTAGAGAATGGCTACTTCGGGGCCAACCTGGATAATTTAATAAGACTGTATCTCAAAAGAAAAAAAAAAGATACTAGGCTTAGTATTTCTCTACTGGGTTTCATTACATTGTTTCTTCATGACAGAGTCTAGTTAAATCTTTTAGCAAGGCTCCAGTCAGATGATGTGTCTGTCCTCAGTTCATCAATGTGGAGAGAAGCAATGTCTGTTTATCTCATTATTGGGGAGGGTGAATCATTGCTTACTTAAGTTAGTGCCTGCCATATTTTTCAATTATAATGATACCTTTTCTTTTGTAAATAATTTGTGACCTATGATAGTGATAACATACTGATTTTATTAAAAAGGGCATTACAGATTTCCCTAAAAGATAAGTTTTAAAAGCTTAGAATCTCTAATAGTTATATGTAGTTTCCTCCTTATCTCTGTTATCCAGGATGCTTAAACAACAATAAAAACCCTCAAAACATTAAACATGCTAGTTTAGATGTAGTATCTCTTACTCTCACTGTCCTGTTCCTAACTGAATCAGCATAGTTCCCCTAAGCCCAAACTCTTGTGATTTAATTGCATTTTGTTTTGTTCTTCTAGACACATCCAGGGAACATTCTACAAATATCATGGTGGCCTCTTATACCAAGGTTTTAGAAACTTGAATGAAATTATTTTCTACATGTGGAATGAAATCTTTAAGACTTCTGTTTCTAAAATAAATACTCTTGTGAGTTCTTGAATATTGATATATTTAAAACAATGAAACAGAGTACTGGTGTTAAAGGTGAATGAATCTGGTAACTGAAATTCCAGATTCCTCCGGGATCGGTGATGTGCTGTGACTCAGAGCCACAACCTTCACAGCTCCACCTCCTTCAATTATGTGACTCTGATCCTGTTTCATATCTCAATAACTGATTAGAAGCCCCAGCACTGTCAACAGGGTACCCCTACCCAGCCCCTTACCCATATCTCTCTCTCTCTCTCTCTCTCTCTCTCACACACACACACACACACACACACACACACACACACACACACACACAAACATACACACACATACATACACATATCCTCTCCTTAGAAACTAAGAAGACAGCCCACATTGTACATACATTATGATAAACTTTTATTTTATCTGGTCAATGACAATAGCCCTGTTACTCTCCTCAGTCCTTGTTCTTCAAAAACCCATCTCCAGAATGCTGCCTGTCATTAGTGAGTTGCTAAATGTTTCCATCTGTATTCCTTTCTCTATCACTCAAATCAATAGTGACTCAAATTCACATACAAAATTAAATGTATATTTAATTTTATATTTTAAATTTTAGAACGTTTCTCTTTTATCAGTGGATTGTATTATAAAGCAAAATTGAGTATATTAATTTCAAAAGTGGAAAATTAATGAGTGGATGAGTATTTGCTTTAAGAAATGTCTCTCTGCTTCATCCATTTTTATTTCCATGGGCTACCACTTTTTAAAAAAATGTCATATCTCACTTAAATGATTGAAACCTTCTTCCTCTTTAATTTATTTTCCATATTGCACAAACTCTCTTTTAGAAATCAGATAGAAATATCTAAAATCTCCCCTTATCTACCTTAATGAACTTTAATAGACTTCCATAGCTTTTGAGATAAAAAATATAATTTAAATTCTTCAATATGCCCTGAAGTTTCTAACATAAGGTCCTGCCTACCTTTCTTAACCTTTTCTCATAGTATCTGACCTGTGTGCCTCCTGCCCTTCCTTCAGTTTCTTGAATAGGTCTCACTGCAGAGATTTTGCTCATGCAATTTTATCTTTCTGAACACAATTTGTTCCTCTTGTCTCCTATTGTCATCTGTACAAATGATCTGCAGAGCTGTTGTTTATTGCTCTCATGGATTTAGATGCAAGGTTTTATTTAGTTAGTTGATGAATGAGAGAAACAGAAAGAAATTATAACTTCATCCAAGGTAATTCAACATATTATATAAATATATATGCAAAGTTTACTAAGAATTAAAATAATACATTATATACTTATATACAATTATGGGTTTTGGTAAACAAATGGAGTGATAGAAAAAGGGAAAAAGTGATAAGGAAGACTGCCGAAAGAAATTTACAAATACATTTAAAACTGATCAATACACTATGGGCCAATATCCATACAGCAACAATCAATTGCATTCCAGTGTACAAAACTGGATTGCATCTTTTTGGACAAGAATCATTTGTCTTACCATTTTCTATAGTTCACTAAATTTCGGAAGCATTCCAACAGCAGGCAGTGGTAGAAAGTCTTGAGATGTGCCCTAGCCATGATATCTACTAATCTTTTATGTTAATGTCAAAGTCTTTCACAATATTTCCTAACCAAATCCTCATGATCATAAAAATCTCAAAGAATATCTCAAGTTAATAATTAAGTTACTGAAATGACTAAAGGCATCAACTGAATTCTATCTTGACATTTTCATAAAGAATCTCACATTATACTTTTTTTTTCAGGGAGGGGTACTGGGGATTGCACTCAGGCACTCAACCACTGAGCCACATCCCAGCCCTATTTTGTATTGATTTAGAGACAAGTTCTCACTGAGTTGCTTAGAACCTTGCTTTTTTGCTGAGGCAGGCTTTGAACTTGCAATCCTCCTACCTCAGCCTCCTGAGCCAGTGGGATTTCAGGTGTATACCACCTTGGCGTCCAACTTTACATTATACTTTTAAAAGCTTGGAAATGTACATAAAGAAACTTCACTAGATTTAATCAGCTATATCTGAAAATTGTGATGGACTTCCTCTCTTACAATTTTCATGGCCTGCCCTGAAGTGACCTGTCCCTGTAATTTTGGAATGGAATAAACTAGAAGCAGGTCAGTTACCTGAGGAGAAATTTATTGGCACTGACTCCACATGTAAACTGAATTCTTTCCCTTAAAAGTGCCTTATGCTACATCACAAAATGAGGCAATTCTCAAATGTAATATTCTTGAAAGGCCTTGGTTATGCAATTAATATCTCAACTATATCCTGAGAAATAATGGAAGACAGATTGTTTCTGAACCAAAAACATAATTATATTCTTAAAGTAATAAAGAAGTTTTACTAATAAGTTCTAGATTCTGGGGGTCAGTGAGAATCAGATATAATATTTAATGTCTCTTTTATTTTATAAAATGATGAAACAGATATTTTAAAACTTTCTCATGAGTTCTCTGGGAAATTTTAGAGGTAATTCTAGGTGTCAAAGTTATGCTGCAGTTAATAAAATAGCTTATTGTTTTTCATACTTAAGATATGGTTTGGGAAAGACAATTTTGAATTATTTTGGGAAAAGATTTAGACACTTGTGGAATCATTGCTGCCTGAAAACAACACTTAGCTCTCTGTTTAATCACAGTGACAAGAAATATTTAAAAATAAATGTGGAAGGTAATTTGTATATGAAGAATGCTAAATATTTATTAAGTAAAAGAGCCCCCTCCCCCCCCTTTTAAATAACTAAGGGCACAATTATGTCAACATAAAGCACAGAAAAAAGTTTTCTGGTAAGATTTATAACGTTTGCTTTCCAGGCGGATTGAATAAAACAGGTAAAAACTTTTCATACTGTGGTTAAAGGCATTAATCATGAAACCAAGGAAGAAAGCCTATTAAGATCAAGTGAACTTTGCCAAAATTTTAATGCTTTTCATCACTTCTTTACAGACTTAGGTATTATATTTCAGGGCAAATTGCTTCTCAAGCTTTCTCTTTCACTATGGTTGTCAAAATCTAATACAAATTGATCTTTTACTTGAGGACCATGGTTCTTACTCAGAGTCTAAAAGGTCAAATATCAATTTGCTAAACAATACCAAGGTATTTTTCATGTTAATGGGTGACATATTCATCATTGTTGCTTACAAATGAGTCCATGAATGTATAACTTAATAATTTTTAGCTTTGATTTATTTCTAATAAATCCAATGTTAAAATTTATAATTGCCTCCCATAAACAAAGGTTCTTTGGGATCCTTAAAAAGCTTTAAGGATGTTGGTCCAAGACCACCAAACCTCCCCAGACACAGGCACCCAAATATTTGACAGCTACTGCTTCAAAACAAAATTTCTCTTTTTCCTTAGAAACAAAAGCATAAGCATGCAAACTTTTTATTTCTCAGTCACTATTGCTCTTAGGATAATTTCTACCACTTATATAAAAATTCTTATTGTTTAACTAAAATGAGTAACTTTGTTTCACAGATAAATTGGGGCATGGATACTTGAAAGTTCTTTGGTCAGCAACAAAGTCTTACCAAGCGGCAGAGCTCATCCGCCTATGCAGGCCTTTCCTAGCATGCTTAGCATTCAGATTTCACTTTGTTAAAGTATCAAATAGAAACATTTAAGTTATCATAACTGAGAGGTACATCTTCTCTATAACATGTAAAAAAAGTGTAGAAGCTTAAATTATGCAATTATGCCTAGTAATCAAGGTTTCTACATTCCTCTTTACTTGGAAATATTTGGGTATTCAGGTAAATTAATTAAAAAGAGGGACACAGCTATATGAATAGTATATTTACAATTCATCAAAAGCAAAGCATTGAATGAAGTTACTTATGCTAAATTTTTTATGCATGCAAGTGACAAGAATCAAGAAACCTAATGCAACCCTAAAACCAATGTCATTGATGAGGGTTACTCCATACTTTCAGCTCTGGAGAAATATTGTATATTTTCATATCCTTATTCTAACACTGGCTTACAGTAAATGATACCTAAGTTTTCCAATCTATAAAATAATTGCAGTTGCTAAATGGGTCCATTTTGTAAAATCGCATAAAAGAGTAATTGACCCATAATAAATTGCCAGTGAATGTCCAACTTGTCAGGTTAAGGTAGGTTTGACAAGGGACTTTTCATAATAATTTCTTTCTTTTTAATAAAACAATATATAATCATGGGGAATTTTTTGTAAGATGCAAGAGTATAAAAATATTATAAAAATTTATCTAGAAACTTACTGCCTTGAAATCACCAATCTTGACAAGCCAATATTATTTTCCTTCCAATGTATGTCAATGTTGTTGTTTCTGTTATTATTATTACTTAGAAGTACTAGGGAGTGAGCCCAGAGTTATTCTACTACTAAGCTATATTCCCAGCCATTTTGTAAGTTTTATTTTAAGACCATGTCTTAGTAAGTTGATCATTCTGATATCAAACTGCAATCCTCCTTATTATTCTATTTTTTTAAATGAAACTTTTTTTTTAGATAATTCAAAGTATATGTAATTTAGCAAAGGGAAGACTTGTGGGAAAATACTTGGCTATCAACTTAATAGGTAGTTGTTACATTTTCTTTGGAATTTATAGTATTTTCAAACATGAGAACCTGACTTTTTATTCTTTCAGGCATAAGGACAAAGAATCTGTTCTTTGATTCTGGATTCATCATTTCACAATTGGAATTACCTAGGCACATATCTTTGTACACTGAAGGATGCTCACATATAGATAAAAACCCATTTTATTTCCTTTCTTATGTATTTTAGAATTATATTGCCAATATGCACAAAATAGTTTCATTAAGATTTTAATTCTGTGGCACTGAACTTATAAATCTCAACAATTGTGACTTCTATGTATTTAATTTTTCTAAAGATTTAGAAAAGTATGTTTTACATTGTATCTACTAAAATACTATAGTATTTTACATATATTTTTAAAATAAATGGCTATAGCTATTATAATAATAATTCACTTTTAATTTAAAAAGTTTTCTAATTTAGCTACATTTTCTGCTATTACCCACCTAGCTAGTTATTCTTAATGTGGAAAAAAATAATTGACAAAACTAATAATTTTCACCATTCTCTCTAATATTCATTTTCTTATTTACATTTCATAATTTGTTCCTGAAACTAGAATTTCTAAAGTAATGTTTATAATCTATACTGATATGATAAAACTGTTCATTTTTTCTTGATTTTAGAGTTTTACCAATAAGTATTTACCAATAAGTAGAGTATTGACTTTAGATAAAAAATAAACTGTATTTCTCAGTGGAATTTTTTTAAGGAAGGGAATTTAATTTTATCATACATTAGATGTATATTAATGCTGTGGGTTTCTTCAGTGCTTGGTAATGTAGTGTGCAGTAAGTGAGCATTTACCTCTTTCTGAAGTCTGCTGTTCTTAGAGTACACACACCTTGGATATGAGGTGGGGGGAAAGAATTGATAAGAAGGAGGAATCCTGGATGAGATCTACATGAGCTCATGCTGATTTTTGGTATTTTTAAGGGAAACATATCTTTCTAATCTAAGTGCACCAAAGTAGTATTCTATGCTGGAAGTCTGGTCTCGTAACAGTCAGACTCTGACTCTTGGGACATAGCCAGATGTGGAAGCATAATTGCCACAACCACAAAACCCACAAAAATAGATTTCTGGACTGATAGTGAAGGCTTTGGTACATGAAGTCAAAGTAAAGCATTTATCACTGAATTTTTCAGAGTGCTTTCAAAGCCAAACACATCAGTAGTTGTGACTCAGGAATAATAAATATATCATTACATGGGTAAGAATTAGGCTTAGCAATCTTTTAAACTGTTGAGTTTTCTCTTTTCTGTTCATCTACACATAATTTTACAGAAAGTGGGATATCAAAATAAGGGATTTAAAAACAACTGATGATAATTTGTATCCATCTTTCATTTTTCTTTTTAGCTATACCTGCATTTATCTTTTTAATCTAACACACTTTAATTCAACTTATTTCTCAATCACTGCCAGCAGTAGAATAAGTCTTTTATAATTTATTAAATGTTTTCATTGAATCTAGAGCTAAACATACTTTAGGCTTCACTTTGCCCTAATTTTTCCATGTTCCTACAGCAGAAAGATAGTCAGAGATACTTGATTGTGTGTAAGCCCTACAGCCAGCCATCTCATTGCTCTGTATTCTGTCTTGTTCTGAAGTAATACTACCACAGACAAACCAGGTGATATATTTTCCTAAAGCCCTAAGCAAAATTTAGTGCTTTCAAATATTACTCTTATAACACAAATTTTTGCACGCCTTTCTTCTCAATATTTGAAGAAGAACTCTCCTCTACTTCCTAAGAATTAAAATGCATCAATAGCTTTTGGGAATTGATATAGGAATTTAGGAGGAATACATACACTGCCACTTTTAGTATAGAAATCAATGTGAGGATGTCTATAATGATTCTTGAGAAGTTTAAATATAGAATAAACCGAGTATTTTGGAGTTGTCTTGTGTTCTAAGAATGCCCCTCAGATTGATCAGCTCATGATGTGCATTATACTAGTTTCAACCTTCATAATAAGATGTGTGTTTTTAAATTAACCCCATTTTTAAGAAAGTCATGATTATATGACCTAAGATATATAAAATGCTAGCTGAAAGATAGTATTTAACAAGAATTATGTTTTTCCATTTTTTTTCCTTTCTAGTTTCACTATTATTATTATTTTCACTGTAAGTGCCAGCTTTTAATAACATTACTTCCTTTTTAACCTGGAATAAGAAACTACATTAGACTGTGGACTTTCCTTTCATAGACAATTCAAAATCAAGGTAGATATTGCATTTTCTTTCAATTACCCAAAGGCTTAAAATGCTTAATAAGTGTTATGTTTAGGGTGCTCAGTTAAGAAGAGTTCTTCCAAAGATATGGGAAAGTGAATTGAATATCAGAGCTTAAAATGCCTTTATGGAGATAAAGATTTTCAGTATTTGGCAAGCACAATAAAATATACCTCTAGGAAAGAGATAATCTCAGGTTAAGTTTATCAGGCTAGTTCTTCAGTTCACAATTCACTGTGGAACTGCAAGGCAGGCACCCTTCCCTCCTTTCTCCTATGCTTTACAATATCCAAGGTTGTAGGCATGTTTTTACTAGGAATTGCTACAGATGTAGGACTTTTCTGATTGTGCTCTGATCAACAGCATGAAAGTGTTCATGCATTCTGAAATAAACTGCATATTTGAATCTTTCATATTGCTGCAAATTTTATTAATTTTCCTTCCATTGTCATCTAGAATGAGGTCATATTGTGGTTTAAAATTTACATTATGTTTTTATTCATGACTGAAGACAGGAAATCATTAGCAGGGAAAAAAAAGAAGCTTGAAATATTGTGATTATTGTTATCATCCTCCCATCTGAAACACATGAATGTAGGTGTCTCAG
Source organism: Ictidomys tridecemlineatus (assembly GCF_052094955.1). Classification (NCBI taxonomy): domain Eukaryota; kingdom Metazoa; phylum Chordata; class Mammalia; order Rodentia; family Sciuridae; genus Ictidomys; species Ictidomys tridecemlineatus. The sequence continues at coordinate 118,123,087 of NC_135483.1, read as the reverse complement.
AATTACTTCTCCAAATAAAAGTGGCCTATGATTAAAAAGATCTACATTTCAAATTTTTCACATCAGTAAGCATTTATATATACAGTATTTTCAAATTTCTTATCACTTCCCTCTTCCTCTTAAAATTAAAAAATTACCAGTAACTGGAAATAGGGCACAGATATCCAGGAAATGTAATTTGGCAATAAATGCTGTTTTGAAGTACACTGCACGGTTTGTGGATAAATATTTCTTTAATGCGTGTAATTACTGGATCAGCAGAATAAATGTGGTCATGTCCTTGTAATTAATACATTGTCAAAAGTTCATTTAAGTATAATAATTTTACTGGGAAAATGCTGTCTATGTGTTTCCTGCAATAATTTGTTAAATTAAGTGCAATAAATATAAAATTACCCTTAAGAATATATTTATTTTTTTCAACTTCTTTTCACTCCATTTTAAATAATGATTTTAAGAAACCCTATATGCATGCCCTTTACTATAGCCTTTTACTTCTTCAATTAAAATCCCTCAAGAAAGTATATGGATAATACTGTATATCATGATAGACTTTTTCTAGAAATGTAACTTCAGTTTTAGAATATTAAAATATATATTACAGAAAGGCTTGACAAATATTTAGCCAGGATTTATTCAAACTACCATCTGGTCTTGCCCTTAATAAAGGATAGAGTAAAGGATGGCAGTGTCTTTCTGTACTGAGTTGAACATTTATGTATGGAGAGCAGTCACAGTAACAGAGAATTTTAGGACCGGAAGGGATCACCCCATGCAACCCCTTCATTTTATAATCTTGTCACATCACTCCATGGTCTCTGCAGAAGGACGCTGCTCTGCTAAGTGAAACAGCTGTGGCCATTCAAGGAGGACATGATAAATTAAAGGTGCTTTCTTTATAATCTTCTGGCCAAAGGGCTACTGGGAAATAAGGTTTACACTGCCTGACATTTTACCTGTGTTGGTCACACAGCTGAAAGCCATATGAATAAAGGATAGTGAGGGAACAAAAGAGATATTCAACAGGACTGAGAATAAAATCAAATGCAATACGTGGTAGACATTGCTTGAGGTGGCATGAGCTAGCAAAAGCGTTTTCTTCCTGCCTTACTCCAGTTAATTGATGGGCTAGGGATAAAGGAACAAAAAATAAGTGTGGTAGAAGCTCTAGCAGGCAACAGAAAGAATGGGCAGTTGGTAAGTGTATAGGTACAGATTGTTGCATGATTTAAAATTTTATAGTATTTTCACATCCTTTTTATTTCCAGTTTTCTTTTTACAATAAACATTGCTCAAAAACTATGGCTCTAGAACAGTGTTTCATATACATACTGCACTTTCCACCAGTTTTTCAATGGAGCTCAATTGGCCTTTTGATCAATTTGCCACTCCCCATTACAAAATCTAGTCTACTTTAGGCAAAGTCACTACTTTGGAATTAAATCCCATTTTTTTTTTAATTTTACTGGTCCATCTTGTCCTATGACAATGGCTATGCCTTGTCCTCTTTAGTTTTTTCAAAGTATCACTAGCTCAAATTTACAGTGTGCACTAGAATTTGGCTGAAAAAAATTGAATATTAAAGAATTATTAGAACTTACTGGAATAAAAAAATCCTTGATTTCAAATACTATGCATTGCCATATCTAGAAGAATATCTACCATTTTGTGTTTGGAAAATACATCTGGCCATATGTTCCCACAGAACTCTGGTATCTTCATGGGAAACTCAGGCTCTGCATTGTCACTTAGTCCTTCTACATATTTATTGCTTTCTTGTACCTTTCTATCCTGGGTTGCTTATTGAATTATTCTTTTCCAATAATTATGTAGAATGGCTCAGTTATTATTTTTTGTATTGCCCTCCTCCCTAATATCATATGTTTGTAGACTTGTCTTAAATATCTTAAGAGATTTTTCAGAAAACTACCTAAACAAAAAGCCATATCACCTTACATAAATTATATAGCTGCTTAATTATACAAAAATATCAATGCATTTGTATCAGTTAATTTTCTGTTGTTATAGCAAAATAACTGAGACTTGTTAATTATAATGTAAAGAAGCTGACTTAGCACAGAGATATGGAGGCTGAAAGTTCAAGATCTGGCAACTCTATCTGGCCTCTGGTGAAGGTCCAATGGGGCATACCATCCTAGCACGGAGATAAATGAGAGAGGAAAGTCATATGATGAAAAGGGAATCTAGAGAGTGATTATGTGGCCAAGTTTGCTCTTTTATAATAACTTGCTATTGGGAAAATTCACTCCATAAAACCAGCACTAATACCTAAATACTAAAATAAAATTTTGTTTTCATCTGAGATTTCACTTTAGCCAGGTATCCTATATTTTCGTGTTAAATCTTACTATTAACGCTCCTGTCATTGATTTCTGCTAGTTATCCTGGCATGGGATAACCATCAGGTGTGCCTCTCCACCTACTGTTCCTGCTCTCAGTGTCAGAAGAGCCACCCAGTGGTGCAGTGGCAGAGGTCACACTACAGAACGACCATGGCCTATGAAATCCTGGCACAGAAAGAATGTAGGTGGTGGAAAAGAAACAATGTTCAGAATTTCCTAAATCAGAAACTAGTCTGTGGAAATCTTTCCTAAATCTTGTAGCCCATGTTAAAAAATGAAAAGAATTTTAAAAAAGAGATTTGACAAAATTTTACCCACATTTGAGTAAAACAATCCAAGGAGTTTCAATGCTTTTGCCAATAAACAGCAAGCTATGATCCTGAAAGAAACTTTTTAAAACTACTATTTAAAAAATAAAGATCAAATATAATAGAGAAATATTTACATACCTCCTCACTGTTTATAAAATCAGAATAATGTAATAAATCAGGATCATTTAAGGAGATGATCAAGGAAGGTGTACACCAAAAATATACAGAAAAAAATAAAGTATTATTTTTCAAGATTTTTCTGTTATAATTTCATCAGCTACAAATTGGTATTTGTGCATGATTTCTTATTTTAAATCAATATTTATATGCTAATAATTTGTGTACTTCCTCTTAAAAAGGGCTACCAAATGTCTAAAAACTAAGCTTGTTGTACTGGTATGAAGATTGTTTCATTTTCTACAAGTTCATAAGGTCCCTTGCATACTGTATTTGATCTTTCTTTTAGGTCTTGATTCTTTTGAGTTCTCAGGAGAAGAGCAACACTCACTTTGAATCAGCAACTACTGTAGTGTGCTGGTTAGAATTATCTGTGGGGGTTGATTGCCTGTTGGTGATCCAAGCCTCATTCTCTTTTTACCATTCTTGTGGAGGCAATTCGTTGGTTCCCTTTTTGCTTCAGTGGAGTATACAAGATTATTGCTAGGACTGAGTGATAAAACACATTCAACCTAGCAGAAAAGCTAACACATAAAGTCTCCATAAACTGTGAATAATATTGTTATTAATATTATCAGTGTTATCATTAAGCCAAAAATTCACCTGATTTAATCCAATTAAATAAGCCTTACAAGTTCTAGTATGTGAGATTCCTCATCTCCTGGGTCAATTAGGAGTTATATTGTAAGAGTGTCAACATAAAGATAGATAGATTTTAATAATGCAGCATGTTGGAAAGTGTGACTTCAAATGTTCTATATTGGTGGCTTTGTGTGAGAATCAGCCAGCATTTGGTCTGACTTTTAGGTCTTCAGTTCTTTCCAATTTTAGGGAAAAAAGAGGAGGCTTTGCAACAGTTTTAACTACATGTATTTGCTGATTTAAAGTGAAGCTGTTCTCTAAGGGACATTTTCTTTGTAATCGAAAAGAGAAACAAGTCATATTGTGTAATTCCCTTCTTTAGACTATAAAAACAATTCACGCTAAAACCATGTCATTTGAAGTCATATTTTCTCACAACCCACTAACAGTGTACCCACAATAAACCAGATAATCAAATTATTCTCCATCAAAAGGAAGCAGAAATTAGTAGTCTGAATGATCTTGGGACCATTATACCTGAATTCATGAGAAATCAAATGCTGACTACCTCTGACAACAGCTCATAAACTTCTCTGATGCCCATTTATTCAATATACAGATTTGATGAGAGTCATTCAACATAGGTTTTATTGTACACATAAGATAAAGAAAAAATTAGTCATCTTACAAATAATGAAACTATCACTAAATAACAATGAAATAGATTCATTTGAGATAAGGTATGTGTTGTGTATTGAATTGTGTCCCTGAAAATTTGGTATGTTGAAGTGCTAGCCCTCAATATCCTGGTGTTTGGAGTTGGGACATTTGGCTTATATTTAAATTTAGATAATATCACGAGGACAGGAAAAACAGAAAATGGAAAGTTATCATTAGAATGTATTTTCTCTGGGAGTCTGCATTTCAGTTTTCTAAGTGTTTAATGCCCTTGACCACCATTAAAGAACAAGGTTCTTTACTCACTTCCAAACATCATCAGCACAGGGACAAATGCTTAGCTAAACTCACATCTATCATTCCGGTTGGTACATATGGTAATTTTCTCTAAATTGGCTGGTTTTCTCAGGCTACTGTATCATCCTGAGATATTAAGTTTTTAAATTGGCTCTTCCCACCTCTTTTAAAGTTAGATGGCTGATTGCTGTCACATAATTTAATGATGTAGCCCAATCTATACAATGACTGTGTAACATGGGCAGGATAATTGTAGATGAATTGCATGCCATTAATCAGTTGGCTTTTTGTTCTTACATGTCCCATTGCTTATCATTCAAGGAAGGAAATTGTCTTTTGACAGGGGTCCCATTGCAGCCTTTTTTACTGTCCAATAACATCAAGGCTGAAATTTCAAAAGATAAATGAGGATGATATAAGTAGAGTGGGACTTAGTTAAAAGGCCTGTTTTTATATGAACAGTTTTTGGAGAATTTAGAAATTTATTTATATTATTGAGAGCTGATATATTTTAAAAATACAGAAATATTTAAAATAGATGGTCTTATTGGAGCTAAACCAATTTATGCAAGGATAGTTACCCTTTCCTGATAAAGGATGAAACCACAAAATTCTAAGTCTCAGTGAGAATACCCCTATCCTTCCACCCTCCACAAACAATATTGACAAAGGAATCTTTACTCAAGGGACACCCTAGACTCTCTACTCACTACAGCTATCCTATACCCCCTCAGAGGTAAAAGCATGTCTTTTTAAAAAATTTTTGTACCACCATAGCCTCGCTCAGTTTTTAACATTTATAACATGCTCAGTTAATGTCTCTTGAACATTTATAACATGCTCAGTTAATGTCTCTTGAACTAATCCAATCCATTAAGCTTTGGTAAAGTTATCTTTACAAATAAGGAATTATTAGCAGGGAAATAAATCAATATGAGATTTCTGGTGGAAGAGACAACCCAGTTAAGAAAATGGGAACATTTCCAATTGTGCACAAGGAGCTTTTAGCAGTCTGAATGCAAGGTAAAGGCTCTACTGGTGGGGTTATTGTTTCATTTTACTTAATTTAAGGACAATAACAAAATGAAGTGATATTAAATAGAATAGGCAAGAAGTTATATTTACATACATAAATGTACCTGTATGCTATGTGCTTCTTTTATGTTAACTTTAAACTTCATGAGTTAGAATTCTGAATGAATCACTTAAGTAAATTATTCCTCTAATGTGTCTCAATGCAGGAACGAGGAAAGGAGATAGACTTTGCTTCTCTCTTAGACAGATTTTCTTGATACTCTACCAGATGTTCTTGAATGCACTTTCTTTTCCTCTGTTCTGAATATTTCTTACTTGTGTCCTCTGGGATAAAAATGTTTCTACGGGAATGACTTTAAATCAGGAAAGCTTGTTTCTTGATAGTAACTGGAAGGCACTGGGAATAGTCTGATGGTTCCTAATTGTCATGGAAGCAAAGTTAAAAATCTAAAGGCAAATTTTGTTATGAAGTTATTTCAGTATTAAAATATTATTCACATCGCTTAGAAAATGGTTCAACAAACAACAACTTAAAATTTTATCATTTGTTCTCTGAAAATAAAACTTTTTAGATAGAAACAGCAAAAAATAATAAAACTATTTCTCTCTGCTTTCTCCAACTGCATCATCACCTTCACAAATCTTTGCGTACTCATAACTCCTATTGCTTTCTCTTAAAACCTTCATTCTTGTATAAGCTATAAGATGGCGCCCCTTGATGAAAAGCAGATGTTTTTGTTGTTTCTTTTTTATTTTAGGAGTGTTTGGATTTTTTTCAGTACAATGCATAATATTAACCCTCTTTAATAAGCAAGAACATAGCCATGGCACTTAAGTGAAAACAGGGAGAAAGGCTGGCACAAGCTTACAAGGAAAGCTTCATCAAACACCAGGACATATGAATGTGTAAGAATGAATGATCAGAAGTGGGCTTTAAATCAATTTTATCTCCACTGTTTTAACATCAAGAAGAGTTGTTAGTTATAAACCAATTGTTATGCAACTTAATGAACTAATTAGGAAAATCAGTTGCAATAATAGTATTGGTACAAACTGATCTGAATATAAAAAGTAGAATTAGAATTCTAATACCAAACTTTTCCAACTAGAAAGGCTACATAGTAATGCTGTGTAGATGTGTTCTTTGTAAAAGTAATCCTAGGTGGTTCTTCATTTACTAAATTTGATTTCTAAATGCGTTGCTCTGTTTTTGTGATACCCCACACTATTTTCCCTGTGATATTTTTGCTGTGTGTATGCCTGTTTTAAGATCTGTCAGAATGATCTAGTTAATCTCTTCAATAACACTGCATAAACTGGTTTCAGTATAATTTTTCCTATTCCTTTGCTTTATTCCATGAATGAATGGCTCTTACTCAGAGATATAAAATATCAAGACCACTCTGCTTAGAGACCACACTTGGACTGGGAAAAGTACTACAACTGCTTCCTTGAATCACAGAGTTGCCATATACCTGAACACATTCACAAATAACAGAGAAAAGTGATCTGAATATTGTTTAGACCATTTTCAATGAAGAATTTTCCAAAGATGGAATCATAAACTCCAGAAGATATATGCTAGCTGTCACTTCTATCTTTTGTTCCCTAAGTTATGATTTTTAATATGAATGAAATATTTTCCTCAGAGGTGACTGGGTAATTGTTTTGATAGTTACATAATTTTATATCTTAGTGATGAAATATTTATGCATGTAATTCAAGTTATCTGTTATAAAGGGAAACTATTTAACCATAGTGGACTAATGGTACATAGGGAAAATGGGTGTCAAAGGAAATTTATTATATCTTCCAAGTACTGCTTTCTGCGATAAAATACAATTTGTATGATTGTGAAGTAGCATTGTTTATTTTTCCAGTCAAAAAGTCACTGTCAAAAGTATGTTTGAGGAGGGAAAAATAGCCTTAAAACAAATGTATCACAGAGAATATCTAGGTTGTTAAAAAAAGAAAAAAAAAAACCTAGGGCAGCATGTTAAAAATGAACATTTCCAATACAATTTGTCACCCATGCATAAATCTTGCTGACATTTTCAGTCACTTTAATAGCCTGCCCATTTTATAAATCAGTATGAACTTGCACAGTTGCAAAAAGTGTGTATTTTGAACATCTCATTTGCATACTTTACCAAAAGCCAATGAGGCAGGGGGAACAGCACTGGTGATCATAATACGTGTTTGGGGAAAGGCAGAGAGATCACTAATGGCTTTGCCTTTAGGGATTTCTGTACTCCATAGGGGACGAAAATGAGAAATATTTTTCAAACAGCAGGGGTAAAGGTTTTAAAACTAGAAACACATGGAGTGATAAAGATGTTAGTGCCACAGGGCGCATAGCAGGAAAAATTTACAATGTAAAAACTGTAATTTCAGCATTAGGAAGTAATAATCGTGTTTCATCATTGTTATTAAAGCATGACCCTTAAAGTCACATAAATTAGATATAAGTTTCAAGAGAAGTTTATTAATCTTTGGGAGGAAAATATTAGGAAAGTTTATTATCAGATAAGATTTTCAAGGAGAGATGCATTCTTTTGAGTGTGTGTGTGTGTGTGTGTGTGTGTGTGTGTGTGTGTGTGTGTTTTCTCAGGGAAGTCTATCATTCCAAAGAGTAAATAAAACTTTACTCCCTACTAGCCAATGGGTACAAATATTGCCTACAGATAGTTCTTATTCTTTTAAATTAGCAATGGGAAGAGAGAATGTGATGCACAGAGAATGATATACTTGTCTTGAATAAAGTATTAAATGGAAACTAGACCTTATTTTTAACACGAAATGTTTCTCAGAGGACATTCATGGCAAACCAATGTTGCTAATATAGTCATTAAATTAGTAAAGGGTTTTGGGTTTCTTAGGATATTACAAAATATATGTAAAACATGAAGTTTTATTAGTAGCGCTCTAGCAAAATGTAGTGAAAAATTGTAACTAGACAAGAAAAAGACCCAGAAATTATCAGTAGGTATTGATGATAAATAACCATTTAAGTATATGAGGAAAGTTTTTGACGGTGAATATGGTAATTTATAATTAAATATTAAGTTTATGGGTGAAATATTACTTTTACCAATCAAGAGTTCTCTGAAAAGTTTGTATTTAGAAGTTATAAACTTACTCTATATTTTTATATAGTTATATACAGTGCAATCTTGATAATTTAAATAGAAAAAAGTCTTATTCTTAGAAAATTCTCGATATTCCTCTAATATTTTATTTTAAAGTCTAAGAAATAATACGATTTGTACAAATGATTTATAAAAATGACTTTAAGACCTCAAACACTCCAAAAATACATTATAAAGTAAGACAAAGTAAATTTTAATTAGTACAAAGTCAGAAATGTATATTTTTATGTAGACAGAAAATTGTTTAACAAAAATGTAAGACAATATAAAAACAAAACAACTTTATTTTCTATTTTACTCCCTACTAGCCAATAGGTACATAGTCAAATTTATCATTCATGTTTTTAAAGACTATTTTTTAGTTGTAGATGGGCACAATACCTTTATTTTATTTACATAGGTGGTGCTGTGGATCAAAACCAGTACCCAATACATGCAAAACAAGCACTCCAGCACTGAGCCACAATCCCTTCCCATTTTTATCATTTTATACACAGAATTCTTTATGAGAATGCATATACATGTAAAACATTTTACAATTTTTATTTTATACTTGATATTATGGAAAAATATCTTTTTAAAATCTGTGGCAATATTACTTTTTGGAACATACAACAAATGATCTATAGATCTTCAAAGTGTGACCATGTAAAACGCACACAGAATTTGATAGAATGAAAATTCAGGATCATTTAAAATTAGATTAATTAAATGCAAAGAACTTCCAATAAGATATTAAGCTTGTGTAATAGACCTCATCTTAATAATGTCTGCTGCTGATTTATTTAATAACTCTTTCTTGTTCATAGATATTGCTTATATTGTTGTTATGAATAATGATTTTAAACATTCTGTGATATATTAAAAAGTCTTCCAAATTGACTAAAGTGATATTTATCCTCTTTAAAAGGCAATAGCTATGGATAGTAGGAAGTTGACTGGAAGTCTCTATTCCACTGAAGAATTATAAATAAATGGTTTTAATTGCATTTATTTTAATTTGCTGCAAGGAAAACATAAAAACTTGATATAGAAAATTCATGGAAACAACAGAGAGAAACCAGAAGGACTAAGAAAATAACCAGTATACTCAAAATCTTTTTAACTAGAAATCATATAAATATAGGAACTAAGTTGTAGAGGAAAGAAATAGAGTGAGACAAAGTTGTTAGAATTTTCAAAAGAAAATCACAATCTATATAGTACACATCTACTTAGAAAGAGAAAGGGAGTAGAAAAAAATCAGGAGGATTACAGTCAAACAATTGAAAGAACTATGCTATCAATGGAAAAATTAATCGTAACTTAATCTTCATATTTGAAGAACACACAGAGTCTATAAATAGCAAGAGTAGAGTAAATTCACTCTTTTGCTCATTTTTAAGGTACATGGAACTATAAAATTAACAGAAATAATCAAAATCACATTTTGGGTTTTAAAAACAAGTGGGATGGTTTTAGCTTGAAAATGTTTTCTTTATGTTGTTTTTCTCATTGGTCATAACTTTTCTGTTTAACACATCAAATTTATCTTGTTTTAATGAAATTCATTCTATGTAGCAAAGAGTGATAACTTCAGTTTGGTATTGTGTATGCCAATGAAAAATTCACTTTGTAGTATTTAATTACAAATCAAGAAAAAAATCTAATAGAGAGATATGTTTTTGAGTATTAGTTTTTGGTAGGTTATGCTCAGTAAGAAGTAATCATCACATTTATACATTTCTTATATTACATGTCAATTATAGGAAGGCTCTATTGGTCACTGGAGAATGAATTGCAATGTATATTCTTTCAAAGGGAATGGGGATGCTCTAGGAAGAATAAAAATTTTTATAACTGTTACTACAATTATCAAATTTGTCTCATTGCTCAGCTTTGAAATGAGAACATCTAACTACAGGCCTACATGTTTCTTTGTTTCTGTAACTTTTACATTTTACCAAAAGTTTTATTCTATTTCTAAAATGGGGTGAGGGAAGGTGGGAGTTATAGTTGGATCAGCATCAGGGAAATCAGAGCAGTGCTGATAGTTTCATTAACAAAACAACTAGACAGGGTAAATCCAAGCAGTCTCTAAGTGGAGAGGGAAGATGTTCAGAATCACTTTGTTCTCAAATGGGAAAGTTCACTATAGAGAGAGATGTTGCTGTTTGTAAGGAAGTCTAACTGGTACCCAGAATAATCTATGTTATTTTTCTTCCATGTTTATGAAATTGTACTTGAGATGAACGGCCCAGCCAGACAATTCAGCGTCCCACTTCCTGTTCTGTTAACTTGGGCCACGTGACTAACCTGTCTTTCGTGGAAGATGTGTGGGTATGATATTTGTCACTAACTTAAAAATTCCCATGTGTACTCCATCTACTTCTCACAACCCTTCCCCTCAGGTGAAAAATGGTGAAGTTCTGCTTCTAAAAGCCACCTGCTGATGATGGACAAGGTACTGTCAACCTGTCAACCTATGTCTACCTCTCCTGGTCCCAGGTTCTCCCAGGTCCTGTCCTGAACTGTAACACAAAAGAGAAAGACAATTCTATAGTATTTTACACACCAATGCATGGGATCAACATATTTCAGTGGTTTAAACTCTTCCTAATACTCTATTTCCAATACATTTTCTTCTTAGCCATCAGAGGTACATTCTACAAAACATGCCTTTTCTCTGCTTCTTCACTGCTCAGATAACTTTGGTAAATTGCTGTTGCTTACAGAATATAATTAAAACTCTTTCCTTCCAAAGCCCATATCAAATTCCCTACATTTCTGCAATTTCCCTGCCATACATTCATTCTATATATAACAGGCTTGCTTAATTTCTCAAATTCTGTGCAATTTTCAGCTTCTATGACTTTGATTATTTTATTCTCTTTTTCCATAACACACCTCATATTTTTGAAAACCTAGTGGTTCTCTAAATGTGGCATATCCTGCATATATGGTGCTCAAAATCCAAACATTAAGAATTAGTGACAATAAGAAAAATATTTTAAAAATACATTTATTATGGTGTTCATTCTATATCATAGTAAAGTATAATTTTTCTGCACAAGTTCATCTAACCCTAAAATACAACAGTTTCTTCTTCATCTAAGTAGTCTACATACATAATAGGACTTTCAACAAGAATTGTGTCTTTGAATATTTTGTAGAAATAAGTTTGAAAATTGATTAGGACATTGATAAAAATGGGTAGGTTCTATTATCTAAAAGTAGTACTTTGTCTTAGAAATTCAGTTAAATCTCTAAGTCAAAATAATTAGACAGAAATCACACACACACACACACACACACACACACACATACAAAGACATTCATTCATAAAATTCAGATCCTTCTGCTCTTGTTGGATAAATTAGTCTGAATTAACAAGTGAAAATTTGATTATAGAGTATTTTGCCTTTAATTCAGAGATCTTATAAAAAGTGGTAAAACTTCCTAAAACATAGAACCCATATCAAGAGTGATATAAACATTGGTAGGTAAGGTCACCAGTAGGCTTAGCAAGATATATTAGGGTACCATCTTGAATTTTCACTACCATTTAGATTTTGCTGGAACAAGATATTGCTTTTTTAAAAAATAATTAAACACTTTCTGTTTTAAAGATTTCTTCCAAGATTCAAGTTGTCATATCATAAATATGTCATATCATATTTTGAGGCAAAAAGGGATGGGTTTTGGAGAGCTCTATAAATGAAAGGCAGAATTTATGTATTGAATTTTGGTGTTTCTATTACCATGTAAATTTCAATTTTCTAAGTTTAAGTCACATATCTTAATGACTTTAACAGTTCGTCTTTGGTCATAATAGATTTTGACATCAGAATTTATTTAAGATTTTGTCAAAGTAAACCAAATTATCTTATGATTACTTATGGATATCAATTTTGTTTTTAAAATAATTTAAGTAATTATCTCAAATCCCGTTGAATTTTCAGTATCTCACTCTTACTTGTAAATATCTTTCAGGGCATTCATAATTTTTCCACAATCATACTTAAGTGAACAACAAAATATTTTAGAAGTGATGGTATTATTTTTTTGTATCATATTTGTGTTATGTGGTTGTAGAAGGCTATGGTAAAAAAATGAGTTGAAACTAAGGAGAAAAGAAAATTTACTTTTGAGAAATCTTTTTCAAGATATTCAAGTAACAAATTGTTACTAAAAACTGAAACTATTTTTATTACAATTGATTGCTTTGATACTAAGTAAAAGTAATAATATCATTTTCTGTAAGGTATTAACAAGATGTATTATATGTGATTTGCCAGAATTTTATTGAGAATATTTGCATCTATGTTCATCAGGGATATTGATCTGATAGCTTTGGTAATTCAGGAAAATAACAGTAATAACAATTTATAATTATTTAACTGTGATGGATTTTGAAAATTGAGAAAAGTTTTCCAATATGAAGTTCTGGCAATAAAGGAGTTCTCTGCCTCTTAAATTAAAGTTAGTAAAAAATAAAACAAGTCTTAAAGTGTATGAGGTTCAAGAACCAGCTGTCAACTGTGATCTGGATTACTATTCCTATTATTGGCTTTAGGTTATAGGAAGTCCTACTACTTTGGTTGATATCTCTGAATAAAGGCAAACTCTCTGTCATCAAATTCGCCCTAGTTATCTAGGACTAATTTATTAAAGAAAAATGAGCAGAAGGACCTGAATATCCAGGCTCTTCTAAGAATTCACAATGATTTTCTGATGTTAAGCACATTCATAGGCCATCAGCAGATGATTCTTTTGAGGAGTAAAAGCTGTACTTTTTGAATCATCACTGGAAAATATGCTATACAAATATTTGTGGAAACATTATATTTTCCATCTCTATTTTAACTGGTTTGTTAATTTTGTCATTGAAAATTTAACAAATGTATAATATATTGATAATTATCTTTACATAAAGAATAAAAGCACATATATAAATCTCAGTACCTTTTAAAAATCTAGGGGAAAAATATATTGCTCCTTTATCAATCAGCATCTTCAAAGGAAACAGATGTCTCATATAAATTAAGACTATTCAATTAATTAATAAACAGATTAATTTGAAAGAACAAGCAGTATTTAGGTAACTTGAAGTTGAGAAGAGGCATGCTAAACTCTGCCACCTTTAGGTCTGTCTGATGTAGCAGAGAGAGTGGTAACCAAATCCCAAGACATAGAGAAAGGGCTACTGCAGAAAAGAACATTCACAAAGACTAAAATACACAGTCCTCAGTGACCCTAGGTGACTCATATTTCACTTCCTTTTACTACCTAATTTCTAAAACTTAAACGACTGAAAAGCTCACTGAAGTGGTTCTGCAGGTGAGTCTCAAAGATGAGAGTGTAAAATGGTAAAGAGAAGGTGAGGAGAAACACACACACACACACACACACACACACACACACACAGTACACAATAATTATATCTTAGTTTTGGATAAGGGCTAGTCAGTGGAAGAGGTAGAATTCAAAACCAGATTTTTCTGACTCCAGAGCCTTTTCCACATTGCAGCAAAGTCTAACAAATAGCTTCTGCTCTCAAAGAACCCAAAGTATATTAAGAAGAAGCTAAATTACGGAGACAATGGCAATCCCTCAGCATTGCTACAAAAATGTCAGGTGGGTTGTTAAACCTATGGCCTTAGTTTTCCTTTTTCACTTCAAAGGTACACCAGATTTTTCATCATCGGTTTTCTTAGAATTGGCCCTGCATTCAGATGGAAATTTTAAGATACTGTCATAGAAGTCACAGAAGTGAAGCAGCTGCTTATTTAGAAATGTTGCCTAAAGTATTAAAACCAGGATTTTTAATCCCAAACCTTCTCTTTCTTCAGTGTTTGCCCGGAAAGTCTCCCCACTTTGGTGCACAGGAAATGCTGTTGGTGACTATAAATATTTTAATTGGGGCTCAGATGAAGTAGTACACACATATAAGCCTAGCATTTGCCGAGGCTGAGGTAGGAGGATTTCGAGTTCAAAGTCAGCCTCAGTAATTTAGCAAGGCTTTAAGCAACTCAGTGAGACCCTATTTTATAATAAAAAATAAAAATGGCTGGGTGTGTGTTTTAGTACCCCTGGTATGTATGGGTGTTGGTATATATTTGGGGATATTTTGGAGTGTCCTTTATTATTATTATTAATAATAATTATTATTATTATCATATGTAAATATACAGTTAGTATGAACATTATCTTTACTGTTCATACTTATACTTCCATTTTTCTAAGCGTGAATTTGTATCAAAAATATAAATCTTTTCAAATGGCAAAGTTTGAAATGATCAGAAATTACTTTGGAAAAGAGGAAGCCTGTTTTTTTCTTTCAGCCCTGCATATGTGGAAATATTCTATAAAACTTCAGTGTCAGCATCCAAACATTATAATGGATGCCACTGTGCATTCATAAAACCCCTTACATTATTCCATGGGATCATTTTCAATCGTTGTCACTGTGCTACAAAGGACAGCTTAATAACTCTGGTCTAAACTCCATGATTACATACACTCAGATGCTAATTTGATATAATTGAGTGTGCTCTTTTGTTGGATTCTACATTCAGTTTATGTTCAGAACTGTGAAGACTATATTTAGTAGTGGTTATCAAGGGTAGAATAAGCCCCACAGGTGCTCCCGTGAGAATCATGCCTCTAAGTCACCTTTTCCATTAACTGCTAACATTGTTAAGGGCTCACACAGCTGGTAAGGCAAGGAAAGAATTTTTTAGTTCCTTTCCTTGGGACAAGACTCATTTAATCCAAAGCTGATGTTCTTCTATTTCTATGGCACATCTGTTTGAGTGGCATAATGTGTGCACTTTTTTATTAAACATTTTCAGTTGTGTAAGAAAAGGTGTCTGGTAAATTCTTAGCCTTCTATATATCATTCAATTTCTAAGTCCTTGCAGATACAAGATTCAGGCACAGTTTATCATCAAAGCTGAAGAGTTAGAGTTCTGAACTTTATGTTAAT
The DNA here is from genome assembly GCF_052094955.1 of Ictidomys tridecemlineatus. Classification (NCBI taxonomy): domain Eukaryota; kingdom Metazoa; phylum Chordata; class Mammalia; order Rodentia; family Sciuridae; genus Ictidomys; species Ictidomys tridecemlineatus. Next base: position 118,107,528 of record NC_135483.1, on the reverse strand, counting down.
TCTGAATGCTTTTATTTTTCCATTAATTTATATAGAATTACACAATTTCAGTCCTACATTTGTCTGCTATTTTGCTAACCTAACATGAGGTAACAATAAAACTTAATGTATTGCCAGTAATTGAATCATGTGTGTATAAGACATGGTTCAGGTTAAAGACATGATTTTTTTCAGGTTAAAGACAAAGATTTTTTTGGAAACATTTTAAGGTGTATTCTTTGGGGAAAGGTGTTTTTATCTTGGTGCAGGTTAAAAGCACATAGACATATTTAACAAAGATGGTAGGGTGTTTTAGATTATATTACTATTGCCAATCACTTTCCTCTAGTAAGAATAGTAAGTTCCCCGAGTTCATAGGCCTGGGATCAAGAAGCTGAGATATCTGTCCCAGGATTAGAGGAGGTGGATTTCCCAGACCAAGTAGAGATAGGGAAAATTTGCCCTTCTCAGACTTTTTGCTGTACTTGGGACCTCAGTGAATCAAATGATGTCCACTCAAATTGGGGAAGGCAATCTTACTTAGTATGCCATTTCAATGCCAACTTTTTATCCAAAGCACCTTACAGATATACCTAGAAATAATATTGTACTCTCTATCCAGTCATCTCTTAGTTCAAATTGTCATGTAAATTTAACCTTTACATCTTTCTAACAATACCAGATAAATGAAGGTGAATTGCTCTAGGTGGCATTTACTTCTGTGTCTCATCAATATGAGGTGTATCCAGGTGATTTAACTTGGCCAGTGGAAAAGAGACTGAAGTGCTGGCAGATGTGAGCAGACATTTATTGTTCATTAAGTGGCTTAGCGATTGTGTTTTTTCCTCTGCCTCCAGGACAGGGATAGAATGTTCCAGAAAGGAGCTGAGCCTTCAGTCTAGATCCTGTATTAAGGATTCAAGAATTAAAGAAGATCCACAGTGTCACACAACCAGCATTTAACAGGAGCAAGGCCTAAACCTCAGTTATCAAAAGATACTGAGCTTTGAAGGGATCACCTAGGAAAAAAACTGTTACATGAATCTGGGTTTTTTTTTTGGGGGGGGAATTAAGCATAGGAGAGGATAATAAAGGCTTTTCCCAGTAAAATTTTATGCCAAATAACTAGACATTAGATTACAGAAATATGACAGGTCATTTAATAGGCAAAGGGCTAATTAAATCAAAATATTCTCTCTGATTTCTTAATTTCAAGGTTTGGAATCATGGGGGGTTGTTTAAGTGAAGTACAAAGTGAGGTTTCATCCTTTCAACCTTGATAAAATCACTGCCCTGCTCAGAGCCATCAACACTGATAAACATGCCTCTCACTGGATTGGAATGCAACCATTTTTCTGTATCAGGAAACTTGTTTCTTCACTTTTCCTTTGTTTCTTCAAAATGGTACCAACTAATCTTTTTTTACTAATATTTTTAAATATTTATTTTTTTAGTTTTAGGTGGACATAATATCTTTATTTTATATTTATGTGGTACTGAGGATGGAGCCCAGTGCTTCATGCATGCTAGGTGAGCAATGTAGCACTGAGCCAAAACCCCAGCCCCAGCTAATCCTAAAATACTTTTGCTCTATGAGTTGTCCACCCAGGTTATTTTGGCATTTCAATTGCTCATGAATTTTTTAAGGCAGACTTCTTATTATTTCTACCTTTTGATAATGTGGTTTGGAATGAGGTTAGCTCATCCTCCATACCACACTTGACCCAAAGAGAACCTGGATAAAATATTCGTCTTCAAAACTAAAGATCCAAATTGTTCTATTGCAACATTACCCAAGAATTTACACTAGGAAAAATCGTCAGAGGCTTTTAAGGTGTCAGAAAGGGCAGGATCTGCATGGATAAATTATGAGGATTTCCTTCATCCTTTATTCCTCTTTTATTCCAAAAAGTATAGCCACTGGTTTACATTCCCTCTTGTTGAGCAGACTTTGAAACAAAAATTTCTAAAAACTTCCTAAGGATTTCATTTTTTAAAAAATTGATTTTACTTCCCAATTCCTCCATTTGTGTTTCTGAGTATGTTTTGACTTAACTTTCCATCTCAGGTATGTGTGCATTATCATACCAGCTCTTGTTTGACTAATTTTTTAGTATGCACATTTGTGACATTTTTATTGAAATTGAATTTCAATGTAAAAATATTATGTCATGCAATGTGATTTGCTTAAAAAATACTATTGTAATGCTATTCAGAAGCAAAGTGGTTTTAAATGTTCATAGGGAGATAATTTTCAAGATGCATTACCAAAATTGGGGGTTTTGTAAAAAATATGATTTAAGATGGTTATGATAATGCATGATTTATTATTTCTACCTGATAATAATGACATTAAATGTTATTGTAGCTTTTATTATATGCCAGGAATAATTCTAAGCTCTTTACATATGTTAATTCACTTAACTCTAAGAGAATCCCAAGAGTGCTACTATTGTTATGTCTATTTTATGAACAAGGAAACTTAAGCACAGATATATTAAGAAATTTGTCCCCTCAACACCATGGTGTATTTGTCAAATACAGAGACCCTCTTTAAAATATATATATATATATATATATATATATATATATGTAAAAAAAGCCAATATTAAAATTCTGATTACTATGCAAATATTCTCAGACTTCTATTAATGCACCACAAACTACAACACTTGGGAGTTTTTGTAGAGAAAATGTTATTAGTTGTATTTGGTATCCAGTCCCTAAACTAGCCCTTATTAAGTTTGGTATTGATATCAACCAAAATTGGTATTCACTTTCCAAATGATGTACAGTGTTTGTTATATTAAGTTATCTTAAGTTGCTGGGTGTTTTATTTATGAATCTTACTCCCTAAGTTAAGAGACCCTAAGAGACAGGGAGGATGATTTATTTATCTTACTGACTCTATATCATCAGTGCCTGTCTTAACAGCCTCTTAGAAGTGAAGACACCAACACAATACTTATGGAGGATCTTTTCTTCATTTGTTTGTTTCAGAGTCAATCTTAACATCTGGCATGATGGGATAGATCTTTATTTTTGTTTTCCATAAATAGACCAATCAAACAGTTATCATGATGCAATCTTCCAGTGCCTCAGAAAAGCCCCTTCTATAATATTCAAATTCTCTTAACATTTAGACAAATGTATATAAGTGTTACTATTTACTCAGGCCCAGTCTGAATTTTCTAGTCTCTTGCTTTTATAAAAAAAAAAAAAAAAAACTCAATTTTGAGCAAAGAAAATTCTATATAGTTTATTTTACTCCATCATCTCTATGGCAGTATTTTCTTTATTATTTTTTCAGTGCCTGCTCTACCCAGTTCTTCTCTATCAGATTTCTAGGTCCTCAACAGTGGTGGAAGTTACAAAGGTTTCAGAGTGCTTTACGTGTTGAAATATACTTAGTAGAACATACAAAAATCACTCAAAAGATGTTTGCAGTATTGAGTTGACATTTTCAATGAAAATTATTCCATGGAGAAAAGCATTTATCTAAACTCATTTGAAGGGAGTAGGTTTAGATTAATTGTAGAATTTTAAAAGTTAAATACTTATAAGTTAAATCAGAAATACTATTTAATACTTCACTATCAGTGGAGTGAAGAATTATGTTTTAGATAGTCATGTGTATACAAATATATTCATTACAAAATATTCTTGTTCCACATTTGGCCAAATTATTTTGATATGAAAGTAAATTTTTAAAAAAAATATAGTGTATAGTTTTTTATTTGTAATGAATAAAGATTACTGTAAGAATGATGTTCATGTAGAGAAAATTTTTTAAAAATAATATAATATTATTAATTTCATTGAAGATCAAGGAAGGAATATCAGTTTTTGTGAGTTAGCCCTGAATCCCAAACCAGAAAAAAAACAATGAATAGATTTTTGTTTTAAAGATAATAAAGTGATAAATGCATATAAAATAATTGATTATGGTTAATACATAAATAATCCTCAAACCTTAAGAAGACTGTATTAAACACATTTATACACTTATGAACACACGTGCACACAACCACATGCACACACACACACATGCTCAAAAGAGCAGAAGTACAAAATTGATTGTCATTGTCCAGCCCATGGAATAAATATTTGATGCTAGTACAAAAATGGTGCATAGAGAAGAGTCTGACAAGGGCTACAGCCTGGATTTTTTCTTTCTCATTGTTTGCAGATAGTAAAAGAAAGCCCATGGTGTGGGCAGATTCTGGAAATATTTTGTTATATTCTAGTATGATGATTGGTTTCAGGGATGCAAGATAACTTTAATTCCTAATACACAAGAAGAGTAGGGAAAGAGGAATTCTAGAGAAGTTGGTATTTGAAGACCAAGTGGCAGTGTGTTTCTGAGCTGTCAGTGAAGACTGTTGCATTATGATTGAGATGAAGGAATTCATTCTAAGAGTGTAATGTGCAGAGGGGAAGGTGAGTTATATACCTAGAAGGTAGTGAAGAGAAATTCTCAATAATTTTGCCTATGAGAATAAACTGCCATCACTTTAAAATATCTAGATACCTGGCACCTGCCACAAGACCAGTTAAATTATGTGGGACTTGGATTTTAAGAATTTTTCTCCCTCTTGTTATTTGGTTGGTTGGTTTTTGATTACCTGGTTTTGAGGTGTAATTTCCTGGTAATTCAATGGATGACTGAGACTAAGAATGACACTTCTACAGGGCCTTCAGGGCACCTGGGAATTTTGTGGAAATGCATATTTCAATTCACTAAACCAAAGGTGGGCTTGAGATTCTACATCTCTACTAAGTACTCAGGTACTTTATGTTCCTGTGCCACTTTGAGTCATAAGGCTCTACCCTATTGCCCTATAACCTACACTTATTCAGATATAGGAGAATAAAGAACACTTCTAAAAATTGGATAAATAATTCCAATATACGCTCACTTCACAACTAGGGTAACAAAGAAAGGACTTGGCCTTCTGCTATCAATGTGTTTTGACATATTTTACATACATAAAGTGATTTTAGTAATAACAGCTACCAGATTCATTTCAAAAGAGTTATTCTATCCCTATAACATTTATTTTCTTATTTTTAGAAATCACATTAAAGGAGAATTAATTGTCTCACAAATTTGATATAATGAATAAATTCTAAAGAAATTCAATAATAAAAATTAGAGAGTAAGGGGCAAAAAACAGTAAAAATGGTATTTATGGACTGTTATGGTTTGAATATAAGATGTCCCTCCAAAACTCCTGTGTTTATGCAGGAATGTTCATAAGTGAGATGATTGGATCATGAAAGCTGGAATCTAATCAGCTCATCCTAATTTGAATTGATTGACTGGGTGTAACTGAAGGCAGGTGGGATGTGGCTAGATGAGATTGGTTACTGGGCATGTGCACTGGAAAAGGTCCCTATACCCCTTTCCCCCTTCATCCTCTCTTTCTGTCTTCCATCAATGGAGCCGCCCTCCTCCTTCATTCCCTATGGCCATGATGTTCTGCTTAATCCTGGGACTAGAGCACTGGAGGTACTGATGGTACACTAAATCTCTAGAACTGTGAGCCAGTTGTTCTTGTTGGATATTTTGGTCACAGTGATGAAAAGCTGATTAACAAATGGACATTGCTGGTGTTGCTATGGAATCCCCCATGGATATCAACTTTTAATGAAATGGCCTATATCATGTCTATCATCATAGACTCTCTTTTGGTACATGAAAATAAGCAATGGCCTGCTTCTAAGTGCTGATATTTTAACAAACATTCATTATACAATATAAGCTAATGATTATCTTGAACATTTGGAAATTTGTGTCAGTTACTAATTCTACTTAGTTACCTTTTTAGGTCAGTTGAGCAAAATAATTATTAAGTTTTCTATGAGTGGTAAATCTGTTTTTATGAAAATATGTTTTCTGCTATGGTTTTTGCACATATAGTGCTGTTTGAGAATATATTTGAGAATATATGCCTGTATCTTAAAATTCATTGTTCTCTTTCCTGAAGAGAGAGAGAGAGAGAGAGAGAGAGAGAGAGAGAGAGAGAGAGATGAAAAGACAGATGTTTTAGTTTTCTATTGCTCAACAAATCATGACAAATTAGGGCATAAAGCAACTTTATTGCCTTTATTTTATAGGTGAGAATACAGTTTTTATGGTTAGTCCTCCTCTCACTAATTAGTTAAGTTCTTTGTTTAGGTTCTTAATAGGATGAAATCATGGTGTCAGTGGGTCTGTATTCTCATCTGAGGATTCAGTTTCTTGCATTTGTAGGATTGAAGCTCTCAGCTGCAATAATCTGCCTACCATTTTCTGCCATGCGACTTTCTAAAACATGGCTGTTTGCTTCCTCAAAAAATTAGGAGAACATCTCTGTCCTTGGAACATTTCTGACTTCTTCTTGATCATTTTTCTTGGGCTACCTGAAACTGAGTGTTTTATAGACAACTTAAATTTATTTTTCACAGCCAAGATGCTGGGAAGTCCAAGATCCACAGCCAAGATGCTGGGAAGTCCAAGACCAGGCTTTGGCATAGTCAATGTCTAGTTTCTGGTTCATAGACAGCTACTCTAACTTCACATGGCAGAAAGGACAGGTGAGCTCCCCAGAAACTCTTAGCAGCTTCCAAAGACCCCCACCTCCTTATACCATCACATCCAAGGTTAGAATTCCGACACAGGGATTTGGAGAGAGCACTGTTCTTCATGCCACAGTATTCCTCCATCTTCTCCAAGAGGGCTCATCCAATTAAGCCAGGCTAGACATAATACGTTTTTATTGACTCAAACTGATTAGGAACCTTCATGTATCTGAAAAATTCTCTCAGTTTGTCATCTAATTTAATGAGTATAAGATTCCATCATATACACAGGCCCATGAGGGACCCTCCCCCCTCCCCACCACCTACAGCTTTGGGGTCAGAGTTGCAAACACAGTAGTGTGAAAGGCAGGGCAGACAAACAAAGAGGATGATTCTCCATTTTATGATTTAGTGTTTTTTTTCTATATGGGTTAAAACTTTTGGGGGGACCTGTTATCCCTTCCTTCCTGCTGCTTCTTTCTTTTGGGTAAGGGAATATCTGGCCCACATATTTCCCTTTACTGTACTCTGGAAACACATAACTTGATTGGTTTCACAGATTCATAGTAGAAGAGAAATTTTGTCACAAGTGTGGTCAGTCCTAGAGTCTATATTCTTATCTGATTTAGATGATATTTAGATGAGACTTTGAACATTGGAAGTGAGAGTTGAAGTTAATGTGAGAGATTTTATTAATTTATTCATTAACTGTTGGGATGAGATGAATTTTTGCATGTGAGAAAAAAAGGAATTACATGGATTTGGGGTGGGTTAACTTTGAAATGTTATGAACTGAATATTGGTGTCCCCCAACAAGTTCACACAGTGAAGCTCTAAATCACTATATTTGCAGATGGAACTGCTCAGGAAAGAATTAAGATTAAGGTTAAACCAGGTCATAAGAGAGGGGGGACTCATCTGATAAGATTAATATCCTTATAAAAATAGACACCAGAGAACTTGCATTTTCTTTCCTCAGATACATGCCCCAGGAAAGGCCATGAGAAGAACACATGATAAAAAGGTGGCCCCTCTGCAATCCCGGGAAGGAGACTTCATACATACCATCCTACTATCACTTGATCTTGAAATTCTATTATTCAGAGCTGTGAGAAAATACATTTCTCCTGTTTATGCCACTGGGTCTCCGGTATTTTGTTATGGCAGCATGAAATAACTATACTATGTTGCATAGTATATATATAGTTTTTTGAATTAAATGATGTGAAAATGTTATTAAAAGCTACTAATTTTTTTCTACCAGCAGTTTATCAGAATTTTTAGTTTTTCTATAGTCTCACTGACACTTCGTATGTTCTGCTGTTGTAATTTTAGACATGCCAGTGAGTGGGCAGTGGTGCATTAAATAAACTTTATTTCACATTTCCACAGTAACTAATAAAATTAAACCCTTTTTCTAACATTTACTGCTTGTGTGGGTATTTGTTTTGTTAAGTGGTCAGAGTGGTTAAGTCTTTAGTTAAATTTAAGAGATGTGCTTTTTTTCTTATTAGAGCATTATATTTATACATAGTAGTGGGTTCATCTTGACAAACTCATACATGCATGGAATTCAATTTCAGTTCATGATCCTGTCTTCTTTACCCTCTCAACCTCCCTTCCCTCTGCCATTCTCCTTCCTTTACTCTACTAGACATCTTTTGCTTGTTTATTTATTTACATTTGATTGGTTCTTTATACCTATGCACAAAGGTGAAGTTCCCTGTGGTATGTTTATATATGCACATAATATGATTTTTAAAGAATTTATTCTGCATTGCCTCCCCTTACCCATCCTTTGCTTCTGCCTGTCCATCTCTTTCTATATTACTGATCTTCTTTTTATCTTTATGTTATCCTATCCTTCCTTCCCCCTTTACTTTATTTTACTCTAGTTTGCTCATCTGAGAGAAAAATTTTGACCTTTAAGTTCATGAGTTTGGTTTATTTCACTTAGCACAATATTCTTCATTTCTATCCATTTACTGGCAAATGTTATAATTTCATTCTCTTCTTATGGATGAGAAGAACTCCATTGTGTGTGTGTGTGTGTGTGTGTGTATTTATACCACAATTTCTTAATTCATTCATTTACTGATGGGCACCTGTGTTAATTGCATAATTTAGCTAGTGTGAATTGCATTATAAACTTTAAGGTGGCTGTATTGCTGTAGTATGCTAATTTTAGATCTTTTGGGAAAATGCCAAGGAGTGGGATGGCTGGGTCATATTGTGGTTCCATCCCTAGTTTTTTGAGAAATCTCCACATTGCTTTCCAGAATGGTTGTACCAGCTTGCAGTCCCACCATCAATGTAATAGTCCCCACAACCTGGCCAGCATTTATTATTGTTTATATTCTTGATCATTGCCGTTCTGACAATGGAGTGATATGAAATCTTAGTGTAGTTTTGATTTGCACTTCCATGATTGCTAGAGATGTTGAACATTTTTTAATATATTTGTTGGTCATTTGTGCTGTTTCTTTTGAGAAGTTTCTTTTTAGTTCTTTGCCCATTTATTAATCTGGTTATTTGTTTTTTTCACATTAAGTGTTTTAAATTCTTTGTATGGTCTGGATATTAATCCTCTATTGAAGGAGTAGCTAGCCAAGATTTCCTCCTATTCTGTAGACTCTCTCTTCATGCTTGTAATGGTTTCCTTAGCTGTGCAGAAGATTTTTGTCTGATGGCATCCCATGTATTCATTCTTGGTTTTATTTCTTGTGCTTTTGGGAGTCTTATTAAGAAAGAAAGTCAGTGCCAGCATCAATATGATGGAGTGTTGACCCTATGTTTTCTTCCAGCAGTTGGAAATTTTCTGGTCCATCCTAAGTCTTTAATCCCTTTTGACTTCTGTTTTGTATAGGGTGAGCAATAAGAATCTAGTTTTATTTTTCTATGTATACCTATCCAGTTTTCCCAGAACCATTTGTTAGAAAGGCTGTCTTTTCTAAAAAAAAAAAAAAAATTTGGCAACTTTTTCAAAATTCAGATGGCTGTAGCTATGTGGTTTTGTCTCTGTGTCTTCTGTTCTGTCCCATTCATCTTGCTGTCTGTTTTGATGCCGATACCATGCTTTTTTATTACTATAGCTCTATAGGATTATTTTAGATCAAGTATTGCGATGCCTCCTGCCTCACTTTTCTTGCTTACTATTGCATTGGGTATTCTGGGTCTCTCATTCTTCAAAATGAATTTAAGAATTATTTTTTCCTAATTCTGTGATAAATGTTAATGATATTTTGATGGGTTGCATTGAGTCTGTATATTGTAAAATATGGAAGTTTTCTGATTATTATGCTTTTATATATTCCACACAGATAGTTAGTCAGGTGCATTTTGCATGTACATTCTCTAAATCTATATATTGTCTTTTACTCACTAAATTTTGGACTAATAGAAATTCTTAGTTATAGTCTAACTGTATTCTCAATATTTTGTTTTATAGTTATTTCTTTTTAAAAAATATGTTTAGTTGTTGATGAACCTTTATTTTATTTTATTTATATATGATGCTGATAATCAAACCCAGAGCCTCACACATGCTAGGTAAGCGCTCTACCACTGAGCTACAACCCTAGCCCTATAGTTATCATTTTTGAGTCCTGCTGAAAGTTCTGTTTGCTTCAAAGTCATGAACATGTTCTTCTATTTTTTTCTTCCAATTTAATTGCTTCACATCCTCATTAAGATCTGTAATCCATATGGAATATCTTTATGTATTTATTATAAAAAGCAGTCTGAATTTAGTTTTTAAAAATCAACTTTGCTCCATTTACAGAAAACCTCACCCTCACTGTACCAACCACATATCACCTTTGTTATAAATTATGTGACCAGACATATACCCATCTGTTTCTGGGCATTTCATTCTGTTCCTTTGGCCAGTATTTTGTCTTTGTGCCAAAACTCTGGAATTTAATTAGCATTAGTTACTAAATGTTTAATTAAGGCTTGATTCATGATAGTAAACTTTTTCTAGCTTTATTCATCTTCTATATCGTTGCATTTCTATTCTTATCCTTTCTTTTTTTATTTTCATATGAATTTTAGAATCAGCTTGTGAATTGCTACAAAAACACACCATTTTATTTTGAGTAGAATTGGGATGAAACCAAAGGCTAATTTGGCCAAAAGGGGATGGACATTTTAGCATATTGAGTCTTCCATTTCATTCTACGTTCATACTGTAGTGCTCCCTTTATTTAAATAGTTTCAAAATTAGCTTAGAAATATTTTATAGCTTTCTGTGTAGGAAAATGGAAATCAACTTTTGGTAGGATATGATGGCTTTGATCTAATATAATGGCTATATTTTTAAAGAATTTCATTTTCTACTTGCTATTTGGTGTATACGAGTACACTTTATTTTTATTTGCTCATTTTATGTATAACAATCTCATTAAATTCATGTATTTTTTTTCTAAAGCATTTTAATCAATTCTTTTAAATTTCATTGGTACCAAACCATTTCATCCCTAAGTTATGTTATTCCTTCTATTTGAAATGTTATATTTTTATTTCTCTTTCCTTCTTTGTATTTGTGTTTCCACTAGATAAGATCTCCAGTAAAATATTTAATGAAATTAAGTAGTGATAAAAATATCCTTGCTATAGCTGCCTCCTGAAAGAAGATGGGTACCAAATGAAATGTTTGATTTGGATTTTGAGAGTAATGATGCCATATGCTTTAAGAGAGACAAAAATGATTGTTACTGTCATAATAATATTTCTTTCTAGGGAAAAAATGGCAGGCACCCAAACAGGTATCATGTGGCTTGATATAGATCTAGTAGGAGCAGCTGGTTTGAAGTTTTATATTGCTTTAAGAATGGGAATAAGGTGAGAGTTCCCTTATGCAGACTGTGTCTCAGTGCCTTGAAGTTCCCATGAGAGAGAGGAGAGGGACAGGGACTTCAGGATCTTCTATCAGCTTGCTCAAATATGAGGCAGAAGAGGAAGGAGAAGCAGTAGGGTGTAAAATCTCTCAGCAGTTAAACATCAAGAGCAGAATTAGATTCTATTAATTTGTTTTATCCCCAGGTGTTGAGGTAAAATTTCTGACATTTTGTGTGATTATAAGATTTGTTTCTTAGATCAGATGAACTATGTGTCCAAATCTTATATATCATTCTCATATTTTCAAAATTTTCTCAGTTTGAAAGAAGAGTGTTAAATTCTCGCATTATTATGAGTTTATCTATTTCCCATTTTACCTAAGTCTATGTATTATACTTTATACATTTTACTGTATGTAATGAATATCTACAAATTTAAGATCACTATATACTGAATTATCCCCTTTATAATTAAACCATTAAAAAATCATTCCTAGCAATGCCTTTGACTTCAGGTGTATTTGTCTGATGTTAGTATACTAGTACCAATATTGATTTAGTCAGTATTTGTATGCTGTACTTTCAAATGCTTTTTTACTAAATATCATGAGTAGATTAAGAAGTGTATATTTTAAAAATATTTTTGACCATCTTAGACTTGAGTAACAAGTCTACCTGCTTTAAATTAATAATGGTATACTTAAGAATAGGACTATAACCAAACTCCTAATTTTTTTGCTTGGCCATTTTTAAATTTTGCTTATATAGTTGTTCTCTTCCCATCTTCTGACTAATAGCTTCTTTTCTTATTCTGTTTTTCAAGATTTTGACTGAAAGTTGGTGGCTCTTTCTGTCTTTACCTTTGTGAGATTATAGGAAACTTGGTTTTACCCTCTAGATTTTTCCAACTCAGTTCTCAAGCTTCCAATTCCACACATACTAAGATAAAGCAAATATCTTGATTTAGAAAACAGTAAAGCATTTGAATCAGTCTTCTCCCCCACCGGATCTTTGTTTCCTGAAATATCTAAATGAGATAGTTTATGTGCCTTTTAGAAACTTCAAAATTAATTTCCAATCCTTTGTACAGTCTCAAAATTCTACAATATTCTTTAGGAAACATTAGCCTATTGGTGATGCTCCACAAATTTCCAAATAATTCCTTCTTTACTGGTGGAATGTTAAGGATTGCTTTATCTTTATCCCATCAGAGGACATTAATTTGGGTAAGCCTAAGCATCAGCATTGAACTGGAAACTGTCCATAATTTGGCAAATTCTCCTGATAAAATTGTTTGATACACGGGAAGCCTCTTTAAAATGGTTCTCTATTTTCTGAAACTGTAATTCATCTATTTCATCTTTCTTTAAAATTTCATGTGTATAAAGATTATTTTTGAAATATATTGATATTTTTCTAATCGTCACAGTGAGAATATTGCCTACTGTAATGTATTATATCCTTCTTATAGTGGGAGATTTCAGTGTAGTTCATCTATTTAAGTCATATTTATTGAAATACAATAAAATTCAGCAAAGCAGTAAAACTCTCTATATGTATATCCTCCAATAAACTTAGGTGCATATAGCCATTAATCACCACCACAACCATGATATAGATTATTTCCAGAGTTATCAGAGATTTCCCTGTGTACATACTTTTCCATCAATGACTTTCTTCCAGTAGTAGCCCTTGGCATACAGGGATTCCTCTTTGTTGAGCTTTACCTATTCTAGAATGGATATTCAATATAAATGGGTTTCTATATTTCATAGTCTTTTCTGTATAATTTCTATCATGTAGCATAAGGTTTATAGATTCTCACCCATATAATTACATACATCTGTAGTTCATTCATTAGTATTATTGAATATGTTTAATTGGAGGTGATTTTATGGACATTTGTGGTGGTTTTATATTTGGGATTATGAAGGAGGTCCACATTTAGGTCATATTTTTATACCTTTAGGAGAAGGTTAAAGGGCACTTTAGTTGTTCCCAGTTATTAGCTTTTGAAGAAAGTGCCTATAAATATTTGTATATGGGTATTTGGGCATATTTTAGTTTTTATGAGTAAATACCAGAAAGTGAAATTATTGAATTGAAAGTTTGACTTCATAAGAAACCGATGAGCCATTTTCCAGTAGGGCTGTTTTATTTTACCCCTCCCCACTGACAATGGTTGTAAGTTTCGCCCATTTTGCATCTTTATCAACACTCCATATCTTTAATCTTTAATTTTTACAAGTCTATCTGTTATATAGTGGATTTATTCGCATTTCCCTAATATCTAACAATATAGAGAAATATTTCACATGCTGATTTGACATCTATCTGTCTTTTTCAGTGAGGTGGCAATGCAAGCTTTTGTGTTTTTCACTGGATGTTTTAACATTCTTTTTGTTATAAAAAATTTTATTTGTTCTGAATATATGTCATTAGATATGTAATTCATAAAAGGTCTTCTCTAAACTATAGTTTGAAATTACTACAGTTTGTCATGACCTTTTTAAAGTAAATCTTTAAGTATCAAAGTTTATGACTTTGATAAAGTTCAATTTATATGAATATAAATAAAAATGTAAAAATATAAATATGTATAACTAAACCATATTTGTCTGCCTCAGGACATCAAAACTTTCTACTATGTTTTCTTCTGGGAGTTCTTTAATTTTACTGGTTGAATTTGTGTCTATGAACCACCTTAAACAAATCTTTTGTATATGGTACCAAAATAAAGATAAGGGTATGTGTTTCTTTTTTATTTTATATCAATAACCATTTATAGAAGCTATCCCATTCCTGTCTCAAAATTGTACACAGAGAGACAGATAACTTTTACAGGTAATTTCACAGATCTGTTGTTTAACTGGAACAACTGTCTGAGAACTGTACTTAAGGAGCTAGGTACCTGGGGTAGCTCATCCATACCGCAAAGCAATAGTGGAATTTCAGATTTTAATCTGCTACCATAAAAGGATAAAAGACTTTTGGAAATCTCAAGAATGGGTCAAAGTAATTTTTCAAAAAACATGGGTGTGGCTAAAGGGATGGGTTGTCACACCTCTGATTACGATATAACAGGCTATCTTCCTTTTTTCCTGAAATGTTTCCTTCTATCCCTGTCCTACTCTGTGTCATGAGCTTCCTTAATAGAAAGGTTCAACATGCAATGGAACTGAGCACAGACTCTGGACAACTGCTTATGAGGAACTGAAGTCTTCTGTCCAGTACCCCATGAGGAACTAAATTCTACTGACAAGTAGATTATATTCACACACTACATGCTGTTTGCAGCCCAGGAGAGGAAGAGGCATTCATCTAAATTTAACTGGAATTGCTGAATCTCAAAAAATAGTGATGTAACAAATAGTAATGATTTAAACCAACATTTGGGGTAATCTGTTATGAAGCATTCAATAACCAATATGTCTGTTACACCACTACTATTCATTTAAGATTCTTTTAATCTTTTCATTACTTAAGTACCTTGACTAAAAGTTAATCTGCCATAAATGTATATCTTTCTGAGTTATTGTTTATAATGAGTTATATGTCTTTCCTTTTACTAAGACAACGGTGTTTTGATAATTGTAGGAGCACTGTTATTTATGCAGATCCGTTTGATTGCTTTCAGTCATTTGAATCCCCTTGATACTTGGTTTTAAGATGTGTTATGTCAGACAAAGAGCAATCTTTGCTTTTTAGCCTCACTATTATTTAGAATTTTGATCTGATGGCTCCTACATTGTGAGGTTTCTTCACATTCTGGTACTTTTTTTTTTTTCTGTTACTCTATCTTTACTGAAACTAAGAGTTTCAAATGATAAAATTTTGATTATAATTTTATTTAATCCTAAACATTTTTCATGAGTGTTGGGTTTTCATTTTTGTGTAAATTTCTCAGAGATATTTTGTAATAACAGAAAAATCTGTAGACACTTTTAAGGTTCAGGAACTTGCTTAGTTTTTGTCTTCCAGAGAACCTTCTACTCTACTACGGATTATCCTGTATTCACTGTGGGCTTCTGTCATTCCTATCTCTTGCTATTTGATCTTAGCAGGGAGACCAAACTTAGGATCTCAAATTCAGTACTTAATACTAATATCTTACTCTTTCTAAACATCCTTTATTTCTAAAGCCAGTAATCTTCCCTTTTCCAAAATGGGAGTGTGGAAAATGGGCAGATATTCTTCCAGAGCTATTCTATTTGCTATGGATTTACAAAGATTACATTAGAATAGTGTCACTCAAACTTTTCATAGTAGTTTGGAATGCTTCCAAAGGCATGGATTTCTGGGGGTTATCTCAGAGTCCCTGATTTACTGAGCAGCATTGGAACAAGAGATTTGTGCTTTTATCAAGTACTCAGGGTTTACAGATGATGCCATTCCAGAGGCTACATTGTGAGACCTATTGCTTTAAAATAATAAAAGCCTGGTTTATATACTGCTATAATCACCTTTCTCATATTTCCCTCTATCTCATTAAATGGTCATGACTAACTACATATACTTATGAGCTTCTCAGGACACTTGATCTAGTTCGATAGAAACCACCTCACAAGGGATACTTCAAAAGCTGCAAAACCTCTCCAAATGCCCCAGAAAGAATCTATAAAGGCCATAAACAGCTGAGATCTTCTTGACTAAATGTGCAACACTGAAGAGGTACTTAACACTATGATGTAAGCCATAGCTTAACTTAACAGCTATTTATTTGGACTATTCCCTGTGCCCTTCTTTGTGCTGCATCCTTCTTCCTTACAGGTTTTTCCTGATTAACTTTCACTCAATGAATTCTGTGTAATTGGATTCCTTTCTGAGGCTCTGCATTTAGGAAACCAAACTGAAGGCGTGAAGAATTTTACTCGTGCATATTCAATTCATTCTTAGGGCATTTTTGCCCAAATGTTGGAATAAAAGTAATAAATTCATGAGAAAATTCCATCGCACAAAAGTCATAAAATATTATCTGCAGATTTTATTCAATAAGAAAGATCCAATTCACTGTAAATTCTGTCTTCAGGTAAAAATTAAGAAGTAGCTTAAATAATTGGCAATTATCACAAAAGGAACAGAAAAGAGCTTATTTGCCATATTGGTTTCCTCAAGCCTAGTTAACTAGACAGATTAATGAAAGTGCCTTAGATTTTGAATTATGATCCAGCATGAGAGAATTTTAAAATCATTATTTTCTCTATAGCCATTTTTACTTTCAAAGTTTGGTTTGAAAACTCAAAATTTAAAGTTATCATTGTTGAATATCTGCACGTTTATACTCTAACAAGAATAGAAAATACTTTAAATATCAAGGTGGTTGGGATAGATCTAAGGTAAAGACAAATTGTCCTGATAATGTATCAATTATCTATTTATTTACTTACTTACTTATTGGTAGCAGAGGCTGAACCCAGGGGTGCTTAACCACAGAGCCACATCATCAGGCCTTTATATTTTTTAAGACAGGGTCTTATTAAGTTGTTTAGGTCCTTGCTAAATTGCTGAGGCTGACTTTGAATTTTCGATACTGTTGCCTCAGCCTCCAGAAACACTGGGATTACAGGTGCACAGCACCATGGCTGGCAATTTAGCAATACTTTTGAAAATTTACCTGTGTATATTAGCCAAGATGAAGTTTTTACAGTTAAACTTGTGGAGGGGTTGACTGAATACCTGTTGCAATGAACAATCCAACCCTCTGAACCATCAGATTAGCTCTCACACTGATAAAATAGCAGTCATCAGTTAAAGAACAGAATTAGGGTGAAAAACTATGCACAATTGGAACATGACACCATCTTTGCAGTCACAGACATATTCTCTGATTTTCAAACCAAAGACATTTCTAGTTCATTACAGGCAAGTGGTTAGCCTATTCCATAAGGTGCAATTAAGGAAAGTTTTTGCTAAATACAAAAATACATTGAGATAATCACAATATTCAAATTAGTTGTTCTCTTAAATATGGCCTGTCTACTAGGTGTGTAACAGATGAAGAGTTTTAAAGAGCGTGTAGGAAAAAAAATACAGTAATCATAGTAGGAAAAAGTGCTAAAGGTACAAGGAGGCTCATAATTAAAATGAAACTTACCACTCAATTAAATTTAAGCATCATTATGCATAAAACATCAGTGAGTAACAAGAGTCTAATATAAAGAAGTGCTATTCATGTTAATAGGCAAAGGTAAGAGATGATATATATTGGACCTAGCATTGCAAATGAGTCAGGAGAAATGTGAAAATTCTAGAAACTAAAATTCAATCCTCTCTTTAATAATCTGAAGAATATGTGCTTGACACAGAAGAGCTATATGCTGCCTAAGACACATCAACTGATGTTTAAATAAAACACCACACAGCATCAGTTATACCTTGAGGAAATGGGAGATTTGAACATGTGAAAAATTGTGTTTGTGTGTGTGTGTGTGTTATCTGGAGAAAGAAATACTTCTATGACTTCCAAAATATTCATCTTTGGCTTCCTTCTGATAAAACCTATAAACTTACAAAACATTTATAAAGACTGGGGTAACTTGTTCTAATGAGGCTCTGTTTTGAAAACAGTTAGTAGAAAATATTTTAGCAAATATATCAGGTTAAGTGTTTGCTTTAAAAGAAAATGTATTATGACATCATTGGGTTCTTATTCTTCAAATATCTAAACTGTACAACAATTAAAAAGAAAGAAAGCAATTTATAGTGTGTGCTAAAGTAAAAGTAGAGTTACAATGTTACAAAAATCACAGAATCATAATATGATGCACATAGAAAAGTTACAATAATCATAGAATATTTATCTTCTATCTACATGTTATTTTTTTTTAGTATATCTAGATCTTATCTCTCAACTTATATCAGTGGTGAAGAGATTTCTAGAGAGGAAAGGTTTAGACCACTGAGTCTTGATTTTCTTATGTCTAAAATATGAATTAAATAAAAATTAAAATATTTATTATTTTAAAACTCTTTAAACTCTGATTGTCTCTTTAACGCAGATTCTACTGCAACAAATTTCCATGAAAATCTGTTTGTAAACTGGGTGCAGTAACACATGCCTGTAATCCCTGTTTGCCAGGAGGCTGAGACAGGAGAATCACAAATTCAAAGCCAGCTTCAGCAAAAAGAGAGGCACTAAGCAACTCAGTGAGACCCTGTGTCTAAATAAAATGCAAAATAAGACTGAGGATGTGGCTCAGTGTTCCAGTGGCCCTGAGTTCAAGTCACGGTACCAAAAAAAGAAAGAAAGAAAAAAATGTTTCTACAAAAATATTTTATTGATTTTAGGAAGAAAGTATGTTTTTTTTAAAAAAAGTATTTCTGGACATAACCAATAACAGTGTTGATTTTATTGAGTTGCTTATACCACTGCCAAACAATTTCTCTTGGTACAATACATAATCAGAATTATATTAACATAAATCAGAATTATATTAACACGTGAATATCCAGCTTCTGGTATTGTAATCTGGTTTAAATTCAGATAACTCATTAATTTTCAAATGTAAGGTGATTTCTACCTGTGCCCAGAAATATGTTTCCTCATTAATTCTATTTTGGATAATGTGTGTGTGTGTGTGTGTGTGTGTGTGTGTGTGTGTGCGCGCGCGCACGCCCAAGAAAAGAGAGAAGGAGAGAGGGAGGGAGGGAGGGAGAAAGAGAAAGAGGTGGGGGCTGGGATTGTTGCTCAGTGGTAGAGTGGTCACCTAGCATGTGCAAGGCCCTGGGCTCAATTCTAAGCATCACATAAAAATAAATAAATAAAATAAAGGTATTGTGTCCAACTACAACTAAAAAATAAAAAATATTTTTAAAGAGAGAGAGAGAGATCGATCCTTCTCAATTTTCTGACTTTCCCATAATGGTACCAAAGCAACAATAACCAGGCTTCCCATTGAAGCCAATGGAGTCTGAACTGCTCTATAGCTGGGGCAATTCTCCCTCCACTCTCTTCAATGGGAAGCATGGTTATTTATTCTTGCTTTGTTCCTCTTTCATGCTCTCTATCCCACTTCAAAAAGACAGATGTCTTCTTTTTTGGAGAGCTTCCTTCTGTTCCTGATATCTGTGCTAATTTATTGCTATAAAAATTGAGAGGGGTTATAGAAAGAATATATGTTAAATACAGTGTACATATTTGATTTAGAAAAAGAAAGTATTTAAACACTATCAGAACTACCATCCTAGAAAGACAATTTTTAAGGTTTGATGCAATAAAAGCTTCTACCTTGACCAACTAGTTACCTCTATCAAAATTATAGTAATATTTTATTTAGCTTTCTGTTACTTTTACATATTTTCAATTTTCTTTCCCTTTTCTTTTCCTATATATTTTCTCACTCCCAAACTTAGTTTATTCTCTTCTTTTTTTTTTACATTTTTAGTGGACGTAACATAAATTTTAATTTAATTGGTATCATTATGGACTCTAGAGAAAAAAATTTATCATGTCACCAAAAAGTGAAAATTTGACTACATTTTGTCACATACTTCTATTATTGCAAGATAACATAATACATAGGGATTTTCTTCCAGCATGTGTCTGCATATTTATTTTACTTCTTACCAGATTAAATATGTAGTTTTACATATAGATTAGCTAAGCATATTTTAAATTTTTGTGTCAGTTACCTATGTTATAAGTGAATTTTACTCTGCTAAAATAATATGGCTTTCTAAGTTAGTAATGAATAATAATGGCATGAAATTGGAAATGTGTTTATATCTGATGATTAAAATTACACCTTGGTTTGTTTTGGCTTTAATTTCATATTTACCTTTTAATTAGTCAGCCCAGAAAGTAAGATTCTTCTTTAGAGAAGAAAAACACTGAAGAACACTGAAAGGATGGGAGTGTTGCTTGGTTTCAAGAATGGCATAGGTTTAGATTTGTAGTCTAACAATATTTTTGCTAGGAATCTTAAAGGCTCACTGAGCTTTTAGGACTTAAACATTATGACAACTTTTTCTTCTTACTGCAGTAGATTCCCAAATGAGTTAACTTTGTTTTTCATATTAAAAATAACAAATATTAAACTGAGGCATAGCAGGCAGTAAAAATAATCAAACTTGTGAAGGTAAAATAAATTAATAAAAAGTCCTTCAAGGTGGAGGTTGAAGGGCACCATTAGGACTAAAGTGGTCTGAAAACAGAAGAAGGTCATGCTTATTTGATCATGTTGGGACTGCAGTTAAAATATACATAGCACGGTTTTCACATACTTGCAATAAAAACTAATGTTATTTATTATTTTATGCAAAAATCTTTCACATTTTTGCTTAAGACAAATGTCAACATTTCATAAGATGTGGCAATATATAAGGTGCTATTTTTTATTCCGTGTATATTGGAAAAATATGTTATATGTAATATTCTTTTCTATATAAATTTCATGAATATTAAAAAGAAAGATCTAAGAGCCTAAAAGCCAGATGTATTACAAATAAATTATATACATTATAAATTACACAAGTAAATATTACACAGAAAATGTGTAAAATATTTGTTATTATACTTAGGTAAAGACATCATATTTAAAGATTAGAACACACCTAATTTCAAAAAGGAAACTATAGTGTCATCTTTAAGATCTTTGAATCCTAATTTTTCTGACTTATAAATTGAGAAGAATTAATTACTTGAAAATTTAGAAATTTATTTTCAAAATCACTCCCAAATACAGCAAAATGTTTTTTATCATTTTCATATAATCAGTCATTTCTTCATTGTTAATTATTAGTAAAAAGCTACCTATGGTAAGACTGTGAGAGCCCAAATATAAGAAATATATACCAATAGTAGGAAAAATTATTTAGATGTTTCATGAAAATGTTTATTTTTTTACAGTATGATTTTTAAAATATCTACCTTTTAAAGTTAATGCCGCCAAGATGTACTTTTTCTTCTTACTGAAGTAGAATATTGTGGGTTATTTTAATTTAGGTATTTTACTAAAAATTTTTAGCACAGATTTATATAAAGCTATTAATAAATATATTTGAATGATCAATATAGTCCTGTCCCCCTTTCTTTTGAACACCTCTCTACTTGATGGTGAAATTTTATCAATATTACAACATCATTTATCTTATTTATCTAAGAGAAATGAGGCAGAGGATGTCTCCTTGGCAAAAATAAAGCAGTTTGCCAGAATAAGGGATTCTCTAATTCTTTGCTATATGTTTTATACTTAATCTCTTTGATGATTTTGAATAAATTGACTTGACATTTTAAAGATAGAAAGTAATTTTAATTTTTAAAATCAAATCAGTTTGGTTACTGTCAACAAATAATTTATTCAACTTGATTAAATTAGCAAACTATAAGCATTGGCTATATAATTTAATAATATAATTCTTTTTGCTGTTTAATTCTTACCTGGTCCCTAAAAATACTTACATGGAAAAATAAGAGCACTATTAGTCCTATGTCAATTGCCCTACTAATTTCACAGCTGTATAGTTGGAAACATGTTGAGAGAAAGTATTAAAATATTTTAAAGCCACATGGGATTATTAAAAACTGGAATGAATCCTCTAAATCTTTGAGACAACTGTTCATCAGTTGCTTTTTCTTAAAAAGAAAAAAAAAAGGAAACCTCAGTACTTTACTGGAAACCTATAATTCACAGCTGTTAGTTCAAGCAATGTTCCCAGGGAATGGTCAGAGGAATATACTGGAACATTGGAAAGGGAAGAAATTAGCCAAATTCATCATTTGCTTTTAATTTTGCATTTTCATTCAATTAATTCCCCTTACTTGTCTAGCAAGACTGAACTCATCTTAAAATTCTTAATTCCTTTCAGCTCAATGTAAATTATGATGCCTGAGAGTCTTTCCCAGGACTATGAATAATGTGGCCTATTTGGGGATTGCTATCAAACTGTTATTTTTGGATGGGAAAAGCAAAAGCATTTCACACACTCAAAGAAAAGGTAGTGACTGTTGAGAGTAATCAATGACTTGCCTTTTATTTACTCTAAATGACAAGCTTAACAATTGTCACAGAACTCACCAGTGCATTCTGGAAATCTCATTCTGTCATCATAAAACCCTGACTATAGCAACATCTGTCTAGAGTTGGACAGAGCCCCAATGACCCCGTACTAACATGGGATCCCTAGTGGTTGGAAAGCAAGCAAGAAAGGTAAAGCAAAGAAACATGTAAACAGCTTAAATGACAGAAAAGTACTCTCAGAAGAAAACCTTTTTCTTTCTTGTTTTATTGTGCATAGCTGTCAGAGGCAATTCTCTGGGTATATCTTCATTTTCATTAAGCAGGAATCAAAACAGAAGTTACATATTACCATACAAATCAAATTAGTGATAAACTCAACTGTTTTTAAACAGTCTATTCCCAGATTTTCTATTTTGTTTTGATTTTTGCTTTACTTCTTAGTGCTCTCCCAACTACAATATCTGTCAAATTTATTCTCAGTTTTATTGGGATTATACTACAGGTCTGACAATTGTATAATATAAGGCAAATACTAACTGATAATTGAGGATAATAAAGAAGCAAAAATGGCATTTCTTCTTGCCTCTCTTAATGTCAATGTAAAGAGAGTTTATTTTTCTTCTCAGTGCAACATGGGGTGGGTGATTCTGTGTCATCACAGTTACCTTGTGTCCTTGTATTTCACAAAATGTGCCATCTTCCTAGCCTATAAATATGAATTTTGGCCACAAGATAGGCTTCCCAGCAACAGTTGGAATAAATTTAGTGTACAGATATACTGTATCTGTCTGATTTATTTTTTATAAAACATAAAATAGATGATGGATGATGGATTGTTTTTTTTTCTTCCTTGGACATTGGAGGTGTCATATCACCATAAAACTCTTTAGACAAAACAAGATATTATACAAGAGCATGAAGAAAATGCCCGTTATGTTACTGCCTTCACTTTAAATTTCTGAGTCATACATGATCTCTTATCATTTATCTCTGGATGAATGAACATACCTTGTCGGGGGTGGATAATTGTTTAAGAAGGGAAATCATAAAGACCAAACACTTCCTATGACACTGACGCAAATCAATCAATTTGGAACATACTAAAAAAAAAAAAAAAAAAAAAGATTTAAATATACTAGTATTTTTTTGCAGATCTATGGAAAATATACTTTATGAATACAAATCAATTCATGGAACATGTTCACAAATTCTCAAATAAAATTTTTCTTAGCTTCACAAATAATAGAATGAGCAGAAATCTTTTTGAGGGCTTTACTCTTCTTAATTTTTTTTTTTCAGTTTGCCTAAACATTCAGAAAAGTTCAGGAAACTAACATATACAACACTAGTTTTCAGTTCCACCCCTTCTGCCTCAAGTGCACAAAAACATAGTGGTAATCTATCTCGTTTATTTCTTTGAAAATGGTGTTCTTAAAGTACATCTTGCAGATAGATTATCTATCCCTCACAGCAAAGCTTCACAATGGGAGTCTAATAATTGCTCCTTTTCTAATTTCACTAAATGAGTTATAATTATTTTATGTCTGTTTTATGGTTACTGAATAGTATTAACCTAAACTCTAATTATAATATAGCTTTCAAAGAAATGTATGGACACCAAATTGATGAACAGCCAGCTTATGTAGGAACATCCCATAAAGCAGACACACAGCTAATAGTTTTAGGAATAGCATGTTAAAATTCAGGAGCACATTTCATTGGTGAATGAAACTGGATATAAATTCATTGAGTTTATGTCTTTTAAGACTAGATAGGCAGGAACATGCCATTGTGATTAATGCAAATAAAATAAATTTACAGTTATGCACAGAATTGTTATTTCCCAATATGTTTGAAACCAATGATAGATATTTCTGTTTCATATCATACTTAAAATGTGAGTTCATAGTGCTCATTGAGTCATCTGGACTTAAAGCTTACTACAATAAATAGTTTGTTAATAAACCAAGTTGTGTTACAAAGGGAGACAATTGCCTCGGGGTTTTTTTGGCGGGGGAGGGTGTACTAGGGATTGAACTCAGGGGCACTGGACTACTGAGTCATATCCCAAGCCCTATTTTGTATTTTATTTAGAGACAGGGTTTCACTGAGTTGCTTAGCATCTTGCTTTTGCTGAGGCTGGCTTTGAATTTACAATCCTTCTGCCTCAGCCTCCCGAGGCACTGGGATTACAGGCATGTACCACCATGCCTGCCTTTCCCAGGATGTTTTAATAAACAGTTTGTCTTCTTTATATTCTTAAAATTTTTATGATCATATTTTAATCAAAATCAATTAATTGTTGAATTTAATGGAGAGACAGTGTATACATCCAATTAAATATACAGCTATTTTTAAATTGAGGCATGGTCTTGCTGTGTGTTGTCCAGGCTGGCCTTGAACTTTCTACATTCACATGATCCTTATGCATCAGCTTCCTAAGTAGCTGAGACTCCAGGAGAGTGCCACTGCACCTGGCTCAATTAAATATCTTTTAAGTCTAACTAGTAAAAATTCAGGTTTTGAAATATTCTCACAAATTTTAAATTAGAGAATATTCATATACAGACTGAGTCAAACCTTACACAATAATGCATTATTAATTTAATAGTTTTATCAAATTAAATGCTAATTCAAAACAGGCATCTCTTAGACAGTAATTACCCTTAGAAATAATTCTAGCTTGCCTTGAAAATATTGACTTGTCTATACATATCAAATTCAACGTGTCTTTAATTTTATTTCTTTAAATTTCAAATTGACAATGCACAGGTTTATAGTCTATTTTGGGGTGGTAGAGGGAATTGACCCCAGGGTTGTTCTACCACTGAACTACATCTTGGCCTTTTTTATTTTTCATTTGGAGACAGTGTCTCAGAACTTGTGATTTTCCTGCCTCAGTGTCTTTAGTAGCTGAGATTACATTGTGTGCCACAATGCTTGCCTTATGGTTTTAATTAGTGAGGACAGCATGGATTCTTTTAAATTCTTTTAAAATTTTTCAAACTTTCTAAAACATCCAAATAATATTACTAAAGAAGGTGAACATGTTTGGTCACTTTATTTTGGCAAGAGAAATATTTTATACACAATCAGAAAGCAAAATCTGGAAAACTATCTTCAAAAAAAAAGCAGGACATTATATTTATATTTATGCTGAATAAGCAGGTAAAATAAGTACATTATCCCTCTTGGATGCTCACTTGGTGTTATCAGTTTCTTAACTACTTCATTTTAATTCCAATTACCCTGCTACCTGTGGAACACTGACTATCAGTCCTAACAACAATGATCTTATTAACAATGGCAGATATTATTAATAGGTGTTTACAATGAGTCAAGTAATCATTTTATTGATTATGTTATGAGGAATATAGTAATCCAAGTATTATCAATATTAATATCGAATGAAAATCCTGCAGCTCAGAGTTATAGCTTTAACATAATAGTTTAAATGTTGATGTTGAATTTGAATCCTAGAATATTGCTTCATTCTCAGCAACCTAGATTTTTTCAGTCAAATGGCTACAAATTTGCATCAAGCCTAATGTCATTCTAACACTTAAAATAATTTAATATGGGGTTAATTATTTCCCACAAGACTACCCTAAATTTCAATATTGTCTACCAAATATTTACCAATATGTGGCCTGTAATAACCATTACAGGCCTGATTGGTTTGTAATATGACAATCACTGGAACCCATGGCTGTAGATATGATGAAGTGCATAGTCTTTGTTATGGCTTGGATATGAGGTATCCCTTGCCCCTCCCCCCTAAAAAAGGCTCATGTGTTAATGCAGGAATGTTCAGAGCTGAAATGATTAGATTATGAGAGCTGTAAACTGTTTAGTGGATTAATCCACTTGGAAGATTAATAGTTTGAATGGATTAGTGTAGGGCATGGCTAGAGGAGGTGTGTCACTGGAGATTATATATTTTGTTCCTGTTTTTTCCACTGTCTCTTTCTTTGATTTCCAGTTGCTATGACCTGAGAAACTTCCCTTTACCATGCCCTTCCAACATATTGTTCTGTTTCACCTAGGTGATGATCTGCTTCACCCAATTAACCTAAAAATCATCCAATTTTCAAATAATGTGGTAGCACTGTGAAGTAGGTTTGTAAACTGTAGCTTGATCTATGGATTTCAGAAAGTCATTCCTAAAAGATATGATGTCTGAACTAAATTGAATGGTTTGGTTCTTGAAAGTTGAAGAGTTGTTGCCTGAATTGAATGAGGTTGTTTAAGGTAGAGGGAAACAATGATAACTCAGAATCTCTGTTCTATCAAAGACAAATTGAATAGAAGTATACAAGAGTTGCACCTATTTTGTCAGTCTTTGTTTTTCATTAATGATTGAGAAAGGAAAAATGAGGGTAAATATGTGACAGATGAGAAAACTAGACTGTTATGGCCTGATTCCTATCATTAACAACCTTACAACCTTCTCAGTTTTTGGACTATACTCATTGACATATGCTTTGTTGAAACAACAAACTCTGATACATGAATAATTCTTATTTAATACTAGGTGTGAATGCAACATCTGTTAACTTCATGATGATTTAGTATAATTAGTTGACATATTTGCAGTTATTGCTAATGTAAAATTTAGGTTTTGACTCATTTTCTTATTTTATTTTGTCCCATTTTTAAAGACTGGATAAACTGATGTAAAGTCAATAACTCTTGTGCCTCTTGTTGTTTTTTTTAATCAGAGAAAAATGTAACTAAGCAACACTGTAATTGTTAGATATTGGTTTTAAGACATGTTTTTGGTGTAACCTTTCGACCTTTTCTTGCTTTACAAGACATTTCAAAGTGTGTTTATTTAAATGGCTAATAATTTGTTTAGCTACTATGTGTCTTACTCTATCTTCTGCTATAAAGGATTCATTTATAGAATAAAGAAATAATTTGGTGGAGTTCTATAATATCCACACTTCACACTACTTGCCTTTTTTCCCCAGTTACAAAGTAAGCTGGGTTATTTTCTCACACTAGATTGGCTATAAAACAACATCTGGGTCTCTTGAGTTTATCATTTTTGCTCTCTTTACACCATTTGGGCATCCTTATAAATTCAAAATGGGCTTCCATCTGCTAAAAGCTTTTCAACATGTTTATTTTGTTATTCTTTATCCTGAGTTCTAGTCCATAACACACTCTTGTTTTCTCACTGTTGTTGATTTAAAAAAGCTGGATATACAGTATGTGAAGCCTCGCTGTAGTTACACATTTGCTCAGCTACATTACAGAGCAGGTGTGCTCCTGTCAAATGTGCCATGACCTTGGCTGGAAAGAAAGGCTTCTTCATCCACCTGGGTCCTTAGTTCAGCTACAACAATACACTAAGGCAGAATTTATCTTTGATTCTCTATCCTAAAATTGAACAGGGGAAAAAAAAACATTATACAATTATTTGATGTTAAATAATGCAGTTACACAGAGGGTTATAAGTACCATAAATCACATGAATCTGACGTGCCCATTGGGGTAATGTCATTATCTCATTCTAACATATTTTCCTAGATACATTTTCTCTCCATCTTCTAAGTCTGATCTTCATGTTTCATCATCATCACTGAGAAGAATCAGCATCCTTGTACAATATTGCCATCCAAAAATGGCAAACATGAAACCAGATCATTTTCTCAAGTTCATATTTACATAGACAATAAAATTGTATAGAACAATTCTACAGGAAGCAGACTTTTCTGAATGAGTCCCATATCCCATTCCAACTGAAGATTGCTACCAAATGGAGTCTACCATGTACATGGTGACAAAATTGACTGACCTCACTTCCTAAGATTAATATCCTTCTCCAGGTCAGGGAATGGAATGTTCCTGTGTGCATATATCTAATTTTGTTGACATATTTTAAACTGCAGCCTTAGTTTAAAACTAGTAGTTCTGAATAATGCATAGTACTCACCCAATTCCCTGAACAGTTGCAATTAGCCCCAGAATGTAGGTAGAGGCGGATGTAATTTTTCCTCCTGCAAAGGAATCTGAAATTGCCTCACACTTATTAAGGTATTCAAGTTTTTAGTTTATGAAAACAAAACAAAAACAAAAGAGGATGTATGCTTTAATCAACTAAAAATATCTTCAGAGGTCTGAAATATACTATTTAGTTCAGGAGCTGCTCAAACTTTATTAATGAATTATGAATATTTACCAGTATAGAAAATAAATTGATCTTTCCCTTTCTCTACATATACTAAGGCATGTAAATAAATTTAAGGGATATAATGGTTAACCATTTGAAGATTCATCTTAATCATTCTTATAACCCTATAACCACAGGGCTTTTTATATAAGTCATATACTATATAGTTATTAAAATGTCAGTAGTTCTTATAGTTACTGAAATATGTAGACTACTCCACATTTTGTATATCCCAATATTTAACCTAAAGGTTTATTATTTAGTTATTGTTTATTTCCATTCTTCTAATATTCTATTTTCTTCCTATTACTGAGTCCAGTATCTTGTACTATTTTTATTTTCATGCCACACGCTGGGTACAGTGTGGAGGTTAAGCTGACAGTGCTCTCTTGCCAGCCCCACCTCTGCCATTAGCTTACATGTAGTATGGAGAAATAAATCGCAATTTTTCCCAACAGTGAAGTTAGAGAAATACCATTTCATAGCCAATCTGACTGTTTGGGTATTATATTAGTGAGCTTTTCTTCACTGAGTCCCAAATACTTGATAAAAACAACTTAGACTAAGGATTCATTTTGGTACAGGGTTTTACATTATTAAGTCCGTGTTCACCCAGTTACAAGGCAGAACCATCATGGTGAAAGGCATGACAGAGAAAAGCTGATTGGCTCCTGGAAATAAGGAAGCAGAGAGAGTGAGTGGGGAGCGGGAGAAAAAGGCAGGGACAGATATAATTGCCAAGGCCACACCCCCTATGACCTACTTCCTCCAGTGGTGCCCTACCTGCTTATAGTTAACTTCCAGTAATCTATTCAAAGAATTGATCCAGCAAACAGAGTAACCATTAGTGAGGTAACAGCCCTAACAATACACCCATTTCCTAAAAGCCTCACCTTTAAGTCTTGCTGCATTCTTTCAATAAATGAGCTTGTCAGGGGATAGTCCAGAACCATAATTGGTCTTAAGGTAAAATGTAGTACAGTCCAGACCATTGTGCTTGGCACATAGTCGGTGCTCATTCAGATCATTATTTCCATTTCCCAAAGTCTTCTCAAGCACTTATCTCTTTAAAAATTTTGGATCAGCTATAGGAATTCTAGTGAGTAACTCAACAAAATTTTTATTTTGTTTTGTTTCCAAAAGGTCATGAATTACCTCTCTGGTTCAATATTCCTTTAATGAGGTGGTTGGAGAAGTAACCTCTAATCATTATTGGGAAGCCAATGTCATCTTGAAACAGTAGGTTTTAGTTCAGCCCTCAATTATAAATTTTGGTGGTTCCTTTTGAACCTGATAGGTGAGTTTCTAAATACCTTAATTCTTACCATTTTTACATAGTATTTCTTTGATGTCTGAACCATTTTATGTTTATTCTCACTGGAGCTTAGAACCTGCAACTGCTATTTATAACTTTGGGGCTCCACCCTTTCTTATACCAATAATTAAGCTCATTTAAGGTTTAAATATCTTTGTGGCAGGAAATGTCATTCATTTTGTACATAGATATATTTCAAGCCCCTATTCAGTGCCTGGTCAAGAGACACTCAAAAACACAATTGTTTAATAAATGAACTAATAAATTAATGAAGTTATATCAATTTTAATGATTTTTATAGTGTCTAAATCTCCTCTAATTCTAAAAATTTGGAGATTTCATGTCATCTGAACTCCTACTGTTCTCTACCTTAATATATAGATTTATTAATAATCTATATATTGGGCTTTTTTTTTGGCTGTGCACAATATTCACATAATTGTTATTTTTTCCCCTCAAATTGATCTTTGGTCATTGATCTATATCCTAGACTCACTTTCTTCATATGTGTTTCTGGGTTGATGATGGTGCTCCTGATTTCCGTTTTGTTTTGTTTTGAATATGAGTAAGACTTAACAGTTTGACTCAATCTAAAATCCATTATTTAACTCAATGCTACAGAATAGAAGGAACAGAGAAAAATCCACATAAATAGAGTTATCTCATTACTAGACAAAGGCACCAAAACATTCAGAGAAAAGTGCTTCTTCAACAAATGGGGATGGGAAAATTGGAAATCCACATCTAACAAAATGAAATAAAACCTCTATTTCTCACTTTGCATGAAACTCAACTCAATGTGGTTCAAGGACTTAGGCAGGAAAACAAGGATCCTGCAGCTGATAGAAGAAAAATCTTCACCATGTCAGCCTAGGATCTGACTTCCTTAATGAGATTCCTAAAATGCAAGAAGTAAAATGAAGAATCAAGAAATGTATGGAATCAAAAGCTTCTTTTCAGCAAAGGAATTCATCACTAATATAATTTTGTGGGTTAGTCTCTGTGTCCTCTATTCTGTACCATTTATCTACCCGTCTGTTTTGGTGCCAATACCATGCTGTTTTTGTTCCTATTGCTCTGTAGTATACTTTAAGTTCAGGTATAGTGATGCCACCTACTTCACTCTTCCTGCTAAGGATTGCTTTAGCTATTCTGGGTCTCTTATTTTTCCAGATGAATTTCATGATTGCTTTTTCTATTTGTATGAGGAATGCCGTTGGTATTTTGATCAGAATTGCATTAAATCTGTATAGTGCTTTTGGTAGTATGATCAAATTGATTAATTCTGCCTATTCAAGAGCAAGGTAGATCTTTCCATCTCCTAAGGTTTTCTTTGACTTCTTTCTTTATGGTTTTGTAATTTTCATTGTATAGATCTTTCATCTCTTTTGTTAAATTGATTCCAAATGTTTTTTTTTTTTGAGGCTATTGTAAATGGGGTAGTTTCCCTCTTTTCCCTTTCTAAAGATTTGTCACTGATATATAGAAATGCCTTTGATTTATGGGTGTTGATTTTGTATCCTTCTACTTTGGTGAATTCTATTACTAATTCTAGAAGTTCTCTGATGGAACATTTAGAGTCTTCTAGGTATAGAATAATATCATTAGCAAATAATGCCAATTTAAGTTCTTCTTTTCCTATGTGTATCCCTTTAATTTCTTTTGTCTAATTGGTCTGGCCAATGTTTCAAGAATTATGTTAAATATAAGTGGTGAAAGAGGGCTTCCCTGTCTTGTTCCAGTTTTTAGCGGGAATGCCTTCAATTTTTCTCCACTTAGAATGATGTTGGCCTAGGCCTTAGCAGAGATAGCTTTTATGGTGTTGAGATATGTTCCTGCTATCCTTATTTTTCTAGTGTTTTGAACATAAGTGGTGCTGTATTTTGTCAAATGCTTTTTCTGCATCTATTGAGATGATCATATGATTCTTGTCTTTAAGTCTTTTAATGTGGTGAATTACATTTATTGATTTCCATTCGTTGAACCAACCTTGCATCCCTAGGATGAATCCCACTTGATATTGATGCATGATCTTTTTGATATATTTTTGTATTTATTTGCCAGAATTTTATTGAGAATTTTTGCATCTATGTACATTAGAGATATTGGTCTGACAGTTTCTTTTTGTTTTGATATGTCTTTGTATCATTTTGGAATAGGGTGATATTGGATGTTATATTAGACAAAATTGCCAAAAACATGCATTAGAGACACAATAGCCTCTTCAACAAATGTTGCTGGGAAAACTGGAAGTCCATATGCAACAAAATGAATTTAAACCTCTATCTCACACCCTGCACAAAACTCAACTCAAAATGGATCAAGGATTTAGGAATAAAATCAGAGACCCTGTGTCTAATAGAAGAAAAAGTAAGCACTAATCTCCATCATATGGAATTATGTCCCAACTTCCTTAAAAAGACTCCTTTGGTGCAAGAATTAATATCAATAATCCGTAAATGAGATGGATTCAAACTAAAAAGTTTCTTCTCAGCAAAAGAAATAATCTGTGAGGTGGATAGAGTGCCTACATCTTGGGGCAAATCTTTACTCACACATCAGATAGAGCACTAATCTCTAGGGTTTATAAAGAACTCAAAATCTAAACACCAAAAAAAAAAAACCCAATCAATAAATGGACCAAGGACATGAACAGACACTTCTCAGAAGATGATATACAATCAATCAACAGATATATAAAAAAAGGTCATCATTGCTAGCATTAGAGAAATGCAAATCAAAACTATCCCAGAGATTTCATCTCACTCTAGTCAGAATGGTAGTTATTATGAAAACAAACAACAGTAAGTGTTGGCAGGGATGTGGGGGGAAAGGCACACTCATACATTGCTGGTGGGACTGTACATTGGTGCAGCCAATATGGAAAGCAGTATGGAGATTCCTTGGAAAATTGGGAATGGAACCACCATTTGACCCAGCTATCCCTCTCTTCAGTTTATACCCAAAGGACTTTAAAAATCATACTACAGGGACACAGCCATATTGATATTTATAGCATCACAATTCACAATAGCTAAACTGTGGAGCCAACATAGATGCCATTCAATAGATGAATGGATAAAAAAAATGTGGCACATATACATAAGGGAATATTACTCAGCAGTAAAAGAGAATAAAATTATGGCATTTGCAGGTAAATGTATTAGAGAAGATAATGCTAAGTGAAGTTAGCCAATTGCAGAAAACCAAATGCTGAATGTTTTCTTTGATATAATGAGGATGATTCATAGTGGGATAGGGAGGAGGAGCATGCAAGGAATAAACAATCTCTACACAGGGCAGAGGGGTGAGAGTAGAAGGGAGGGGGCATGGTGTTAGAAATGATGGTGGAATGGGATGGGCATTATTATCCAAAGTACATATATGAAGACAGGAATTGATATGAAAATACATTGTATACAACCAGAGATATGAAAAGTTGTGCTCTGTATGTGTAATAAGAATTATAATGCATTCTGCTGTTACATATAAATAAATTTTTAAAAAAGTCAATGTGACACACACACCCAAATTGATGAAGAAAATGATATAGGTTAAAATATAGCAAAGAAAAATAAAGGCTGTCATGCACTTTGACTGGATCCTTCTTTGAAATACCAACTCCAAAAGAGTTTACAATTGTGGAAATTTGAATATGGATTGAATCATAGAAATAATCATATTTTTTTTTACTGTTTACAGAAGTGGTTTACCATAAAAATATATTTACAAAGTGTTATTCTGCTACTTATAATTTTACATCAAACATTTCTAAATGTGTAGAAACACTAGATATTTCATATAAGAATTTGTTCACTATGTACATGGCAACATTAAATAAAATTGCACAATTGTGGGAAAAAAAAGAAATCATCACTACTGTGAAGAGAGAGCCTACACAATGGGAACAATTCTTTACCACATGCTCCTCTGATAGAGCATGAATCTCCAGGATATATAAAGAACTCAAAAAACTTAACCCCCCCCCACACAAATACTACAAATAACTCAAGATATTCATAATCAGTCCAAGTGTTATGCTCTCTGAGTTCTAGGGCTGGTCATTTAATGCTGAAGAAGTGTTTTCCACTTTTTACAATTCTTCTGTTTTATTGGAAATGCATCTCTCTAATTCCCTTTTTTGTCTCCCTCCATGTTTCTTTCAGATGTTCTATTCCAGCTCTTTTGCCTTAACTTTTATAGCCCTATAGTAGTCAAAATTGAATTCTTTGACAACAACGTTCAATGTCAACTAAGGCATTGATTTTAAATACAAATTGATGAACTCTTCCTGAAACCTATCGACTCAGTAGCTGGTTGGAGGAAGGGACAATAAGTTATCATGGCCTCCTGAATAGTAATTTCCTATGACAGTTCTTTACCTGCTTTATAAAAGTTCAATTTCAGCAAATTACCTATTTCCTTAAAAATGGAGGGGGGAACTCTTAGGTACAGGATTTGCATGACTTGCAAGACTGACAGCATGAAGAGCTCAGTGGACCATTGCCTAAATGAAGTGAAATAATTGTAACTGCAGACAAATATTTTATTTTTATTTTTAAAAATATTTATTTATTTTTTATTTTTTTATTAGTTTTTTTTTTAGGTGTAGATGGACACAACACAATGCCTTTATTTTTATGTGGTGCTGAGGATGGAACCCGGGTCTCCCCCTCATCTCCCCTCCCCCCCCACACCCCGTGCTAGGCGAGCACTCTACTGCTAAACCACAATCCCAGCCCTGACAATTAATTTTAACACTCCACTCCCTTAATTTTTCTTTCTTTTTTTTTTTTGGTTTGGGGATTGAACTCAGGGGCAATTTACCACCAAGCTGTATCCCCAGTCCATTTTATTTTGAGACAAATTCTCTCTAAGTTGCTTTTGGCTCACTAAGTTGCTAAGGCTGGCCTTGAACTTTCAATCCTCCTACCTATATTTTCCAAGTCACTGGGATTGAAGGAGTGTACCACTGCTCCCAGCCAACCATTTATAATATCTTGAAACTGTACATAGATGCAGACAAACGAACGAATATTTAACCAAGAAAAATCTATTAAATATCTAAAAAAAATGGAAATAGTCCATGACATTCAAGATACAAGTAGTTAATTCCCTGTTTCTTCCCTGCTCGGTATGATAGAAACTCCACACTGAGCATCCAAGAACTGAAGATCTTCTCCCAGTTCCCAAATGAGGCTCACAGTATATCCCTGGGAGAATCAGGATAACAGCATTTCTCATACTCCTAGCTCTGTGTTGTAGGGAATAGCTGAGAGGGGAAGGGCTCTCATTTTCCATTCAGCACCAAAGCAAAGGGTAGAAATTCTACCTTCAGGACACTACACTGAGAATACTGTGGCTATGATTAGCCTCACGCCAGCTAGAGTTCCATGCTAGAAGTAAGTTGGAAAGAAAATAAGGCTATCACCACCTCTCCACCCCTGACCATAGCTCTTTACATAGAGACAGGATGCCACTCCACCTGAAATGGAATATTTTATGTACTCCAAATTCCAGAGCACTGGGCAGAGGTTTTGTACAGGGGAAGAAGCCAGTTATAACAATAGAAAGCTTTGAATTTCTACCCAAAACAATTGACCATTTTGAGTGTAATGTAGGAGAAGTTCAAGTCTAAATGCTATATTGAAAACCATGATGAATATGGAGGTAGTATACCAAGACTATTAGTTTCATTGAACAAGAAGGTAAACCTAAAGAAAGCAAAAGTAATAAAATAATAAAGACCGAAGCATGACAGCACAGGAGGCTGAGGCAGGAGGATGGTGAGTTCAAAGTCAGCCTCAGCAATTTAGGTTGGCACCAACAACTCAGCAAGACCTTGTCTCTAAATAAAATACAAAAATGGTCTGGGGAGGTAGCTCAGGGGTTAAGCATCCATGGTTTTAATCCCCAACATCAAAAAAAAAAAAAAGACTAAAGCAGATTATGAAAAAGTAGGGAAAAAAATAAAGAATTAAAATTTTAGCTGGTTGGACCAGAAGGGAGAAAGAGAATGAGTGAGAGAAAGAGAAACTACTATCTCAAATCACTAAAATCCAAAATGAAAGAGGAGTCCCAGTAAGTTTTTTTTTTTGTGTGTGTGTGTGTGTGTGTGTGCCTGGGATTGAAAGGGGTGCTTAAACACTGAACCACATCCCAGCCCATTTTTGTATTTTATTTAGAGACAGAGTCTCGCTGAGTTACTGGTGCCAACCTAAATTGCTGAGGCTGGCTTTGAACTTGCAATTTTTTCACTTTAAAAGTGAAAAGTTATCAAAAAGGCACAGACTATTGAAACAGACTCAAGAAGAAATAAAATATCAGAATAGCCTTATGAATAGAGAAAATAGTTTAATAATTTTAAAACTTGACACAAACAACAAAACACAAAGAGAAAATTCCAGGCAGAGATACCTTCACTTGTGAATTCTGCCCAATACATAAAGAAAAATTGATCTCTTTTACTTACAAACTTCCAAAAAGTACAAGAGATAATAGATCTCATTTCATTCTGTGGAGATGAGATAGTACTCTGATATCAAAACCAGACCAAGGCATCATAAGAAAACTATAGAGCATTATCACTTAAGATTCCAACATAAAAATTCCTCCACAAAATAGTAGCAAATCAAATCTAGCAACAAATGAAAAGAACTATACATCATGTCTACATGAGATTTATCCCAAGAATACACCACTAGGTCATATGAAAATCACTTGAGATAAGAGGAAAATCACTGATCAAGGGGAAAAAGATCAAAACCATTAGTACAACTAAATAGACACAAAGAAAATCTTGGGCAAAATCCAACAACATGTGTTGATTCAAAACAGTGAGTAAAATAAGAGAAGAAGGGGCTGGGGTTATGGTTCAGTGGTAGAGTGCTTGCCTAGCATGTGTTAGGCGCTGGTTTTGATTCTCAGCACCACATACAAATACGTAAATTAAACAAATAAAGGTCTATCAACAACTAAATGTATATGTGTGTGTGTGTGTGTGTGTATATCTATATATATAGTCTATTAATGATAGTTCATTTTGTTTGTGTGATAATTTATACTGTGGTAGGAAATAATATTTTATTTTATTTTATTTTTTGTAGTTGTAGATGACAGCATGCCTTTTATTTTATTTTATTTATTCTTATGTGGTGCTGAGTATCAAACCCAGTGCCTCATGCTTGTAAGGCAAGCACTCTGTCACTGAGCCACAGACTCAGCCCCCAAGTGGAGAATCTCAAAAGAAGATTTTGGCCATTAACCAAATAC
Source organism: Ictidomys tridecemlineatus (assembly GCF_052094955.1). Taxonomy (NCBI): domain Eukaryota; kingdom Metazoa; phylum Chordata; class Mammalia; order Rodentia; family Sciuridae; genus Ictidomys; species Ictidomys tridecemlineatus. Next base: position 118,070,424 of record NC_135483.1, on the reverse strand, counting down.
AGTGTTCATCCTAGAACTGCAATAAAGTCCTGTTTAGCTGTTGGGTTAATGTTAGGTAAACCTCATCTTTATTACCAATATTTCTAGATGAATTGGCTTTTTTTTTCTTCTACTTTGACCATTTCCATATTACGTGTTTGTGTTTGTGTTTGCTTGTAGCATATTATTAATTATGTCAGGACCTCATCTCATAACCTGATTGGGATTTTCCCCCAAATCTTATATGCGTATTAATTACTTTGGCATAGAGAAATACTGTTAACTTCAGGCCTACCTGTACCTTAGTTTGTGCCAGAAGTTTACATTTTTTGTAGAGATGCTCTTCAGCCTTAATTATTTCAGTAATAATTGCTATAATGTTAGTACAATAAATATCGTTTAATCTTTATTAAGTGTTTTCTATGTGTGAGTCACTTTCTAAGTACTATAAATGTATTAATACACTTAATACAAGCAATACAATAGTAATGATAATATTCTCTTCCTAGGAGGAAAGGAGGGACGCTCTTTGCTTGCAACATCTAGTTATTTGAGAAGTAGAAATTTTATTGTTTTCATTGTATTGGATGTTCCACCCATTTCTATTCTGTCAAGTGTCCTCCCAAGTGAACAAACCCACATTACTACTGTAGTTCAGTTGCTAAATGAACCTTGGTATTTCATCCTCATCAGAATCACGCATAAATACCTTTGGCTGGCATGTGTGCATGTGTTTAAAGGTAGGGTCAACTTGTTTTGATACATCATTTTCTACCCATAGTTGAAGCGTAAAGACCAAGAATGAAGGTTCATCTACTTTTATACCCTATTTAACTTCAAAACTTTTCTATCGTCTTCTTATTTTCCACTGAGTTTCTGTACATGTTTTAACTTTGGACTTTTCCTCCGCGAAAACCTGAGTATTCCTGTGCATCTGTTTTGAAATCATCCTCTTCTCAGCAAGTCCATTCCACTCATTCCCTGTCTCTATATTTTTTCCAATGTGACTGCTTGCAGTGTTTCTCTAATAGCCTTGAACCCCACTCTGTCTGTATGCTGGCTGCTAGCCATCAAAAACATAGCTGGAGGTAGGGTGGGGGAGTGAGCTGCCATGTTAAATCGCCTCCTTCCCTCCCTCTGGGAAAGGACCTTAACCTTAAGCACTTTCAGTCAATCACCGTCCAAGAGAGAACCTTGAAAATGTTCTGCAACACTGATTGGTTCCATAAAATATGCTGGCTGGATGCAGAAGTTGAGTTTCTCTTAGCTTATTTCATAATAAAGGGCAATGCATGTGCTGTATTCATAGTAATTCAAATCTGACACAAATAATACAGCAAATAATTACAATGACCTTTAACTCACCTCAAATTTAAACAAAGGTTAAGCTGCCCTTTACTAAAGTAAATATTTTCTGTAGTCAAATAAATGCAGACACCTTTGGAGAGCAGAATACATTGCCAAACTAAATGGATCTGAAAACGGTTACAACAGAATCATTTCAAAACATAAAGAATGCAAGACTCTTCAGCATAAACAACATCCAGACATGCCGGCATCTGCCATTATTAATTTCACTTACAATATTTCCAATGGGCTTCCCCATATGTTTGCTGGGAACTGTTGCTTGAAATTTCTGTCCAGAAGGGCAGAATTTCAAAGAGGAATATTAAAAGTAAGGAAATTTAGCTCTTCTCTTCATACCCTGATTCAGTAAACAATTTAGATTTTATTCCATATGACTGAACAAAGGCTCAACATCTAAGAGGTTACCATGAATATTACAGGTTTTAAAAAATAAACCCAGAAGACAATGCTAACTGAGCAAAGGAAGTAGCTGATAAGTTTATGCAGTTCTTATACCAAGGATTAGTTAGCTGTTGAGCAGATAAGGACCAGGTGTGCTTTTGCAGGTTTTAATTTGTTTAGTCTATGTCTATTTCAAATAGCCCTTACAAAACAACCCACAAATTAGGGGTGGACTATGTTATGTATACCTAGTCTTTAATTTTAAAGGTTTATTTAAAAAATAATTACTCTTTCTGGTGTCCAAATGCTAATGATATGTTGACTGTGAAAAGCAAGTCATCAGCTTGTTACTGCAATTGGTATCGCCTCCAAATTCTCCCTTCATTAAAACAAGGCCACCTGATTTAATTAGAAGTATTCAGCATGCCTATAATATTTTTGGTCACAATTTAAATTGCATGTCTCAAATAGGGATTAAATTTACATTTAATAGGACAATAATTGTATGTTAAAAGGAAAACTAAGTTTATTTCTTTTTGTTTCTCTCACAGTAGCTTTGCCAACTCTGTTATTAAGACCCAAGATGTTCTTAGAGACTTAAATTAATGGGTTTATTTTTAACCATTTTTTAAAAATAAATGCCAAGTCCTGGGTCAATAAAACCCTCCTCCATGTCTCTCCTAACTCTCTGACTCAGCAACTTTTGTGTGTGCTTCACCCCCTTCAAGAGGCTGGTAGAACAACACAGAGTATCCATTTCTTCACCAACTGGTAGGGATCTGGGGTCTAAGGCTGACCTATTAATAACCATGGGGAGCAGCTGTTTGTGATCTGGAAGACTGTAGCTCTTCCCGCATTCTTTGTCTCTACGGAAATGACTGAAACTGACCTTCACAAAAAGAAATGTCATGGGAATGGGAGTGAAAATGAGCTCTTAGTAAAATGAATAATTGTGGAAACAAGCTCCACGCTTGATGTTGCCCACTTTCTTCATGATCTGCTCTGTTTTATTTTCCAACATTTGATGAAGAATCATCTTTTTCTGCATAATCTCTGGTAATTCCTAACTCTTTGAATCACCTTCTTCTGATCACCTTCTTCCTCCCGGGAAACTTATTCCAGAGGAAAATTGTTCACTGCTCTGAAGAATCACTGGAGACCATTCATAAGTAGCACAAATCCAAATCAAGGCGTGTAAAATTTTTATAACATGAATCTGCACTTTTCTTTACTATCTAAGTTTTGTATTTGAAGGAAGGTGCTTCCATCTGAGTGCTTCTAAGTTTTGTATTTGAAGGAAGGAACCCCAGTGAAATTTTACCCTTTCTCTAAAATATATTAGCTCATCAGTGTTCCTGATCCCTGCTGTCTAAAAACACTTAACTCTGAAATCTTGTGCATCTTACAAAGATCAGAATTTATAACCAAAGTTTAGAAAGAGAACCACCTTGATGCCTCCAGTAGAGGTTATGAGAGTGTGTTCTTTGAAGATATACATGAAAGAGAACCTAACATAATCACAGACATACACCTCTGATACCCTCTTGCTGTATCTACTTTTCCTTCTCTTAGGATACGTAGCTAAAATGCATTGAGTTCTTTTTTTTATGGTAAATGTATATATTTTCAGTTTTATTTTTCTTAGTTTTATTTTTTAAATACATGACAGTGGAATGCATTACAATTCTTATTACACATATAGAGTATAATTTTTCATATCTTTATATAGAGAGTATGAAAATACTGTTTCTATCTGGCCAAGAGTGTTGTCTTCCATAAAAAAACATTTATACTATGGAGGTAAGATTGGGAAGATTGAACATATTAAAATGATAGGAAACTTGGAATTAGTAATAGTTTTGAAAGCTCTAGTTGTTTGGTTAAACAGCTGAAAGATTCACTGAGAAATTGATCCAAGTCTCCTGAGGAGGAGTTAGGTTAATCATACTTGGCAAAGTGGAAGAATTTCAAAGAACTATTGGGGTATTTCATGAAGTTATGATTTTTTAAATAGGAAATATTCTATCATATTATTGCATAATTTAAGAAAAAAACATTTCAAATACATCTAGGAACAAAGCAGGATATAAAATAATTAATAAGTAAAATAAATCCAGGCACATTAGCCCCGCATCAATAAGGGGCTAATTAGGCTTATCAATAAGGGGAAAAATGCCCAAAGACTGAAGATGTAGGAAAAGAATCAGTGAGAAAGTCAGTGAGTCTGACAAAAACAGCCAGAAAATATGAACAACAGGGTACCAATTAATTGAAATTTTTAGTTAGTCTGAGTTTCCAAGGTGTTGTCCAAAGACCAGAATGAGAATGAATTCTATCTACAACTATCATCTAACTCAAAGCCATAAGGGATAGTGTGAAACAAGAATTGAAAAGACCACTTTTCATGGAACTCTGTGGAAGCTAGAGAGATGATACCTAAAAATGGGTCAGTAGGAGTGAGTGATATGGAGGCAATGGGAGCATTTAAAGGGAGGGACCAGAATATATTGTTTAATGCTAAGATGTGAGTATAATTGAGAGTGAGATGCTACCAATAGTGGAGATGCTTCTAAGAGAGAAGAATGAAAAAGATTTTTTCCTATTCTCAAGGTAGCACCTTTCCTTTCCCAATGACTTCTGAACTTCTAGTCACCATTCAATATAATCTCAGAAGCCTTTTAGACATAACTTTCCTAAGTTGTTTTTTCTCCAAGAGAGAGAGAAATATTCATCCTCTTCTCTCTCTTACCTTTGTCTATGTTTTCAACATGACCTTGCTCTCTGTCTTACAATTATTTGACAATCCATTTGTTTCTTTTACTAGAAAGCAAATTCACTAAAGGGAGGTTACTCTCTTTTCATTCAGCTTTGCAAGTTACCAGGCACTTTGCCACCATGATTGACATGGTGTAGATGTTTAACGAATATTAGATGGAATTCAATTTTGTTAACTGTCCTGGTTTTAACTAAAGTTCTGGCCACAAAGTTTACTGATACTAGGGACGCGTGAACCCACCAGAGGGGTGAGGGGACGTTTCCTTTGTTTCTCATTTGGGCAGGAAGGATGAAATAGTATTCCTTGACAAATCACTGAAAATGCCATATTTGTGCTTCTTGCATAGACTGTGATGCTTCTGCCTTCAGCTACTGAAGATGAAGCTACCAGATCATTTGTAGGAGAAGCAAAATTATTCCATTGCTGAAAAATACAAAGAAATATTAGCAGAAATTATTCCCAGATCTCAATCTTTGGTGAAACCATGTCTGTCCTGACTATATAATGTGCTTCACACATGATGTCAATAAATTTTAAAACAGATTTTATTTTTTTTTATTCTTTGATTTGGCTGCTAGGAAACTCAATGCAGGTCTATTATCTTAAGTAATTTCATTGTACTTTGTATCCTCTGTTTCTTTATACTACCTCTACCTAGCACTATTCTATAGAATTTTCATCTTCTCCCTTCACCTCAATACTCTATCATATTATTGTATAATATTTTTTTAATAAACCATCTCAAATACATCTGGGAACAAGGCAGGATATAAAGTAATTAATAAGTAAAATAAATCCAGGCATGTTAGCCCCACATCGTACCTGCCTGCCAATACCACATAATACAAACCACATTGCACTGTTTAGAATGAATGAAAGTGAAGGTCTCAAGTTGGTGGCTAACAGGCAAAATCTTGCCCACTGACATGTTTTGCTTGGCCCATACAGTGTGTTTAAAGTATGAATTACTTGCCAACCTTTAAGAATCAAAATTTTACACAAAATCCTAGTTCTTCTTAAAGGGGCCTTCATTCCATGACAGTAATGCCTAAGTAGAAGGTCTTCCTTCCCTGATTCATCCTCATCCCTAATATTCTATTTTATTTCTAATATGTTGCACTTGGCTCTGTTGTATTCATGTATATGACCTAATAGACACTATAAGAATTTTGTTTAGGGCTCCTGAATTAATGAGATGAGCAATTTACTTAAATAAGTCATCATTATTCACTAGTCTTTTTTTCTTATTAGTAAAATAATGGCAGTTTTTTTTGTTGTTGTTGTTGGTTGCTGTTCTTGCAATTGTTTATTTCTAACATGTAAGAACTAACTATATTTTGTAGATTAAACTAAAATAATCTCAGAGCTTATGATATTTACATCCATGCATTGAAACTCCTTGTATTATTATATTCAAGACACTTCAACTATTCAATTCCCAGTCATGAATCTGGAAATAAATTCTTACAAAAGGTGTCAGAAACATGTTGCTTAAATAACTGTTACTTAATATTCTAATGAGCTTGATTATCTTTTCATCAACCAAGAGCAGAATAGAAATACCGTTAAACCTAATTACAGCTATAAAAAGAAAAGTGACAAAACATACTTTGATGCTTGAATTACACTCTGTAAGGGGTAGGGGGGAAGCTTAAACTTTAGCATAACTACTTGGTGAAATTAAGTATTTTCTTAAATGTTCAACTATATTTATATCTCCAATATAATAAGGTGAGGGACCTATCTTTCTTGCAGCTCTGGTGGTATGCTGAATCAAGCTTCTACTGGCTTGTGATAGCCAATGCTGTGCTTTTTTAAATTGTTGTTGTTGTTGTTTTCCCAACCCTGCATTCACTGATGTCCTGTTGTTTAGATGTTGCTGTAGTTTATTCCTAGAAAACTGGTGCTTTAACACTTACCAACACATCATTGTACCACTTCAAGTGATACAGCACACCAGACTTCCCCCTGCTATGTACTTTAGCTTGGGCTGTTGTCTTTTTACCCTGAAACACTTACTTTCCAGTTCCTACATTGGAGAAATCCTAGTTTTATATTAGCACCCTTTTAATGTATCAGCTTTGCCAGGAATTCTTCTACAATTTTAGACAGGAATAATTCTTGTTAATTTATAATTAAAATTCTTTCTACCATTTTTGACTTATCTTTTTATAATTTGTCTCTTCTTGAATACTGTGATTTACTTTCATGAGGGTAAGAAAACAATATTTTACTTTGGATTAGGTATCTTTATATGGTTCTTGCCATCAGAGTCCTCTGCGGTTACCTACTGTGGATGGAATTTAAGGCACTTCTTGCTTAAATCAAGGTGATTTTTTGGCAGATGAGTTAAATAACAAAGGCAGAGAATTAAAACACAAATGTACAAGATGAAAATGTAAAGGCCAAGCTCTCCAATCTGGCAGAGGCAGAACGTACTGTTTATTAAAGACTGAGAGTGAATTTTTTTTTTCCTATTTCCATAGGGCAATCTGGCATGGTCTGAGCAAATACATGAAAAAGCCAAGATTCTTGACAGATATTTTAGGGAAATAATTAGATTGGTTATTTTGAACAACATTGCTTATCCATTGTCCCTTGCACTTGCATTGGACTTTCTCAAAATATAGCAACCTAACCTTTAGGTACATTCTACACAAATTGTTTGTGACAGGTCACAGTTATTTAATATGGGACTAATAGGCAACATGTCTCACAATCCATTTTCTTTAATTCCTCCCATGTCAGTAACTAAAGACTAAATTTGTATCCAAATCATTTTTTTTTCCTCAGAAGTTAAATGTGATTCTGGCAAAAACATAGCTCTTATATTATTTGGTGCTTTTATTATTGTATAATTATTCTCAAGGAGCTTCATTCTTGTTATAAGCTCAGATGCCAGGCAAATTCCAAAGCAAAGATTGCCTCCATTTGAGGACATTTCTGTGTCATCACTAAGTTGTTTTTTTTTTTTTTCTTCCAATGTTCTTTGATTCTCCCTCCAAAAGAAAGAAAGTCCATTCAGTAGCATCAAAGTGGATGTTGTCCATAGTGATCTGGATGGGAATCAGTAGCAGGGGGCTTGCCTCAGAGTCTATGGTTCAGTGGGGGGATGTCACTCTTCAGAGACAGAGTGAGCAATAGGAAAGCAGGGGAAGTTTCTGAATGACCTCACAGCAGGAGACAACGAGCGGTCAGTGCTATAATAATGGTTTACATTGGCAGGACTCCACTTCTGGGGTGGTCCATAGTGACATTGTCAAGAATCTCTTTCATTAGTACAGTGAATACTACAGGGACACATTGGTTGAAAGGTGAAAAGTTGGAAACGCTGCTGTTTTTCATGGCTGGGGATCAGGAGAGTCCATTTAGGAGCTTATAAGAAGCTGTTTTTGAAAGAAAATACAGAACGCCACCGCAATTTTTCATGAGCTCTCAAATGCAGCGTGGTAGACTCTGTTGATTAACAAAGTGCTCTCTCTGTCCTGTTGGAAATGTGACTTCCTTTGAGTAGCATAGTTTGTTTTTTTTTTTTTTTTCCTTTTTTTCTTTTTCTCCTTTTTGGCTAGGAAATCTCAGTTTACTGAGGTAGAGAGGTTTAGTGGCTTAGGCTACAGGTAGCAGCAATTAATCTAAACTGGAGAACAAATAGTATAAAATAAGTGACATGCATGTTATCTAATTTATTGATTAAGAGGTTCTGCTTTTACTATTTATAGAACCAAGGATGGACAACTGCCAGTGAAAACCTAGAGGATTTCACAGACCCAGGCAGGAGCACATGCATCTTCCTTTGGAATTCTTTAGGAATATTAACAGTATTGATGATCTAGATTCAATAATTGCCTTGATGCAAGCATGCACTTTTCTATTTTATCTATCTTTCTAAGGAAAATACAGGAAGAATTGATAAGTGGAAGACATATGATCTAAAGCAATTTAAAATTAATAGAGTATGTCTCATTTTTAGAAGTAATTTACATTTCATGTAATATCCTTTCTAGGAAGTCTTGAAAAAGTGAGATCTAAAATTGTCTACTTCATATATCCATAAGTACATCTTTCCAAATATGACTAACATTTTAGTAGTGCAAAACTTAATGGTATGAATTCTAAAAATTGATACATATGAGTATCACAAAAGTAATTTATAATGGTATTATATTTGACATATTAATGGATATATGGTTTATTACTTGAAGTTCTTTTGTTTCTGCAATCCATCTGAAGTTAGATTTTAATTTATATATCCATTTGCCATGTTTACATAGATAATTTCACTTAATTAAAATTATGTTTTTGCAATGAAAAATAATCTGTGATTAAACTAGATAATTTTTAAAATACAGAATAACAGAAAGAAACCCAGGGACATTTTTCACATTTTATTGTTCTATATATTCAAGCTTATGTACATATGTTTTAATTTTTCTATCCATAAATGTGAATTTTCATGGATAGAAAATAGATACTTATTGAAACTTATGCTAAAACATAGATATTGCTCAATATTTCAATCTGAGCTATAAAAATGTTAGTGGTTTGTTGTATAGTTTTGCTAACATTTTCTGTGTTTAAAAAGATGTAAATAGATAGTAAGTTATACCTAATTAGTTTTAAAGAAGTAAATCTATAGGTATCCTTTTGAAACATGTTCTCTCTCAAAGACAAGCAAAATATATAGGCTTCAAGGTAATTATATTCTCTATTTTTATTTTAATTATATATGAAATCATTGTTAATTATACTTATGCATGTATTCATAATTATAATTAGAATAATTTGTTAGAATTATATAATAGTTTTATAATGTTTTCTTTCTTTTTTTTTTCAATACTGAGAATTGAACGCTGGAATACTTGATCACTGAACTACATCTATGGCCCTTTTTAGTTTTTAAATTTGAGACAAGGTATCACTAACTTGGCCAGGCTGGCTTCAAATTTGAAATCCTTATGCCTTAGTGTCCTGAGTAGCTGAGATTACAGGTGTGCCTTACTTTGCCTGGCTTAACATTTTATTTTGACCTTATAATAGGCCCTTGCACTATTTATAAAGAACATTTTGATAAGGATGAATGGCTGTACTTTAGTTCTTTGCTCTTCTTCTTCTTTTTCTTCTTCCTGGGAAGGACAAAGTGAGATCTTACTGCATTTCTTTTGGGATATAGATTAATGATAGACTGAATCCAAAAGGTCCATTCCAGCTTAGAGACACTACATAAAGGCATACTACATTGCAAGTCCCTGAAAAAGAGGAGCCCTGGTTGATTAATCATTATATGTCATTACAGGTTACTTGGTTTAAAACACTGAGTAAAGAGTCAATGTGTGGACAAAGAGAGTGAATGAATGCTATTAGCTAAGGCCACACCTAAGTGTGGGGCTGCTCTGAGGTTTCTCTTCTGATCTAAAACTAGTGAAAGAACTAATGAAAATTTCCAAGGATCTCACTAGATCATCTGTTTGTTGTGTTAAAAGTTCCGACAGTTGCCTGATACACAGTACGATTCTATCCCTTTCATTGTCTGGGTCTGAATATCAGAGACTGCTTGTGATGAAGTCTATGGTTTAGTCTAGTCAGAATTACAAAGAAGAAATCAAAGTTTACTTGGTACATCCCAGACTTCATCTTCTTGCTGTTCTCCCCTTGTTTTGAATATCAGTGTTCAGTTTCCTCCAATGCTTCATTCTCACTCAAACTTGTCCTGGAGAAAGAATGTGGAAATTTCAGTTTTGTAGAGGTGAAAATGAATGAGGTGGCTAATAATTCACCTCTCTAACCGTTTTCTATTATCATATAAAAAGGCTGTGGCTCAGAGGTAGAGCGCTCGCCTTACATATGTGAGGCACTGGGTTCGATCCTCAGCACCACATACAAATAAAATAAAGGTATTGTGTCCATCTACAACTAAAAATAATAAATGTTTTTTTTTTTAAAAAAAGCTTGTTTGAATTTTGCCAAAGGAATGGTTATATATGAAGATCCAGGTATGTGGGGATATTTGGGTGTTCAGAGATTCACCTGAGGTAAATTTTTGATGTTTTGCTGTCAACTCATTAGTTTGGACCTGATCTCAGATCTTTCTATTCCCTTGCTGATGGTGGGGAGATCATCTTTGCATCATTGCTATTTTCAGGACACATTCCATCCTCTTTGGACTTCCCAAATCACATTCCTGTAATTGGGCTCTGTCTCTCCAGGGGAGCATCACAGGCTCACAGTTTTTGTTTTCGGTTCTGTGAGGTTTCACAGAGTGTTGATGCTCCAATTATTGTAATTAACCTAGGTGGGAATCTTTGACATGAGTATAAGGCAGGCCAAAAGGGAAGTTATTAATGGGGCTTCTAGAATTTCACCATGATGTGAAACTTGGTATGCTGAAGTAAGTAACTGATATATAGAGATGTGAGAATTTTATTTTTTTTCCCAGTCGTAGAAGCTTAAGGCAGAAATTTATCTTAGAAATTATCTTGTCTTTTTTTTTTCATTTTATAGATCATCACCAACAGAAATAAATGAAACATTAGGTAGAGTGGACTATACCAGGCACTGAGTGTAAGAAATGAAATATTGAATGAATCTTCTGGCCATGCTGAAATATGTTATGGTAAAGAAGTTCCAACTCTTATGAAAGAACTAGTGAAAATTGCCAGGTCTCATACATAAATGTCAAAAAATTTGATAATTATGCTTTTTTTCCCCTCTGTAACATAACATTAATGCTAAGAAACACATAAATAGAAGAAAGTCATTACTAATATTAGAGAATTTGTTGTGCAAATGTGTCTTTTTCAGATTTATTGTCAGAGACAAAATATATGGTATATCTCAATAAAATCAAATTGTCAAGAGGCAAAGATTGTCATGATTTAACATGATCAACTTATTTATATTAAGATAGTTTTATCTACCATTAATTCTCTAAGGACATGAATGATAGAATAATATTTTGCCATGCTAATGCATTTCTCTATAAAATACAGAAATTTAAAAAGATTTTTTGTAGAAGGAGATACTTAGATATAGGTAACTCTGCTGGAAACTCCTGCATTTGACCTCCTATTTTGTTCAATGGGTGTCAAGGAAAATCTGTTATCTCTAGTGTTTCTAGGTGATTAGTAGGTTTCCCATAATAATGCTGATGTGCTATAGCAAACCTTTCTTCTTCAGAAATGGTGTATTATAAAAATATGTATCACATATATGTACTGTTTATAGTGTATCGTATGTATATTTTATAAATTGAATTTGGGTTTTGTGTCATTTCAGAAAAAAAGCTGCTTGATATTTGTAAATGCAAATGATCATTCAATTAGGACCTTCTGAATACTAAAGGGCAACCTAATTTTACCAATAAAGGAAAACAAACAAACAAACAAAAAAACAGAACAAAAGAAAATTTGAGGACTGGGGATGTAGATCAGCTATAGAGTGCTTGCCTGGTATGCACAAGGCCCTGAGTTCAATCTCCAGCACAAGAAAAAGAGTTGATTGAGTTGTCATCTCCAGTTTGTAGGATAACATTCCATGGGTCTCTGGGCCCTTGACCAAGGTAAACTGAAATAAGAATTAACTGACTACTGCAAAGGCTAATTTACAGAATTCACATGAGGAGTTTCTGAGGACAGCCCAGATAACAAAAATATTATCCAAGTTGTTTACAGTGGAGTTAGTCAGTTTATTAGTTAGAGTGCTTCATTATGTATAAAAGATGCCAATGATAGTCTCCTAGTCAAAATAAACAGGCATAAAGTGTTCCACATATACAATTTGTGGGGAATAGTTACTTTGCTATTTATTTAATAATTGACCATAAATGGAGTCAAAGTGCAAAGGGAAAAACTAAAAAAGCAGCCCACTAAGGGCTTTTTGAAAGATTGATAAATAATGTGGAATCTCAATTAGGCTGTAGAAGGAATGCAGATATTAAAAATTTGGTCAAGAATCTAATTAGCTGGAGGTAATTAAACAGTCTCACACGGGGTCATTAATCTTTTCCACAGACCTTTGATGTTTTGCACACTGTCTCCTAGTCATTAATAAAATTCATAACACTCCACTTTGTGCTGTTTTATCATCATGTTTTTTCTCTGTAAGAGCACAGAGCAAGTGTCATTGTATCACAAGGGCCTTACTTTAGTTAATTTCTCCCCCCCCATGCTTGTTAGGATTAACCATTTAATGACCCACACAAAAAGCAAAAGGCACATTTAATATTGTCCTTAACTTGAGTAAATAATAATTCTCCATTTTGTCATCATTTTTTAAAATAAGGTCTCTATCATTACCACGCAAATGTCTCCACAATTGGTAAATAATAGTAGAAGTATATTTAGTTATCTGAAGATTTACACAGTCACATATTAAAGTTGTAATTTTTCAAAGAAAAGAATAATTATTCAATTAAGAGCAAGAAACCAAACTGAAATCACTGAACACACACTGTACATTGAACAAAAAGGAGCAGAGTGCCATTTCAATAGTGCATTATTCTGATAAGTTTCAAAATAATGTCCTATTCAGAACTGGCTAGTTAATAAAAGGCAAGGGAAATACAAAGACTGCATTTAGAAAATGTGATTTCTATGATTGGGAAAAATATTTTATTCATTTTTATAAATGCAATGTTGTGTATTCATTATTTTATTTTTCTTTTAACCAAATACATTCCTGAAAAAAAAATGAAACCTGTTGTTTCACAGAATTGATTTATTTATAATAGAGCCTGTTACTCCAAAAGCCATTCTACCTGTCCCCTGGTAGACTATATTGAATTAGCAGAGAAGCTAAAAGAGATGGAGTCGTTCTGAATGTTTGACTGCAGGGATAGATAGCACTGTCGCCATGACTGAATAAGACACAAACAGTAAATGGTTATTCATTTTAAAATACCTAAAGACCTCAAAAACATTTGTTAAAGAAGCATACAAAGATGATGGCTCAAATATATTGAACACACAAAATGTTGTTTTACATTGATTGGTTATATTGGTTAAGAAGATTGTTAAATCAAAATCAAGCAAGCAGGCCAGCAAACAAACAAACAACAAAACCCATGCCAAACAAATGAAAAAGCTCAGATTCATATGCCTGTTTAATTAAATGTGTCTTCTGAAAAAACCTTGCTTTTTTTTAATTTTAGGGACTTAGGAATTATCAAATTATTTTCTGATATTGTATTTTATGGGGGTGAAATTACAGTATATTTTCTTTTTCCGAATTTATCATTATCTTCCAAGTAACAAGAATTACTCTTTGAAGGCAAATTATAATTTTTTTTCAAATTGCAATTCTTTTCCTAAAAGAATATGAAATATTTGCATGAAATTTAATTAGGTTTCTTAAGCTATCATTAAAAAAAACCATCACATTTTTATATCCATGGACACATTTATTTGTTTCAACATAGAGAATGAATTTAGAAAAATGTCATAACTATTATTGTAAAAAGCAAGATCATATTAAAAAATATGTTTTAACTTCACCAACTGTACATGATGTAAAATTGAGATACAGTCGATTAAGCATAATATAAAGAGAGAAAACAACTTCATGTACAAAAAGGAGTCATTTAGAAGATCCATGTGAAATCCCCAATCAAAAATAGAAACACCCACTCACATTGATTAAAATTTAATAGTGATTTGACTAATCAGTATGTTTATTCTAAGCAATTACATAGTAAGGCTAATTGTTAAATTTGTACAGCTTTGTTATTCTGGATCCTCTAGAGACATAAATTTAAAACAGGTTGAATTTAATGACTAAGGGAATGTAAATAACATAGAAAAGTGTTTTAAAATATTAAAGGGCTTAATACCATGCTGGGGTTACAGGAAAAGGTTTAGATCACACAGTGAGAATCAGACCCCCTTGACAATTCTGCACTTTTTGTTCGGGGAGCAATTAAGGACCTTAGGTGAAGTCCCAAACTGGAGATTTATATTTAAAGATACAAAGTAACTTTAAACAACACAAAAAGTATACATGGGCTTTACTGATGCTGTATTTCAGTAAAATTTTAAATGGAGGAGTTTGCATTTTATGTTTATATATTTGTCTGAGTTTTTGGTATGTCATTTTTATTGAATATTTTTTTTATATAGGAGATACTATCTTAGAGAAAAAAATGAACAATGGACCACATATTAATGTAATTTATCATTATGTAGCATATAAAAGCACATCTTAAAAAGCAGTTTTAAAATTGTGATTCAACTGTAAGTTTTTTTATTTAATTGGGTATTTAAAAAATGGTGTCAAAATTGCATTTTCATTATAAAATAGCTGCACTACATAAATATTAATGCACTAGAGGTTTGTTATTTTAATATTTAGGGTGTTTATATGTTATGTTTGCTTTATATGTTTATATTCGTGTGTGCTTTAAATAGTCTGCTCAAAATTCTAGAAATATATAATTTCTTAGGAGAATGCATATTTTCTTTGTTATATTCATCTGCATCTTTTTGGGTGCTGGGATTGTAGTCTATTTCTTTTTACAAAAAAGACTCAGGGACAAAAAAGAAGCAGAGTTCAACTGCATGAATATTGGAGATTCAATAGCACCTCCCTATTTCCTGGTTAACTGTAAGGTCATTCCCCAAACAGCAGGGCAGAGGGGAAATATACAATTCTGGAATCATTATATCATTTCCTGTCCTGTTTCCTGTCAACTGTTCCTGCCAGAAATGGCTAATCATGACCTATTTTCACCAAGCAATTGAAAAAGCTGAAGTCAGAATTGTACTGTAGAGTTAGATCTCTTTCTTAAATGTAGTTATAAAATCTGGACTAAAGAGGGCAGGAGATACTTTATTTAAAAACGACAGAGACCAAGAAGAACTCTCCATGAGAAAATCATTACTCACATTTGAGAGTATGACAAAGTGCTTTATTTTCAATAGAATCTGTATAAATGCTTTAGTTAGTTTGACACTATGATTAACCATAGTTTCAGGTATATTTGTAGGTGTCAGCTTTCCTCAGACTGAGAGTTCAGCTTACTTCATTGCATTTGTATTGGATCAGAATGTTTTTTAAACATTCTTTTAAATTTTTAGCAGTTTCCTTCTGGATAAATCAGAAGAAAGGAGCTTAAGAGTGGCCTGTGACGAGAAAATATGTCATTTGCTTAATGTAAAAAATGGTCTTTCTAATCTTCACTCCACCCTCAAACTACTTTTTTAAACTTTTGACAGCATATGTCACAAATGGATCTCTCTCCAAATTAATGTGAATTTCCATGTACATACTAGCTGATTAGACTTCTAATCTCTTCAATGAGAGGCCATGCCCTTCATTTCCTTTTAATTTTTTTTATAAATTTATCTAGCAAAATTGAGAATCTGAAATCAAACTGCATGTTGAAAAGTCAATGAATGATAATGATCACCATGTGTATGTAGGTATTCAAGAGAAATTTCTGAACAAAAAATAAGACACTGTAACTTTGTAACTTCTTCCTTCTTTGTTTCTAAGTGAAACACAATTTTTTTTTTCAGTTTGTAGATAGCAAATCAGATATCTCCAAAAACATATGTAGGTAATTAAGTAAACAGAACAAGAAACAGTTTTGAAAAAAATCTCATTGTATTTCTTATATGGGTATTATTAAGTTTATTATTCTTTCTGGATTACTACATTTTAATTGTTTTTCTAACATATCCTTAGAAAAATGTTAAGGGTCATTGGGATATTTTAATTATTCTGACAATAAGTATTTTTCTTTTTAAACTTACTTTAACATGAAATTTAACTTCTATGAAGGATGTGTGGAAAATAAAATATATTATAATTCCTTCAGTGGATCAACATAGATTTCATTGACCAAGTAAACAAACACAACATCCCCCTCAAAAAAAAAAAAAAAATTGGCTGTGTGCAGTGATGCACACCTGTAATCCCAAATGGGGAACCTGATCAGGTGGATCACAAGTCCCTGGCCACTGTCAGCAACTTTGTGATACTCTAACTCAAAAAATAAAAATGAGCTGGGGATGTAACTCAGTGGTAGAGCACCCAGGGGTTCCACCCCTAGTGGTACAATAAATAAATAAATAAATAAAAAGATAAAGAAGAAAAAGTCAAAGGCTTACCTTCATTAATAGGACGAAATAAATACTTAGGTGGCTAGAGATAGTCACATTTAAAGAATTAAATGCTGAATTTAAATGTCCAGAAAACTCAAATTGCATCCATCTGGGAAAAATTATGAATTTCCCACCTCTCAACACATCAGAAGCAAACAGTGGCCCTGTAATGCTTGGTCTTTCTAAGCCCTGGATGTTTATGTCAGGCAGACACTAAAGAGAGTGGAGGCCGATTTTGCAGATTTAACTTTCTTTGAATTTCAGATAAATGTAAGGTACTATCACACCCAGATTATAAGAATGTGAGCTCTAGGCCATTCTGATACATGCCTGTATAAATGAGGTGGGTTTTTTTTTTTTCCTTACATTGGGGTAGAAGAATCTGAAGTACCTTTTTATTATCTGTCATGAATTTTGTTTTCCTGTCTTACTGAGATCAGATTTCAGGTTATTTGGAGAACTGAAGGAAAGAGGCATTCTCTGTTACAGTAGAAATAGTTTAAAGAGTGCTCCAATAATCTTGATAATCTCATGAACTCATGTATATAGGAAAATTCCACTTTGCATCCCTAAATATATATCTTATTTTAAATTTCTAATAGTGAAATATGTTTTAAGGTACTTTAGATTTACTGCCTTTGGTTTACATATTATATACTGTAGCATTCTCAGAATGAAATATTCTGAAGTTTCTAAATAATTACATATAATTACATAAAATATTCTCATGTTATATGCTAATTCTCATTTAGCATATAACTTACAAATTTGTGACTCTTTCTGGATATCATGGGTTATTTGGGGCTTGTTGAGGTACAGAGTGTCTCTGAATTAGTTGGTGCATTGAGAATGAAACTCCCCTGGATTTAGACTTATAAAGTTTAGTTTCGAGTGTAACTGTTTTCCGAGTACCTAAAGGCAGGTCTCTGTAACAGAGTGATTGGGTGAAACCCCGTAAGATACTTTATTATATGCAGTGGCCTCTTGAAATGAACACATTTTTGTTTCTAGTTGAAACACATTATTCCATATGTTGTAGTTTAATTCACTGCAGGTTAGTAAATATTTATTGAGGCCCATTCTGAAGATTTGAAGTTGGTAAACCAATCTGTCAGAATAAGCAAACAACTATTCCTGTACCTGACTTTTTCCTAAAATGCATGTGTACAATTCTAGTTACTACTGTTTTATAAATCAGAACTAGAAGAGAGACAGGGAAGCTATGGAAAATTTTTATTTTAAAAACAAAAAATCAGAAATTTAGAGAATACTATAAGGATTCTTCAATTGTAAGTTTATAGAGAGCAGGGATAGCATTGGACTTTGTCCACAGAAAATTGTCCGTAATGCTGTTTAAAACATAGATTATTGTGTCTTCCTTTCCTCATGTTAGAGATCGAACCCAGGGCTTTGCACATATGAGGCAAGCACCATACACATCCCTAGTCTGCATTGTGTACTTGAATAAAAAAAAATATTGACCTGAATTTTAAGCAAATGTTCACTAGGAACAGAGGAAACATTAATCAGGGTGTTCTGTTTCACTTCCTGAGAATTTAAATTATATTTAATTTGCAGATATGGTAAAAAAAAAAAATGTCTGAGTCCTTCAAAGTTTGATTTCTTGGAGAGATAGGTGTGACTATAGTAATACCATTATTTTAAAGGTATACAGATTGTACAAAGTTAAGACAGTTGACCTTCAATGCAAATATTCCACATATACTTATTTTTTGCAGGCTACAAAAAATAATCATAATTTGTTTTGGATTTTTTTTTTCAAATTTCATTTATAACTTTTGCTCTTTCTTTGACATTCACTCAGTTTTGTCCCTGTGTTATTTGGACTTATAGAATTGCAAACACAGGTTTTAACCTCTGGGAGTCTCAGTTTCTTTATCTGAAAAATAAAATTTAAAAAATCATGCCCATTAATATAATTCACTTAGCCTATAGTTCCTGGCATTAATGTGATCTCAAGCATAAGTTTATTCCTTAAGAAGTTATTGACATATTAGTTCAGTAGAAAGATGACTGGGAAAATGTTTAACTCTACTTTTTAAGAAGATAATTCATAGATGAATATATGGATATCTGAATTATTATTAAAAATCAGGAAGAGACAATTGAGACACATAACTCACATATACCTAATATTTTTATATGTTTTTGTGTCTGAATATTAGTGTTCCCCTAAAATTCACATATTGGAATCTAGTACCCAATGTGATAATATTAAGAGATGGGTGGGACTTGTAGGAGCTGGTTAAGCTTTCATGAATGGAATGAGTGCTCAGGTGAAAGAAACCTGAAGAAAGCCTGATTGCTCCTTCTGCCTTGTAAGGACAGAGTAACAAGGTACCATCCCTGAAACAGAGTGAGCCCTTTGCATCTGCTCAGCGTGCTCGCCTTCATCTTCAATTTCTTATCCTCCCAAACTGAGCAATACTTTTTCCTTATAAATGCCCCAACCTAAGGCATTTAGGTCTGATGCCTTGACTGTACACAAATGAGGACCACTTAACTCTAAAACAAGGCTGAGTTCAGCATGCATGGGACTGTCCTTTGCTATTTCTTTGGGTACTAGAGATTCTCATTAATATACAGCAAAGAAAAGGAGCTGGTGTCAGTTCAGGAGAAACACCAGTGAAACTTGAGGTAAAGAGTAAGGAGTTTTGCTGTTACCAAATTTTATAATATGAAGTGTGTATTTTCCCATGTAGAGAATAGTTTTGATTTTCATTCTGTCATGTTTTGACCTTAAAATGAAGATAAGTTCATCCTCCAAATTAATAAGCAGATACAATTATTTTAAAATTTTATCCATTTACTAAACCACACAGCAGGAGAGAGCAATTGAAAGATAATAGCTTTGGTTAATTATTATTCTTAATTAACATACAAAACTTGGATACTACCACAATTTGATACATGTATACAATATATAGCGATCAAATCAGGGTAATTAACATTTCTATCTCCTCCAATGTTATGGGAACCTTCTGATTTTTTTCCTTTAGTTATTTTAAAATGAATAATAAATTGCAGACTGCAGTTATATTACTGTGGTATATAGAATGTGAGTACTAATTATGTAAAAGAGATATATGCATAACCATGTTTATTGCAGCACTGTTAACAATAGCCAAGACATAAAATCCACAGAGGTGTCCATTGATAAATAAATGGTTAAAAAAATGTGTGGTGATGGAATATTATTCAACAATGTAGAGGATGAATTCTGTGCTTTGTGGAAATGTGGATGGAACTGAAAAGGACATTATAAGAAAAATAAGCTAGGTACAGAAATCAAATACCATATATTCTTACTCATTTGTAGAAGCTAATATAGCTGATCATATAGAACTTCAAAATAGAACAGAGGTTACTAGATGCCTGGAATGGAAGCAGAGAAGGAAGGATAAAGAGAAGCTGGATAATGGGAACCAAAATACATTTAGGTGGAGAATAATAGCTTTTGGCTTTCATTTAAGTAATCTCCATCAGTTGTGTCTGCAGTGAGGAACAATGGGGATCGGTGTATGACCACTCATTTTCTTTTTGTTTTTGCAGATTTTCAGTTCAGTTCTAAATTGTTGTAATATATTTCAAATATTTGTTCCCTGTATCCATTTCTCTGTCCTATTCTCATCTTTCTTTATTTGAGTGCCCTCTGAACTCCCCCTGAACCTTGTTTCTTCCTTGAACTTTTACCTCAACATTTAACCCTCAATTTCCTAAGACTCATAAAATTTATAATCAATGTTGTAATATGAGAAATGGTTCTGAAGATTTGTTCTAATCTTTTGCTTTAGCCCTCTTTCAACTTCATTCTCTACAAGACATGGTGCTTGAAATATGTTAGGCAAAACAAACAAAATAGGAGCTTTTTGCTTGTAACTCCTCCCCTCCTTTAAATCATATAATCTTGGGAAGCGATGAAACTTACATATTAGGGTTACATCACCTGAGAAAAATGTGAGTTCAGATTTTGATGAGACATCTTTTGGCTTTAGTAGATTTATTTCTACATGATGATCTGGGATTATTTCATTTTTTGACAATTGTTAGAAACATTTAAATGAGTCTGGCACAGTGGTGCTTGCCTATAATCCCAGCAACTTGAGAGTCTGGGACAGGAGAAGTAAAAGTTCAAGGTCAACCTCAGGAATTTAGCAAGGCCATAAGTAATAGCTAAAAAATAAAAATGAAAATAACTGGGGATGTAGTTCAGGGGTAAAGTGTTCCTGGGTTCAATTCCTAGTACTGAAAAAAAAGGAAGAAAAAATAAAAAAGAAATGCTGAGGTGAGATCCTTATAAAGAGCAGTTAGTATAGGCAACTTACTATAAGAACATTTTTTATTGTTTATTTATTCATTTATTTATTTTTTTATACTGGGATTGAATTTAGTGGTACTGTATCACTGAGCCACATCCCCAGTCATTTTTATTTTTATTTTGAGACAGGGAATCCCTCAGACTCAAACTTGAAATTCTCCTGCATCAGCCTCTTGAGAAACTGGGATGCATTTTAAATAATTGAAAAAAAAATAGAGTAAAAGTTTACATTTTTGCTGTATTTTCTAAAGAAAAATAATCTTCATTCTGGCTGCATAAATCTGTGTTAATTAGTTTCCTAATTCTCCTTTATTACTAAATAACAGATTTCACGTAAAAAGAAGTAATGTGTAACCTTTAGGTCATTTCATATAATGAAGTATTCTTAATTAAGAAATATTTAAACTTAATTAAATTTTGTAATAGATTTAAAACACAATGGTGAGAAAACAGTTAAGAAAAAGTGCTGTCCTCCTACCTGTGAAATCTTGTTCTTTAAAATATTGAAGTTTCCTCTTTACTTCAAGAAATAGATGCAAAAGAAATCAGGCTTGCATTTCTGGCTCCATACCAATGACACACAGTTCTCTTCAGCTCTACTCTGTTCTGCCTTTAAAAAGTGGATAGATGATAGTGACTATTAATGGTTGCTTTGGGGCTTGGGGGAAAATTTCATGCATACATACAAGGTGGGGGGAAGCTTTTAAGGACAAGAGATTGTTGAAAGCTTTACTGACTTTCATACTGTGAAAAGAAGATGCCAAGATACCTTATGCTTTTGATGCCTGAGGGACACTAACCAAAAAGGGAAAGGAGAAAAACACATTCACATGTTGTGGCTTGGATTCAAAATCATTTTTCTTTTCCCATCTATGGTGCCCAAATAGGGTCAAAAAGCCAGCACTTCAGTTATTTTGTTGAAAAGGTAAAAAATGTCTCAACTTTCGGCACTTATTCCCACCATAGTGAAAACCAAGTAAATTGAGCTTCAAGTCACTAATATTTTCTTCCTGTTACAACTGTAGCCTCATGGTGAACTTTAGAAAAGGTTTGAATGTTTCATAATAACTTTTCCCTGACATAAATGGTTGATAATTAAACTAAATTTATCCCCTTAAGAGCCAAGCTCTTTCAGCAGTGGGATAAGTCAGATTAGTATGAAATCTAACCCAAGGTTCAATCGAATATTATCTCTTATTTGAAAAAATAGTATCCAAGCCAGTCATTATACGTGTTGTTTGCACTTAGGAGAAACTATGAGCTCATGCTTTGACCAAAACTATTGTCTTGTGAAATCTCATGTGTGTCTTAATTTTTTCCAAAATTTTCAGAACATGAAAACAATTAATGCTCCTCATGAAACTGTTTTTCAACACCATGGTTAAAAGTCTGGGATGCAATGGAACTGAGACAAGTTGTCACAGCTACTGGTGAACAACTGCCAAACACCAAAGGAAGGCAAACAAAATATGTAAAGTCTGTGTATACAAATTTGGATTTGTCAGAATAATTTCAGTTCTTTTAGGTGGAAAAGAGTAAACATACATAAACACACAGGAAGAAGTCTTGTGGGATCAACTTTAAATGTTAGGATTATGTGCAATGGAAACAATTACAAGGTAGTGAAATTATCACAAGTTCTTCTTAAGCATTAAATTCTTTCTTAACTAAGGTATGGAGGACAATATTTATATTGCTTCTAAATTATATCTAAAACTGATTCTATACAATCAAAAATACAGAACTTTGTAGGGTGTTGGAACAGTCCTTTCTATACTTTTCAGTTCAGTACAGAGGGTTTTATGATGTATGGCTTGCATTTACCATGGATCTACTTATACAGCATGCTGTAATTCAACTGAAAAAGATGTGCAGCCTATTAATCAAGATATTTAAAATAAAAGTAAAAAAAAGAAAAAAAGAAAAAGCAATCCAAAATTTGCAGGTTCTTCTGTGTGCCCCTCCCCTTTTGGTTCATGTGTGTTTTAAAATTTTTCTCACAGTTCTGTTCCTTTAGACTAGTAAACATTCTATTGTTTGTTTACCTCATTACTGAAAAATGATATCTGTAATTTCTTCTAAGTTAGTACTTCTTCACTGAGGTATACATTTTTCTTCAATAAAACACTCAAAAAGTTTAATAAATTAACTTTGTAAACTCACAGAACTTTTCTAAGCAGATTTCACACATCTTCTTTTTTCATCCTTATTTTGTTTCATGGGTAGTTTTAAAATATTATATTCATTTGGAAAGAAGGAAACTGAGGCACATAAAAAGGAAATGATTTTCATAAGACAATAGAACTAATTGATGATTACCTCTTATTATTATTCCACTTAAAGGAAAATATTAAACAGAAAGAATTGTCTGTATATTTAATAACTATTTCAAGGAGGCTATTATTATCTTCATTTTACAGTTAAGGATACTAAAATTTAGAGTTAATTAACTTTTTCAATTATATGTACCTAGCCAGTGATAATGTGAGGTTCTGACCTGGCAAGAGCTAACTAAAGACTGTTCTTCAAATGTTTATAGCTTCTTAGATTGGCCTAGATTTTATATTCTAAATAGTGCTTTTAGCTAGTCTATTTTTTACTGGAGATTATGATCGACAATTAATAGAACTAAATTTAATATAATCACAACAAGTATTTATAAAAATATATAGCTATGCAATTCTTTTACAGATGGTAAAAAAAGTAATATTTCATTTATATTCTAATTGTCACATTAAAATTTTGAGTGGTACTGATAAAGGAGCATTGTGTCTGTTCATACAACTTGACTACTATTATAGAAAAAGGAATAAAGCTAATCAGAATAAGATGTCAAGATAAATTATAGACTTTTTCTTATTAAATATAAATTTTTTAAAGAGAGAGAGGAGAGAATGGTTTAATATTTATTTTTCAATGGACACAACATCTTTATTTTACTTTTATGTGGTGCTGAGGATCGAACCCAGTGTCGCGCACATGCCAGGTGAGCATGTACCTCTTGAGCCACATCCCCAGCCCTAAATATAAATTTTGTGTGCATAGTGTTCCACATAAAGTAAATATAAAACATAACAATGTAATAGCTGTTTCTGATAACTAACCAGATTCAGAAATGATTGATTGTACATGTTATTGATTTTTTTTGTCCCTTTCTCAAATTTATTCTCCATTTTTTTCTGCAAAAATATGCCACAGTTTGGTATTTTATATTGATTTCTTATATGTTTCAAATACGTCTACATTTCAAGAAGCAACATATAGCTTCATATTTTATTTTTCAAAATCACCCTTTTAGGTCGTAAGCACTCAGGGCTTAACTAAGAGTCAGGGTGAACCAGGAAAACATATAAAATAAACCCTCATCAAATGAGCAGCCATCTACTAAGAAGAAGCAGTATTTTGCTAAAGAAGGGAGATCTTGGAGAAAGGATGCATACTGTCACAACCATGTCATTAAAGCTGAAAAATAGGGTGGGACAAGAAAAATGAGAAAATTCTAACTCTATGGCCCCCATTTTTAGTTTGCGCAATAGAATCTTATTTCTTTAGAAATTCAAAGTATGTTTTGTCCCTGAAGATAGTCATAGCAAAACAAACTAGTTAACATCCAATACTAATATCTTGGCAAATTATTCATTTTCAGCCATGATACTATTTGGTCTGTCTGTACTGTCTTACACTTAATGACCAATATTCAATAAAATTATAAAAAAAAATAAGAAGTTATAAATTGAGCTACACATAGGTGTTACCAAGATTTTTCAAATATTAAACTTTAAATTTTCATAAAATATGTATAGCTATGTAATTATTTTACATAGCTATACATTTTTATAAATATATTTATTAAAAATTTTATATAACTATGATTAATATATTAAAGGATCCAATAAAAAGATGTATAATATGCAGAAACAAATGGGAAATTTGAGCATACTGATGAAAATTAGACAAAGAATTAACTGAAAATAATAGAAAAGGTGGAAGAGAACTGCAACAAAAATTGCTTTCTTTTCATTTTTTTAATTTGTTCTAATTACTTATACATGACAGAGGGCATTTTGACACTTCATACATGAATGGAGGGTAAAGTCGTGTTTGTCTGGTTATACATAATATAGAGTTACACAGATCACATAATCATATATGCACATAGGGTAATAATATCTGATTCATTATACTATCATTCTCACTCCCAAATCCCCACCCCTCCCTTCATTCCCATCATTCTAATCCAAAGTCCCTCTGTTCTTCCCTAGACTACCCCTGCTTATTGTGAATTAGCATCCAGATATCAGAGAAAATATTCAGCCTTTGGTTCTTTGGGATTGTCTTATTTTGCTTAGCATGATATTCTCCAGTTCCATCTACTTACCTGAAAATACCATAATTTCATTATTCTGTAAGGCTGAGTAATATTCATTGTGTATATATACCACATTTTCTTTATCCATTCATCTGTTGAAGAGCATCTAGATTGGTTCTCCATAGTTTGACTATTGTGAATAAAGCTGCTACAAACATTGATGTGGCTACATGACTTTAGTATGCTGAATTTAAATCCTTTGGATTTAAAATGAGGAGTGGGTAACAGGGTCAAATGGTGGTTCCATTCCAAATTTTCTAAGGAATCTCCACACCGTTTTCTATAATGGTTGCACCAATTTGCAGTTCTAATAGCAATGTATGAGTGTACATTTTCCCCCACTGTTAGGGTCTGTAAACAAGTCAAGATGGCGCCTGGCATTTTGCCAGAGGGAGTGGTTTGTGAAGTAACGCCAGCGAGCCATTAAGTGTGGAGATTCCTTATTGGTTGACTGCTGTATCTAGTTTATGTTAATTAAGATAAGCTGTGTGGAATGTATATATACCCCTCCTGTCCTACATTAAACGGCTCCCACTCCTGCTGTATCAATGTACACAAGTTGTCTGTCACACACACACACACACAACCCCCCTGTTAGTTTACTGCAGCCGGACTGTAGAACCCCACATTTTCAGCAACATATATTGTTGCTTATGTTCTTGATAACTGCCATTCTGACTGGCGTGAGATGGAATCTCAGTGTAGTTTTGATTTGCATTTCTCTAATTGTTAGAGATGTTGAACATTTTCTCATATATTTGTTGATGGATTATATTTCTTCATCTATGAAAGGTGTCTTCAACTCCTTAGTCCCTTTATTGATTGGATTATTTGGTTCTTTGGTGTTAAGTTTTTGAGTTCTTTATATATACTGGAGAAATATTCTATCAGAGATGCATGTGGTAAAGATTTTCTTCCATTCTGTAGGTTCTCTCTTCACATTCTGGATTGTCTCCTTTGCTGTGAAGAAGCGTTTTAGTTTGATTTTACTCCATTTATTGATTTTTGATTTTAGTTCTTGAGTTTTAGGAGTCTTGTTAAGGAAGTCAGTTCCAAGGCTGACATGTTGGAAATTTGGGCCTACTTTTTCTTTATTAGGCACAGGTCTCTAGTGCCTAAGCTCTTGATCCACTTTGAGTTGATTTTTGTGCAGGGTTAGAAATAGAGATTTAATTTCATTTTGTTAGATGTGAATTTCCAATTTTCCAGCACCATTTATTGAAGAAGCTATCTCTTCTCCAATGTATGTTTTTGGCACCTTTGTCCAGTAGGAGATGACTGTATTTATGTGAGTTTGACTCTGTTTCTTCTATTCTGTACCATTGGTCTATGAATCTGTTTTGGCACCAATATCATGCCATTTTTGTTACCAAGCTCTGTAACATAATTTAAGGTCTGGAATTGTGATGCCTCCTGCTTCACTTTTGTTGCTGCAGGTTGCTTTGACTATTTGGGTCTCTTATTTTTCCATCTGAATTTCATTGATGCTTTTCCTAATCACTTTTAGAGAGTCGACTTTCAAAGAAGGATAATCAAAATTGATAATTAGCTAATAAAGTTGTTTAAACTTAATTGCAAAAGGCAAAATAAAGCAGAGCATTCAAAAAGTCTATTAAATATAAGAAATAAAGCATGATTATTTAGTTATAAATAATATGAAATCGCTAATCATACATAAAATTAGAATCTCTCAAGGAAAATAGAGAAAGAATGTACAAATGAGAGATTTGAGATATAGTAATTTAGAAATTTTCAACACTAATTTGAAAGATATTAAAAGAGTAACCAAGATGATAAGAGACAAACAAGCATGATAATTAGCAAAGTACACACACACACACACAAAAAAAAAACACACACTCCTAAGCATACAATATTTAAATTAATAAAATCAGAAACCATAACAAAAAAGACAAATAAAAAACCTTCTAAGCATCCAGAGAAAACAGAAAGTGATGTGCACAGAACAAAGATAAAAAATACAGCTGGCTTCTCCTGAGAAACTATGCACACTTGAAAGAATAAAATAACACTGTTAAACTATCAAAATGAAAAATAAGTCAATTCAAAATCCCATACTTAAAAAATACATATTTCAAAAATAAAGGACAAATACAGGATGTACTTTCTTTTATTTTGCCGTATATGCCTTATGCTACTTATTTATGATAACTCAGTGTTATGTTTTTAAGAATCTGTTGATATATGTAGCTAGTTTATATATTTATCAATTGCATGGAATTATATTGAATATGTAAAATCAATTTTAAAATCATGTTCATATGATATACATAGATTTGAAAAAAATTAAAGCATTTTTGGGGTCAATTTTAGTGTTTCTCAATAGATTACATGTGATATTTCTTTTATAGAACAAAAATAGGTTTGTAATTTCTAACTAAAGAGTATGTGTTATGACTGAATTTGTGTCACATGCATAGAATCTCAGCTACTCAGGAGGCTGAGATAGAAGGACCACAATTTCAAGGCTAGCCTGGGCAACTTAGTGAAACCCTACTTCAAACTAAAAATAAAAAGAACTGGGGATGTGTCTCAGTGATAACTCACCCTTGGTTCAATATTCATGGTCCAAAAAAAGTATGAATTATGAATTTGTGACTTTAGTAGATATTTAAAAATTGTTTTGCCAAGAATTTAAGCAATTTAACCTTCCACTAACATTGTACAATAGTGTTAGCCCATTATTCTAAATTCTTCTCAAAATGTATAATATGGGATTTTTAAGCTATTTTTAATATCTTTTTAGTTGTTGATGAAGTTTTTTTTAAATTTTATTTATTTATTTATATGTAGTGCTAAGAATCAAAACAAGTGCCTTACATATGCTAGGCAAGCTCTCTATTACTGAGCCACAATTGCAGCCTCCAGGATTTTTAAACTTTTGACAAACTTCTTGAAATACAGCTAAAATTTCACAGCTATTTAAATTATACTTTATACTATATTGATTACTAATGAGGGTTCAGATCTTTTCTATATTGCCATTCAATTTATTCTACTATGAATCAGCTATTTTCATATTTAACCATATTTTCAAATAAGTGTAATAAGTTCTCTGTCTGTGGGAAGTAAGTTGTTATATATTAAGTACATTAATCTTCTGTGTTGTGAATTATTTTCTGTAGTATATCTGTTCACATATTTTGCAAATCTTTTCATGTATGAGATATTTTAGTTTCAATCTAATTCAATTTTTCAATTTCATTCTTCTGGATTTTTGCTTTTTAGGTATTATTTTAAAAATGATCTCTTATAGTCCTATAGATAATTTATTCTTTGGGGTAGGGGCATTTACCAGATTTTGAACTCAGGGGCACTGGACCACTGAACCACATTCCCAGCCCTATTTTGTATTTTATTTAGAGACAGGGTCTCACTGAACTACTTAGCTGCTCTCTTTTGCTGAGGCTGGCTTTGAACTCAGGATCCTCCTGCCTCAGCCTTCAGAGCCACTGGAATTACAGGCGTGCACCACTGTGCCTGGCAACAATTTATTCTCGATGTTTCAAATTTTACCTTCCAAATTTAGATCTTAAATAAATATCTGTAACATTTACTTTTGTATAATATGAAAGACAGTGAGTAAATCTTTATTTTCCCATGGCAAGGTGTTACCACCTTATCAGACCATTTATTGCTTATTCTTCATTTATCATTCAGTTTTATTAATGTGCTCATAAAATATAATAATGTACATATATTTAAATGTCATAAATTATATATATATGTATATTATATTGTATATTCTTTGCATATACACACATTCATGAAGTCATCATTATAACCAAGAAAATGCACTCATCAGTCACCCCAAAATCCTTTATGTCCCTTAGGATTCCCTTACTCTAGATTTTTTCTGCCCACTTTGCCTTTATGCAACCACTTCATATTTTTTCTCTTCTTTAGTTTGTATCTTTTCCTTCATATAAGCCAGTCACACAGCTGTCTGAAGTTGTCCCACATCTCAGTGATACTCTGTTCATTCATTTTCAGTATTTTTTATGTAAGTGTTTCATTTGGGACAATATTTTTTTCTTTATGTGTACTAATATTTTCTCTTTAAATTCTAGTCTGTTTTTAATCTTGTATGCATTTCATCTCAATTATTTTAGTTATCATCTCTAATAATTTTATTTGAGCATATTTCTCTCTCTCTCTCTCTCTCTCTCTCTCTCTCTCTCTCTCTCTCTCCTACAAGGATTGAAATGAGCAAATATCCAAATATCTTTTTCATATTTTTTCTTTTATTTCAAGATAGGATCTCACTAAGTTTTCTATGCTGGCTTCAAGCTTTCAATCCTCCTGCTTCAATCTCCTGAGTCACTGGGATTACAGTTATATGTCACCCCACTACTAGGGGTAAGCTATTTAGGCCTATTTTGTACATCTTTCATATAAGACTTTACAATCTTAAATATCTGGAACATATGATTTATGCAAATGTTTTCATTTAGTAATTAATTTCTGTTAAGTAGTTTTCCTCTTTACTATAGGTCACACTTTTCTTTGCCTTGCACATTCAGCAACTTTTGATTTGGAGTTGAGCAAGGTGTATTTTACGTTGTTGGGTGCTGAGTATTTTTGTATTTCTACAGATATAATTACATTTAATTTTTCTATACAGTTAAATTACTTGCAAATGGTTCTTTCCTTTCAAAGTCTGCATATAAATTTTCTATTAGTGTGGGACAAAACTGAGTTCACCCAGTTGATGTGTGCTTCTTGGAAAAGCTGAAGTAACACAAGTAGTGCAGTGACTGGGATAGTGCAAGTGGAAGCTCTATCCCCTTCTCTAAGTACAAGATTCCCTTGCTTTACATTGCTCTCCCTCTTCCTCATTTTAACATATTACTTTCAGTCAACTTGTCTAGATGTTCTAGACTTATGCCAGCAGAACTTTTACATATATCTAGTATATAAAGTTAAAAGAACAGCAATGTGTGCAACTCTAAGGAGATGGGACATTAACTGTAATTAGAGATGTCTTAGAGACATCTTGTTAACTAGACTGGAGGTTGACAGTCTAGCTATATTGTTGTGTAAAGGCTTTACAGGCATGTGTAACAGCATGGAATCTGAGAAGTCTATATGGATATTTTAAAAGTCTCTCTCTTAGTATGAAAAATAAAAAGACACAGAAAGATAGCGACTTCTTCAAGGTTACATAGTTAATTAAAAGCCAAGCTGCAATTGCAGCAAGGATGAACTCCAACTCCCTAAACATCTCACACTATAACGTAAACTCATGTTGGGTTACATTGAAATATTTCATGCATCTCCCTCATGTTAGTTCCAGTTATATACTTGAGCTAGTTCAAGAAAAGCACATCCATAGATAACCTGATGTGCCTTCAAAATTACTATCATAGCCAGGCAGAGTGGCTATAATCTCAGTGGCCCAGGAGGTGGAGGTAGGAGGATTACAAGTTCAAGGCCAGCGTCAGCAATTTAGCAAGACCCTAAACAACTGTTTCAAATTTTTAAAAAATAAAATAAAAAGGTGTTGGGGATGTGGCTCAATGGTTAAGAGTCCTTGGGTTAAATCCTCAGTGACAACCCTCGTCCCCCAAAAAATGGCTATCCAAAGACATATTACCAGAATACATCAGGGTTCGACAAGTTTTGTTCATAGGAAATCAACATACATATATTTATTTCTAGTATTAAAAATAATCAGATTAATACTGTATATAAAAATGATTGTCATGGGTATGTATTTGTTTACACAAACCAAATATTGTGTTTCTTTCCCAGCAATTTTACATATTTTTTCGAGACTTTTCACTGTGTTTTTTAGCATTATTTTTATTCAAATAAGATATCAGGATACCCCAAAGTTCTCAATATGTTATAATGTGATCTGATAATTTTAAGTGTTCTTACAAGTATCTTATATTTTGGATAATAACATGCTATGATTGATCCAAGATAGTTTTGTTTTATGCTTTCTTACTGCCCAGGAGAAATGGAACCATCCCCTTTCACTCTTAAAAGGAATTCATTTGGAAAATAGATTAAATGGTTATATGTAAGCTTATTTGCCTAATTTTATGTGAGTCACTCTTAACTCAGTTCCCTTCTTATAAACAAGGATACCTTCTGACTCATAAAGACCTTTATTAATCTCCTTTCACCCCACTTTTCCTGTTTTCTACCTTCAATCTCTACTTGTTAGCTGCCTAATTCCTCATTCAGAGCTACTATTTCTCGGTATAAGATCATTCATAAATCATTAGTTCCTATTTTCCCCACAGAGGTTATGTGCTACACTCAAGTCAACAGGTTCATAAAGCTTTATTTGGGATCATTTACATATGTTCTAAAGCCAGGACTTGTGAATACTCTCATAGTACAAAACTGATGTTTTGAGTTCCTGCAGGCTTTGAGTCCTTTCAGAGACACAAATGTTAGATTCTCAATAAGCACTATTAATTATGAGACACTAGGATTTGAATTATTGTCTGCTAGTGCAAACAGATGTAACATCGTTTCTGATTAGCATCCTGTCTCTTATTTCCGTATATATTTCTTAACAGTAAGTTCCATCTCTAAATGTCCATGTTGGCATAAATGGTTAGAAGCTGCCTTCTTATGCAGTACATCTCATAGAATTCTAATGTCCTAACATGTCTTCATACAAGAAACAAAAGAGTATAGGTACTTGGGCTAAGGAAAATTGCTCAGGAGCTAATGAATAAATAATGACACTTCATGAATAATTAAAGATTAACGTTGGATGCCTCAAACAATCTTTATCTGCAAAACAATAAAATCTTTTAATGTGACCATGTGACATGCAGTACAAATAGGAATGGGGTTAATTTTATCCTTCTTGGAAGCATGCACTGCACTCTCAAATTCTGCCTTTGCATGAGGATTTAATATACAGGTATGAACTTAGAAAAATAGGAATTTAAGACTTTGTTAGGAATATATGGTAAAACAGAGACTCTGACATTTATGTTTATTAATCTTAAAGAAAACATATTTTTATTTTAAAGAATTGCATTCTGCTATTTTGACTATCTTTAATAGATTACTATGTAAATGAGAAATATTATGTTTATTACAGATTATATTTTGTGATAATTTACACAAATGAGTAGTGTGTTTACCTAAAAATAATAATAATAGTTTTATTCATAGTGAGAATTTATGATTTAGTAATGTTACAATGACATAGTAACATTCATTCTCAGTCATAGGGCAAGAAAGTTCCGAGTAACAAAATGTCACAGTTCTGCTACTTTCTGAGGTTTGAGTCAATTACTTGACATGCTAAGTTTCACATTACTCAACTGAATATTTGTGATTACATTGATTTAAGTAACACATAAGATTTCTTTCACCTAGAGGATTAGTATAGATTGTTATCTGTTGCTGATAATGAAAGGTAAAGAGAATTTTGTAGTATGGTCTCTAGGAAGTCAAGTGGCATACAGTTCTAAGAAATGATTGTAAAAATTGGGGGCATGGCTCAATGGTAAAGTGTGTGGTTAATATACAGGCTGCCTTGGGTTCAATCTCCAGCACCACCCCAGCATCCACACAAAAAGGAATGATTGTGAAGTATACAGAAATCTTTTTTTTTTTTAGTAAAACAACAAAAGTAACAAATAAAACAAATATGACAATAATAAATATGAAAGTTCAATTTGGAGACTTGTGAGCCTCCACAGGACTTAATAGAATTTTCCTACATTTTTTCATACTTTGCATTCTATTCTAAAAAGACTTGTATAAGTTTGATTGGCCAGAGATGCAAAATTTATGAATTATGTGACTTAGCTGTGTCTAAGTTTCCAAGTCTATAAAAAGTAGTTTATGCTTAAAAAAATACTATCTTCCTAGGGTAACTTACAGACTGAGATAATACATGCAAAACTGTTACTCTAAATATTGATTATTAGTAGTATTTCTGATAAAAAAAACCCCACATCATCCTCTCAAAAAATTACCAGAGTCAAACTCTTAACTCATAATGGAAGTAATATTTCCTATTCATACACAAATCCCCCCAAAAGTAGTCAAAAGAGAAAGTGCAATTTTTTTTTACATAATACATTAGCAAAAAAAAAATAAGTAATTTCTAGTGTTTGCAAAACTACTTAAGAATGGGATTTGGGTACTTGCTAATGAATCATGTATAACTTTTTAAAAATAATTTGATAATTTATATCATGAATCATGTGAATATTCCTATATTTGAACCTAAGGATTCCATCTCCACATATATGTCCAGTGGAAAATAAATAGTAATGATAAAAAACAGTATGGATATATGTATTGATTGAAATAGTCTTTGAAATGATAAAAAAACAATATGCACTTATTTAAGTAATAAAGAAATGGCATCACAACATGATGAACTTGAAGTAAAAGCATTACTTTGTTATCATTTCAGCTCTGGAAATAGGGGTCTGAAAAGTAGTAGCAGTGGATAATATTTGTGGTGCTGCCATTACCCTAACAAGGGTGTGAGTGACTCCTTTTCCTTTTCTGTATCAAGTGAAATAGAGAAAAGTGGTGAAACTTGTTTAGTTGGCCTTATGTCATACCTCTGCATCTGGGGATAAATAGGGATATTATAATAATCTTACTGTAGGTTAACCTCATTTACATATGAATCCTAAGGTCCAGAAAGTTTAATAATTTGCCAGAGTTCATATCAATTTCCTTTTGCAAAACAATACATGAGACATTACTATCATGATCTTACATAATCATATAGTCAAATCATACAGACCTGAGCAGGGAGGGATCTGTCATTCCCTGTTTAAGCAGAACAAGCTTAATCCACCTGACACCAAGGTTTCCTTCAATTCCTGAGAGTTCACAAGAATCACCTCTTTCACTGAAGTCAAGATATAACAAATGTTACCATGAGTGTTTTCATGTAATTCACAAAACCTTGTGGTATTGCTTAAATATTTTGCTTTACATGTTTATTCAAGTGCATGAGTACTATATGATGTTAGAAAAAAAGCTGGTCTTCATTCTTATCTATTTGGTTTACATGAAAACTATAAATTTTAAATCACTTCTGAAAGTTTTTTTCCAGAATATGGAATTGATATAAAGTTGTATATGTTGACAATTATAATCTTTATAAAGTTTTGATGTGTTTTTGGCTTTTTAAACTAACTTGTGGTAGAACTTCAAACTTCATGCCATGTCTCTCATGAAAGAGCTGACAGTTGGTCGGTCTAATAGATAGATGACATAATTGTTTTTGAATCAAGACATGCATTACTAGTTCTATAAGGCAGTAGAATATACCACTTTACTGATTTGTTTTACATTTTTTTCACTTGGAAATTTTCTATTAGTTACATTTCACATTATTTCAAATGGCTTCTCTTAATTATGTCTTATCTTTCTGACTCAATGATTTTCATTCTTTAAAAATACAAGAAAAACTATCTCAATTTTTTACTGAAACAATTTCTTTTTTCCAAGTTCATTAAAATTATTATAAATATCTTTGCATATGGGATCTCCTAATTATGAAGCATAATTTAAAAACTGAGTCACAACAGAATAGAAGTGTGGTTCTAAACTATTCCTCACGATTATTAACTTCAGTCTACCCAATTATTCCATACATGATATTAGATAAATCACTTAACTTTTATAAGTACCATAATACTTGACCTTAAGATGAATAGTTTTAGCAAAAAAATTTTTTATGTTTTCTAAAAACTTTAACCATTTACAAATGTATCACTGAATAATCTCATATGTCAATGTATAAATAATACCTAGATTAGAAACCTGATGCCTGTTCTAGTTTTTCTCCATGTATAGGTGTGTGTGTGTGTTTGTGTGTGTGTGTGTGTGTTTCACATTTTCTTAAATGTCGACTCTCTTTGAATATGAACCTATAAGTGACAACTTTTTCACAACTGTATGCATACAGTATATACACATCTTGTGACAGAGCCTGGACAAAGTAGGTAAATAAATTATAAATGTAGATGCACATATATTTTAGAGATTGATATGTAAGTATGTACACACAGAATGTTTGTGGATTAACCATAAGCCCTTATGTTCTTCTCTTAACATTTTCCTAAAATTTATATATTCAAAATCATAACATGACATCCATTTTTAAAGGTATACAGAACTGGAAAACATCATGCTAAGTGAGGTAAGCCAGACTCAGAAAGCAATGGGTCATTGGTTTTGTCTCATATGTGGAAGCTATAGAAGAAAAAAGAAAGGGCTTCATGAAAATAGAATAGGGTATAGTAGAGGAAGAGGATGGGGGAAGGCTGAGGGGAGGGGAAAGAGAGGTTCAGGGAAATGAAATGGGCCAATTTATGTTATGTGCATGTACAAATAAATCAGTAAATTTCCACTATTATGTATAATACATCTATAAATTTTTTTTAAAAAATCTATCTTCCTCAAAAATTGGTGTGCAGAAGTCAGCAAAGCAGTGTTAGTAGGAAATAAAAAGCTGGCAGGTCAGTGGGAATTTTTGCAATTTTTACTACAAAGCAGATAAAATGTAATTGCCTCTTACAGGAATGGTTTTGCTCCTTCACATGAAGATGTAAAAATTTTACAGTGAAAATCTATTTGTGCAATGTAAGCCAGAACAATGTCACTTATTTAAACTGCACTGGAATTATTTTCAGTTAAATACATACTTTTTGAGATGGCTTTCTATAGGAGCAAATAAAGTCAAATGTAGAATTGAGCTGAAACATATTTTTAATAGCTAAACCTTCACATAGTAAGAGGGAGAAATTGAGAAACCACCCATAACTATCTTATAAAAATTACAGTAGGAAATAAAAAAAGAATAAATTTCCAGTTGTTAATTTTCATACAGTCATTACAAATTTATCCAGAAATGCTAGGGCTTTTGGTGTGGAAAAAGAAAAAGAAAATTCTTGGAGACTGGGAGCAAGTTCTCAACTGGTTGCATGTGTGTGGTGGTGTAGCACTGCTGATCGCTGAGATTTAATACTTCATTTTTGCTATAATTAGTCATTTATTTTAAACTTTTTTGGTAGCAATCTTATATAGTTATTTAAAAATTAAAGTAGCTATATATAATAATAATTGTTAGCATGATGGCTAATTGCATGGATCAACTTGGTTAGGTGATGGAATCCAACACTTAGTAAAAAACCAATGTAGAAGTTCTTAGAAAGTTATTTTTTACAGGACATTAACACTTAAATCAGTAGAATTTGAATAAAGAATATTTTTCTTCATAAGGATGTGGCTTGCATGAAATTATCTGTAGGAGACTGTGGCCCTCTGAAAAAGAGGGAATTCTCTTTCTAGACTGCCTCTAACTTTGAACTGACCCAATAGCTATTTGCTAGGTCTCCAGTATGCAAATCTTTAACTTTGCAAGGTTCTGCTATTGTGTGAGGCAATTCCTTAAAATGTCTCTCTTTCTCTCCCTTTCTATATATAATCCACTCAGTTAACATAAACAGTTAACATAACTGTTACTCTGCAGTATTCTATCTAATAAAGCCATAAACAAATTTTCAGGAAAAAATACTTGTGCCACATTGTTAGGAATGACAGCCCCAGCTTGATAAACTCAAGGAGTCTACAGGACAGGGTCTTTCCTGGGAGACACCTTATGTCACTCCTTGCAGATGGACCTTCAGATGGAGCAGCAGCCTGGCTCCTTATAATTGCCCTAATGAGCCCAGGGCAGAGCATAAGCTCAATAGCAGTTAGGACTCAGTTATTTAGAGATTTACGAACCATAGTTTTACACCTTGAACACTATTGAGGGTAAAATGGGCAATTATTAAGGAATGTGGAACTTTAATGTGACCCAAACCATTGAGTAATTACTTAGCTTCTGACTTTTGGGTGGTCTTCATGAAAGGTCCTAAGGTGAATGGCTAGCAAAAAAACTAAAAAAAAAAAAAAAAAAAAGTTAAAATGGTTTGGGGTACCAGGAAATAAAGAGCATAAGGTCTTTTTACTAGTGTATAAACAAATCGATTAAAAACAAATTCCCCAAGATAAAACATGTTAAAGTAAAATTTTCTGCCATACCTTTTCTCCTTTCATGTGTCCAAAATTTTAAAATCTTAAGCATTTTCTGTTTTTATTTCTTTTATCGGATACAAAAATAACTCTAAATCTATTTGTTTATTTCTAAATCCTAGTTAATGTTACCAATTGTCTACATGGAAGATAAGGAATTGAAATATGTTCCTTCCCACTTCTCCATTATTTCATGTTTGGTCAGTTATATAACTATTATTAACTATAGTTACTCTGTATTTTAAGACAAAAGTCAAATCTCCTTCTTTTTGGTTTTCATGGATCTGTCAGCTGTCTATATTCTCCTTTTATCCCAGACATATTTCAGTTATCTTGATTTTACTATTATGTTTTATGATATTTGTAGTTTTGTTAGTCTCTAAACACACAGACACAAAAAACCCCCAATGTACATTATATTTTATTGTTCTACATGTCATTCAGGAAATGATCAAATAAGATAAAATACTTTTTGGGCTGGGGATGTGGCTCAAGAGGTAGTGCGCTCGTCTGCATGCGTGCAGCCCGGGTTTGATCCTCAGCACCACATACAAAGATGTTGTGTCTGCCGAAAACTAAAAAATAAATATTAAAATTCTCTCTCTCTCGCTCTCTCTCTCTTAAAAAAAGTGCCATATTTTCATTTGATAAATTCTGTACAAGTTTAAATGTAATTTTAATCATTCTTTCTCTGTGTAGTTTTTAAGTATAGAATTTATTGCAAAAGGATGCTAAAGAGACATTTGAGAACAGAAGTTTAATCTTTTATGAAAACAACTAGTTAATGAGTTTGATACAATTAAAGTACTTATATTAGGTTTTCTCTCAACCAGACCTAAGAAAAAGCAAAGAGAAATGAACATGGAGACTCCCATGATTTTTTTTTTGACAATAAAATTTGTTCTGCTTTTGAGAAAATTAAACTAGAAATTTTTTAAAAGACTGGTTAATTTGGAATTATCTTTCAGTTTTAGCATGTTGCAAACTAATTTCTATTGGGTACTCTCTAAAATCTTTTGTTCTTCATTAAACTTCACATTTAAGGTTCAAGTCCAAACCAGCGTACATAAAAGAAATAATCACTTCCCAAATATGTTTTCCACTGAATTCCTTTTCATCTTAGCTTACAATGAGTTCAGGAAATTATGGCCCAATATTGATAGAAAACATATAAAATGTGCTAAAATAGATGTTAATGAGTTTTCCTAGTCCTGGTATTTACAGGAAACATTAAAATGATAGCAAGAACTAGACTACAGTTTACACATACAATAAAAATAGTGTTTTGAACATAAAAATTTACTAAATAACACATAATTCAGTATGGTATCATTTTGGATAGTATAAACATTTCATAGCCTCTCAACATGCTGTGACTATAGTCTG
Source organism: Ictidomys tridecemlineatus (assembly GCF_052094955.1). Classification (NCBI taxonomy): domain Eukaryota; kingdom Metazoa; phylum Chordata; class Mammalia; order Rodentia; family Sciuridae; genus Ictidomys; species Ictidomys tridecemlineatus. The sequence continues at coordinate 118,031,677 of NC_135483.1, read as the reverse complement.
TAATACAGTGTCATTTTCCTCTGTCAATAATTTAATTTAAATTATTTGTAACCAGGGACTATGAAGTATTGATCAGCTTGTCATAGGAAATATACATTTATATACAAAAAATACACAGACTTATATATTAAATACTTATATATGTATATATGATTTAGGTTATTATATTATTTTGTTTTCCAAAACTCACATCCCTAAATAATTTTGCAGTATTATTTATATAATAATAACAACTAAAATATCATCTGCTGTGGTGCCTAAAAAATATATATATATTTTACATTTATTAAGAATCTTACTTTTCTTGATTTAATTCCTTAATATTATTTCTTAAATAGTTTCCTACAAATTTAATACTTTTTTTCTGGTACACTGTAAATTGCTTATTCAGTCAGTATATATAATGCATTTATTCCTTCTAAATTGATATCATGACAATATCTTGGAGACCTTCTGGAATGCTGTCCTCAGTGACAAATGAGGCACTACAAAATATGGGAGGATGTTTGTCACTTTAGTCACTAAACACTATGGATGGGATCCAAGTCTTACCAAATCCCACACTGTGGCTAATGGTTCCACTGAGATTCCTTTTAATCAGCTCTGTTGGCATATACAAAATTAGTCTATGAAAATTCACTCAGAAATGTGTGTTCATTGTCTAAAACAAATGTAAATGGAAGCTGTAGTGTCCATGGTCATTGCCAGTCAGCCTCCTTCTACCAAAGCACTTCTGGAGCATCAATACTTGGCCTACAGTAATTCATAAAAAAATTGAGGAAAACAAGTTCTGTTCAAAAGCATTCCTAAGTCACCCACCACTTTCTGTAAATTTTGTTTTCTTTTCCCCCTATTAAAGATATACTACAAAATAATTAACCTGAAACAGTAGGTAAAATTGACAGTCCTGCAATTTCATAGCATATGAGGTAACAGCCTCACAGAAAGTGCTTCCCTGCTTTGGGCCAAGTTTTTATCTTAGCAATGGCTCCCCCCACTTTTAAATTCCTTGTTTTGCTATAGATGATGGTACAAAATGTTTTACTTGCACCTTTTTAGAAATTCTTTTTTAAAGAACTTCATTTTCTTTCATTTTTAAAGAGTTTCATGTATAAAATTTGAGGTCTTAAAAGACACATTGTCATTTGATCATTTCAGTCTTTAAGAAGTTAGATTTTTGCATTCTCTGTAACAATTATCTCACAGTAATATTTTATTTTATTTGCTAGATGTAATACTTCTAGTTCTTAAATAATATGGTTTTACCGTGTTTTGAATGATAGAATACTATAAATTTAAATAAAACTTTCTTAAGTTAATAATTTAGGAATTCTAACTCTGTATTTATCTAACTTTGATTGTTTCTATTTATCCATATAATTATAGTTTTATAAGGTCAGAGAAACATTTCCAAGGCTGTAACCAATGTATAGCACATCTTGGTTTGCATTTGATGAAACAAAGTCTAAAATAAATTCTCCTTTTTATTCTTTATCTTTATCCTTTGAAGATTAAGTACAAACATTAAATTGATAAAAAGCTATCACTATTTTTTATTAGGCCCTGACTTCCTTAATAAGACTCCTATAGTGTAAGAATTAAAATAAAGAATCAATAAATGGAATGGATTCAAACTAAAAAGCTTCGTAGCAAAAGAAACCATCCATGAGGTGAATATAGAACCTACAGAATGGGAGCAAATTTTTACCATACACACATCAGATAGAGCACTAAACTCTAGGATGTGTAAAGAACTAAAAAAATCCTAACACCAATAAATCAAATAACCAGTCAATAAATGACCAAGGAACTGAACAATTTTCAGAAGATAAACAATTAATCATCAAATATATGAAAAAGTCTTCAACATCTCTAAAAATTAGAGAAATGAAAATCAAAACTACTCTAAGATTTCATTTCACTCCAGTTAGAATGGCAGTTATTAGAAATAAAAATAACAATAAGTGTTGGTGAGGAAGTGGGGGAAAAGGCACATTCATACACTGCTGTTGGGACTGCAAATTGATGCAGCCAATATGGAAAGAAGTATGGAGATTCCTTGGAAAGCTAGGAATGGAACTACCATTTGACCCAGCTATACCACTCCTTGGTCTATACCCAAAGGACTAAAAAAACAGCATACTACAGGGACACAATCACATCAATGTTTATAGCAGCACAATTCACAATAGCTAAACTGTGGAACCAACCTAGATGCCCCTCAGTAGATTAATGTATTAAGAAACTGTATATATATATATATATATATATATATATATACATACACACACACACATACATATAAACACACAATGTAATATTACTCAGCATTAAAAGAGAACAAAATCATGGCATTTGCAAGTAAATGGATGGAGATGGAGAATATAATGCTGAGTGAAGTTAGCCAATCCCATAAAACCAAATACTGAATGTTTTCTCTGATATAAGGAGACTGATTAATAATGGGAATGGGAGGGGGAGCATGGGAGGAATATAAGAACTCTAGATAGAGCAAAGGAAAGGGAGAGGAAGAGAGGAGGAATGGGGTTAAGAAAGGCAGTGGAATGAGATGGACATCATTACTCTAACTACATGTATGAAGAAACAAATGTGTGAGTCTAAGTTGTGTACAACCAAAAATGTGAAAAACTGTGCTCTATATGTGTAATATGAATCATAATGCATTCTGCTGTCATATATAACAAATTCGAATACATTTAAAAGATAAGAATAAAAAAATCAAAAAGACCAAGTACAAACATTAAATTAATAAAAAGCTTGATTTTTTGTCTTGATTTCTATATTTAATATTATCATACTTACCTATTACACATGTATATGCTTTATTGTGTTTTAATAATCTGTTCTTTTCATGTTTATGTATGCTATAATACTTATTCTTTGCTAATGATACTCTTAGATATCTTAAATATGAGCTTAGGATAGATATATTATGGTATTTTATTCTGAATCCCCCTATATACCCAAATGTGATATTTTCTCAAGTATGCATTATTTTAAGAGCTTTGTAAATGTTTTTTTAATGTGATATGTTTTAGATGTTTTCTATTATTATTCAATTCATCAATTTTAAAATAAACTATTGGTAAAAAATTAAACCATTTTCTATTTATTTTGTATTGCTAGTTGTATTACCATATCTTAAACAAATAAATTAAGACATTCTTGGTTTTGTATTATTTTATATCAGAATTCAAGTTTATTTCATTGGTAGACCTAAGACCAATTATAATATTCTTTCCAAAGTGATATACTAATATTGTTTTCCTGGTTTGGTCTTTTTACTCGTGAAAATTTGCCTAATGGTGATGATACAAGTTTAAACATTGTGAGATAAATAAAAAGAAGAATTATTCGTGATAACAGTTCTACACGTCACTGGTAATTACCAGCTATGTTTATATTTGACTTAAATCTGTAAATGAAAATATTCAGCCTATTGTCTAAGAATCTGAAAAATATCATTTATACTCATGGAAACACATCACTTAAAAATGAAAATCTAGTTAGTGATTTCACCTAGAGAACAGTGGTACCCAGATTTATATTCATGTACTGTTTACCTGAGATCAATCACTGAGCCACATAGCAATTAACTCATTGTATTAGGTGGCGATTCACAAGAAAATGTCCTATGAATTCAAAATTATCCTTGAAACAACACTGTAATCCCAGGACTCTGGCAGCTGAGGTAGAAGGATCAGATGTTGGAGGCTAGCCTCAACAACTGAGCAAGACTCTCTCAAAATATAATGTTGTTGTTGTTGTTGATGATGATGATGATGATAATTATAATTATAATGATAATAATAATAATTACTTAGGATATGAGAAAGACATTCCACAGTGGCTAAATGTTGACTTATAACTCCATGTCCCAGAGATGGAAATCAGATATTTCTAAAATGCAACACTGGAATCTGAATCATTCTATAAATTGCTATGAAATTATGTCATATGCTTCCTTTTTCCTTGATCTTTAAATGTCATAGAAAAGCATGGCATTTCTCAGCCTTCTTTTATTTATTCTCCTCTAAGAAGGTCATTTTATTGAATCCTTTCCATTGACCTTTAGTGTGTATACTTTTTATTTGTTTATGTGCTGCATGTTTATCTGGAATTTTTACATTTAAAAAATGAGATCTTCCTCAACCCTTGAAGAACTAATTATTGCCCTATTCATGACATCATCACCACTTTTGAAAAATAACTCTAAATGTTAAAATTAAATTTAGTTTTGTATGTCATCAAAGTTATGTGTGTTTATCCAAAAGCATATACATATATATACATACATATATATAATTTTCTATATATAAAGAAAAATTTATATATTATTGTTAAGATTTTTTACAAATCAAATACTCAGCCTAAAATATATTTTCTATAGGATTTTCACAAATTTCTATAACATCTGGTTCCATTTTTGAATGATGTGCAGAAAGGCAAAAACATCCAACTCTGAAAACTAAAGCTAGCTGTTATTTCTCTATTAAATATTTCCAAATAAGGATTTGTTCCAACTTGGCTATGAAAATGGATGCTGGGTGGTTCTGATTTGAGACACGCATGGGTTTAGTTGCTGACTTTCCCATTTTCTTCCACCAGTGAAATCTGTTTGACTCCATACCCACAGCAAAGAAAAGGGGAGTTTGATGGAAGTTTAAATCCAGAAGACAGCTAGTATCAGTTCTGATGAAGATAAATGTGTCACGTGATATAGACAGGAAAGTCGATAATTACTTCATATTGGGAAGATCAGATTTCTGCAGTTCCAAAGTCTGAGACAGGCAGACTGTGGTTGTATCATTAACTGGAAAATTCTTTAGTTGGGGAATGGGGTCAGAAATAATCTCTTACTGTGGTTAGTGCAAGACAGCACTAGAGAGGCCCTGACATAATACTTAGTGAGGAAAATGATCATTTGAAAAGTGAGCAGTCAGTCCCTATCATACTCAGAGAGCCACTTCAAATACAACCTCATGTCATTTTTCATATATACGTTCTTCCCAAAATAATTAACTTTAAAATGTAAAATATAGTCAAAAATGTTTTAACTTATTTGTGCCTCTTTCATATTTTCAGAAACCATCTGTAATTTCCAATTTTATTAACATGTTTGACTGAGAGATATTTGATAGGACTTAAATACATAGTTAAGTCATGCTTAATGCTGAATTAAACTTCTAATGGTCAATAGTGAAACAGAGTGATAAAATTTATTGGGAATCAATAAAATCAGCATTGACCAATTGCTCATGGTAAACCAGAACTTCAATTCTTAACTCTTTTATATTAAGTCAATTAACAAATATTAATTGAGCAACTCTATCATAACAGAACAGAACTCCTGTTTGCTCACATATGTCTTTTTGCAGAAATATTGGGAGGACCCTTCCCCTGTCCATCTGCTATGGCAGCTAGGAGAGGAGGAGCGGGCCACTACCATGCAAGGGCAAGGCAGAACTGGGACAGAGGCAAATACAAAGGAAAATTAAGTTTGTTTTTTAAGAGCATTTCCCCATGATTCTCACCTGTTTCCTGACCTCTTTTCATGTCTGCCTGTAGCTTTCTCAGAAAAGAGTTTGAAAAGCATTCTACTGTTAGAAAAATCTTATGATAGGAGCACTTCACTTATGACAGGAATTAGTCAATTGAGAGTATGATTTAAGTTGACACAACTTAAATTGAAACATATATTTTCATTAAAACAATAGTTATGGTACAGATTAAGTATATAATTTTTGATATATTAATTGTCCATTATATACAGAAATGATTTTTAAATCACTCAAATTCACATTGCAACATTAGCAAGTTAATAAATGGAGACAAGCCTTGAAAAAGGGAACCTTTGCCTCATTTATTTTCTAGAATGCTCTGGTTATTGAGATCTACAATTGGAGAGGGCAAATATAGAATAAAATACCTACACCTTGGATAATAACATTTGCATTTAAAATTAGGCTTAGACCATGTAGTAATTATGTCAACTTTTATCTGTTAAAATACATATTCCTTCTTTTCTTCATTGGAAAAAGTAAAACAAGTAAAGGGGATAATGTAACTTACGTCACTGGATTTTTATGAGAAAAATATTATACAGATATAAAAACATCATAAAGTAATATATAGCCAGAGTAGTGAAAAGAGTTTCATAATAAAGTCTGGACCAATCTGGCAAAACGACTGTTATTAAATAATTATATTTAGCAGATATAAACAGACATTTTAATTCTTGGTTAGTGCCTATATTTATTTACTCTATTCATCCATGTGTCCATCTCACAACTATTTAGAGAGTACCATGGATGTGGTCTAGGGCACAGATAGGGTTCCAAAGTGAGCTAGCACAACATCTCACTACAGTAATATAATGCTGATTCCTGGTTTATATCATACTCTGATGCTGATCGGGCAGGTTTCCTTGCCTTCTTTTAGCTTTGAGTTTACTTTTGATACACAGGTTCAAGTCCTATCTCTGAGACTGACTAAAATATTATGTAATGTTTAAAATTAATTTTTAAATTATTTTTTGCAGTTCTGAGGCTCAAACCCAGGGTCTTGCACATTCTAGGCAAGTGCTCAACCAGTGAGCACTTATAAACCTCCAGCCTTATGTGATGTTTCATTGCTTTTAATTTGAAAACAAAAATAGGAGCTAGTTAGAAATTTAGGTGAGATGATGTGTATGAAGGTCTTTGCACCAAATTGGCATACAGCATGCACTCAATTAATGAGTCACACTTTTTCTGGGAAAAATTGGGGTGATGACAAAGCCATATCTTAAAACATTCTCCCCCCCCCACACTCTCTCTTATTTTATTTTGTAGTATAGGACATTGAAACCCCCAAGGGTGCTCTCCCACTAACCTCCATCCCCCATGCTTTTTATTTATTTATTTTTTATTTTAAGGCAAGGTCTCACTAAGTTGGCCACACTGGCCTTGATACTGCAACCCTCCTGCCTCAGACTACCAAGTAGCTGGGATTACAGGAATGTCACACCATAGGAACTTTCTCTCACTTCCAATCTGTATAGGAGCAAACCTGTATCCATGTTTAATGAGCCCTTCCTCTCCCTTATCCACTTTCTCTAAAATAGCCCCTGGCAGTGTCTGTCAATGTGAAAACCTTCATTCTGCATAGTTGTGCTCTGCTCTAGAGATGCCCTTAGCCCTTAGTGACTCTTGTCATGCCTGTTATTTCTGGAATTGGCAAATCCACCCCTGCGGTGCTTTGCTTGACCACTTTTCTTCCTTCAAAGTGCATCTCTTGAGATTTCATTCCTCATGGATTGGGGAATCAATTTGGGGGAGTTGATCTTCTCAAATTCTGACTCCTAATGAGACAATGCCTGAAAGTGAAGGACTGTTTGGGGAATATATTTGCCTTTGGTTCCTGTTATCTTCCTAAGGGAGGAAATGGAGGAAACCAGCCCCTACATCTCCTATTTTCTTGTTGAGAGTCATATGAGGACACAACCACACAACCAGACTCTCAGTCTTTCATTACCAGTTAGCAAAATGGACCACAAGTGGGCATCCTGAACCGTCACTCCTATTTGTTTTTTTTTTTTCCTTCAAAGACCAAAAGTCAAGACAGAGATAGTAAAACAAATGCAAAAAAAAAAAAATGCAGCAATACAGGAAGCCAAGTGGTACATAAATACTGCCTATTGCGACGCCCTCACATAGTCATGTAGGGCTTTCCAAATGCTACATTGGGTTAATATTTATGTTGAAAAAATGCAGCAGACTGTAAACTCCTTTCTTCTTCCCTGTAGACCCTGCTTGTCTTGCTCCAAGTTGGATCAAGAGTGAGTTCTCTATATATTTATGTGTTGAATGATTATTTACCTTTATGACTTACTTGATGCACATCAGGCATTGTGGTAAGGGAATTGGTCATATAACAAACAATGTCATAGTCACATAATAATAGTTCAGAAAGAATACTTCTACTTTGAAGGTTGGATTTTCTCAAAATACCTTTAGATATGAGAGTGGGTGAATTTCACTGAGAGACATCCAACTTTCAGTAGTCTTAACCTTCAGACATGAAGGATAGGAAACAATAGAAAATTGCAAACAAGAATTCTAAGAACAATTAGACTAGCCAACAAAGAATATTCGAAAAATTTTAAAATTAATGTTTTTACCATAACATGGAATATTTTTGTGTCATTTTATATTTAAATTGAGGAATTAAATCATCAATTCAATGGCTCTGAAATATTTTCCAAAGTTGTATTTCAATTTGCATCCTGCTAATAGAGGCCAATAGTGAAAAATCCCACTTGGAAGACTGGAGAGTAACATAAAATATATAATCTTGCCCAGTGGTACATTCTGGCCAGAAATCGTTCAATAAAAGGAAATGAATATATACGAAAAATGTTCAGAGATAATTATGCTAGTTTTTCAGCCTAAATACCTTGGAATTTGCAAAGACAGCTCATAGACAAAAGGGATACCACTAAAATTCAGTGCAATAGATTTCTCCATTGGAAGTGACAGGAACATCTCTCTCAATATTACTTAGCTAATGAAGGAATAGATCTGCTGTGAAGTTCCTAGGAGGCTCATTTTCTTGAGTACAGTAGTAAAAGTTAGCTGATGAATGACCTAAACTGCTTAATGTTTCTCCTTATAACTTCTGAGCAGCAAGGCGTATCCAGGCAAGTACTGAAGAAGTTATCCTCGGGAGGCCCTGGTGTCCTTGCAGGTTGTCAGAGGCAATGAGCCAGGTTTATTTCAAATGGCTCCTTAAATGAACATTTATTTTGTGCCAGTAACATGTTTTTGATTAACAGCTCCTTTTGACTAATTTGCTTCCCAAAACAGCCCAATAAAGGGCTCACTTAAAACATAATTAAAAGCGTGTTATTGCTAGTAGTTAATACTGATTAAAACAGGCATTAAGACAATTATCGTTGAAGGAAAGTAAGCACCCCGTAGTTAGTACAGAATCCGTCCTTACTGTTTTTATGCTTTGCATACAGAAATGGCTGCTTGATAAATTAGGAGGTCTTATTTTTTATGGAATCATATCAAAATATGTTCCTATTTTGTATCTTTATTTTAATTTATGCACAGGCTTTTAAATAGGTGAGGCTGTTGATTTTTTTTTTTTCCTTTTAGGAAACATTCATGTGTTCAACAAGGTAAAGCTCATTCCTAATCAATCTAGACTGGTTTCAACTGTGTAAGGGTAAAGCTCAGCTATTTTTTTTCTGTTATAATAGGATATAAGCCCTCACTTTCTCTACATTCCCTCAGCACACAAAACTCTCTCTTAGTCACATAATAGATTGAATACAATGGATGTTTTCCTTACTATTATTTGGCACTTTTGATTCATTTGTTTTCATGTTGCTTCTCATTCGAATCATGTTCTGTTGTGGTGTGAAAGAAAAATAAGACCTTAAGTGATTTTTTTTCTTTTTTTGAAAAAGTACATTTTAAAACAGAACAACTGTGAAAATTAGAATTATATGAAATAAGTACATCAAGGTTTTTGTAACCACTGTATTTTGCATCAAATTACAACTTCTCAGGAATTGTGTAGGTAATATAAGAAGAACATGTGTTTTGCATGAATGATTATTTCATTGAAAATGAAAGTTCAGAAAACAGCCTCCATTTCATCTGAGGGATTTCTTTCTGAAAATATTTTTCTTACAATCAATTTTACATATTTAAATACAACCTCCCTCTTTGTAACTATTCAAGGAGACATGTGGAGGAAATAATGGGAATTCAGTTTTGGTGTACTCAACTAGAATGAAACTGTTGCAGAATGGACTTATAATAAGTCATACTTAAAAAATTAACATAAAATATTGCAGAGTTAAAACTTTGCCAGCATATTTGGTCATTTGTTTTAGATTTCCATTTTGCTGCGGTAGCCCCTGGACAGTCTCACAAGAAGACAGCAGTCACCAGATGCCATGGCCAACTGCATTTATCAAGGGGCAATTCATCATTTCTTTCACAAATCCAAGAAGGGCAGGGGTCACTATAGTGCCCACAGGCCAGTTTTCAAACATTGTAGAATTTGTGGAGTTAAAAAAAAAAAAAAAAAAAAAACAAGCCAAAATGGAACAAGCTTATGAGGGGGTAGGTAAACCAAAATCTAAAACTGAGGAGGAAATTATAAAAATGAAGAAGAAATTTGTCACATTTCATATAGAGCATCTACTATAAACTTTTCTGGATAACTGAGAGTGTTCTCTCTTCCCTTTCTATGTTGCTTAATCCTTTATACCACCATTTAAATTATGGTTCTAAAATGTAAATATGATCACAGACTATCCCTATGTAATACCTCGCATGATTCATATTGATTATTTCTGACAGAATAGTCTCTATTTGTCTTTATTCATCTGCCCTCACCCAATATTTTGAGACAACATTTTTAAGGCTCCCGACATCATAAAACTATCTCACAGACCAAAATGTCTTTCCTTTCTACATTTATGTATTCAACATACACGGATACTTCTATGCACTGGGTTTCTCTCTTATTTGTTCTGTCTGAAATGCCTTTCCAAAATTCTCCAAGGGTCAGACATCTCTTTATCCTATGGTTTCCAGATTCATCAAATTAAAAAAAAAAGACATCCAGGTAATTTTGAATTTTAGATAAGCAATGGATAACTTTTAACTATGAGTGTCATGCCATGCTTTTATATATCCCAGTTATAACTAAAACAAGAAGTTACAATAAAATTTGATTTTCCTCCTGTAAATGTGCCTTTGAATTCTGTATGTGTTTGATTTTAAGTCATATTATATAGGGTAGTGGAAACTCTGGGATGAAAAAGATAATGGTTTTGGGTGATAGGAGAATGTATTTAGTGTATTATTAATATTGTCCTAATATACATAAGTGTTTCTAATAGTGAATAAATTCAGATGATATATGATACTGTCAAACTCACTTAGATGAATGGAATAAGCACAGGGACATTGTAGCCACTGCAGAGCGTGGACTGAATTGAGAGTAACAGGTGGGAGCTCTGGTTGGAAGTCCTAGCTGTGAAACCTTTCTTAACTGCTTGGTGTTTCTGTGTGCTTTCATCTGCCAATTGGTGAGAATAACAATGGTGATTAAAGAAAAGAAAACTGAAAAACCACAAACCACTGGACAACCGGGAAGAGTTGATATATGTAAAGTTCACAAGAGAATATGTAGCACTTTTATATAAAAAGGAACATGTATGTGAACCTCTACAACAGACTCCAAAAGAAATTCACTGAGTTGATCTTAACCCTAATCCTAATCTGTGTACACAAATCACTAGGCATCAGAATTGTTCTTTGTTTTTTTTTTTCCTTCTCATGATCCAAATGTCCCTTTGTTTTAACAGAGCCTCTGCCCATGCAGTGCCACACCTGGGCAATAGCCACAAGCCCCTGCCACCTGGCCTAGGAGGGGTTTGTCAGGGGAGCTGTTTAGGGAATTTACAGTCCTGGACATGTGCTCTGGGGTCCTCTCTGCTGACAGAGCTCTGAGGCTGAGCTAAGCAGCTGTCCTACTGTGACTCTGAGACTAGGGCTGTAGGTATGCCATTATCGCCAGCCCCCGGTGTCACCACTCCTGCAAGGTACACTACACTTGGCCTCTATCTTTGAAAATACTTCATTTATTCATTTTCTTTCTCAAAATGTTTCCATCCATTCCCTGAAAGGACCTCAAAGAAGAGAGCATATATGTAGTGTAATTTGATTTCAGAATTTCATGCTGTTTGTGGGATGTCCCTGATCATTGTCAATGACATTCAGACTCTCCGACTGCCATATTAGTTTCATTATTTTTAACAATGTCCTCACAACTGGCAATTTCAAATATATTTTTATCAATAATATCGTTTTCTCTTCATGAAAATCTCGGTTGGTTGGTTGGTTTTAATTTGCCAAATTGAGAGAGGCAGTTGTTTCTGGTGACTCCAGAGACCCGAGTATCTTTTTCTAGATATCAAATGGGGCATGACATGGAGATAAATAACAGTAAGAACGCCTGGGTCTGCCTGGAAGTCTCACCGCTAAAGTGGTCACTTGGATCCTGGCATAACTTATTTAAAATAGAATCAGTTCTATTTACAGAAATCTATTTGCCTGTTTTGACAACTCACTCAAAACAAAATTGTCTTTCCAAGTAGCAAGCATCCTAATTTGACATCAGAGAAAGCTTCTAAGTAGGGAATATATATATATATATATATATATATATATATATATATATATATATATATATAGGCAAAAGGGGAGAGAGCAGGAATTGTCTAATTTACATCCCCCACGGTATTTTTCTCTTAGCAAAATTCCCATAACTTTCAATTGTATAGTTATAGGAACAGCAGAGAAATTGAGAGCTGGGAAGAGGAGAGTGAGGAATAAGACATGGAGAATGAGCAAGAGAGAAAGAGAGATTGGAACCAGAAAAATTTGACATACAAGGATTTTTTGTTTTTTTTTTTTTTGACAGTTTGGTTGCTCTGATTGCACTTAAAATCTATTATTTTGGTAAATGCACTATAATTGATTTTTATCTTTTCCATCTGTAATGGGGAATATGGAGCATTTATTTTAAAATGGAACACTTAATCTTACTGTGATAATTAGTAACACGATGTTATTGACTATTATATACTATCAAAACATTTTGTATGTTATAGCATACATCATATCAAGTTAAAAATATTTTTAATAAAATTATGATTATATTAAAATAAAGTCTTAGAGGCTCATATATTCCATAGTTTGATTTTGAGAATTCATGAATAGTATTTCTTGTTAGTCTTTTTTGGACAATGTCACCTGAGCTGCTCTATACCAGAAAATAAATCTTGGAACAATTTTTAAAAATCTTTTTAAATATAATTGCAGCTTCATATAAAAATAAGTAACAATAGAGTTGGAAGTTTCTTCTGAAATCAACAAATAGTTTTAGGAAAAATTCTATGCAAACCACCTTCACAGATATACCTCACTTTGAAAAGCAGCCACCAATGTTCATTCAACATACGTTCTGAATTTTGTGTGTGTGTGTGTATGTGTGATTATTCTGGAATTCACTTCTTTTTATGAAATACAAGTAATGATGGGAACTTAAATGAGTTTCCAATCTCAGCAGAATTCTTCCCAGGTCCATGGAGGCCAAGTGGGCAGCCTGGAAACAGATACATGAGGACTGCTGAGGTGACAGACCTGGTCATACAAAGAGTTCCAAGGACCTACAGCTGGTTTGCAGGAAGCCAAAAGTGACAAAACCAAAAAGGACTGAAAAACTTCAGATGCCTGTGAGAACATGCTCCAAAATTAAGATTCAATGAACCAATAGCTTCTCTGCCATTGTATTAGTGGGACACAGAAATTTTATGTTTTGGAGAAACAGCCAGAGGAAAATGACCTGAAATTGCAGACAGAGCCTCATTCATAGCTTCACATTTCTGGAAGGTCTCTCCATGGCCTTTCCGTGACACATAATTGGCATTTTACAATCCACTTAATTGGAATGTAAAGGGTCCATTCTGTTCTATGGGATTCAATTATTGACATTCTTCCTGGGAAGCAGGAGGAAGGAAGTAGAAAGGAAGCTCTTTTGTTCTTTTTTGTCTTTTCAAGGTACTGGGAACTGAACCCAGGGGCACTGCATCACTGAGCTACATCCCCAGACTTTTTTATGTTTATTATTTGTTTTTTGAGATAGGGTCTCACTGAGTTGCCCATACTGGCCTCAAATTTGGGATCTTCCTGCTTCAGCCTCCAGAGTAGCTGAGATTCCAGCAAGCACCACTCTATCTAGAGGGAGGAGTTTCCTCAAAGACTGTATCCAGACTAAATAGTAATGTAAAACTGGGGCAAAAGCTCATTTTACTCACATTTCAACTTATGGGCAATATTGAAATGAATCTTTCAAGGATGTGGACAGATTTCACAAATTGATGAAATGGGTGTAGGACTCTACAATGACTGAAAGAAATTGCTGGGTAACTTGTTCAGAACAATTCAACAATTGACGCCTCCCTCCAGGATGACTTCTTTGTTACTGATTTCCAAACTGAACTGCAACAAATACATCATCTGTTAGGGTCTGTAAACAAGTCAAGATGGCGCCTGGCATTTGCCAGGGGGAGTGGTTTGTGAAGTAACGCCAGGGAGCCATTAAGTGTGGAGATTCCTTATTGGTTGAATGCTGTATCTAGTTTATGTTAATTAAGATAAGCTGTGTGGAATGTATATATACCCCTCCTGTCCTACAATAAACGGCTCCCACTCCTGCTGTATCAATGTACACAAGTTGCTCGTCACCCCCTGGTTATTTTGCTGCAGCAGGACTGCGGCAATCATTATTGAATTGACTTATCTGTTCTAAAAAGGGCATGCAGGGGCATGCATATACATGAAATTGCATGTCTTGGAATGAATCAGGTTTCTCTTTATTTTCCTCAAACATCTACCTAGTTGATTTATGAAAAATAAAATTTCTCTAAGACGCTAAACTTGAAGTTGCTGTCTATCCACGACTTTGTGAAACTGAAGTTGAACTTAGGGTACTCCATTAGACAAAGAGATCAACTTTTTATATCACTCCACATGTAACTCTAAACTAAATAACTACAAAATAAATTGGCAACTAACATACTCTCCCCTGTATGCTGCCAGGTGTTGATGGGGGATGATCGAACTTGGAATTAAATTACAAATGAAAGAGAAAAAGAATATGAGAGAAGAAAGTACATGAGAATTAATTTTAATAATATGCTGATAGCCACTTTATCTTGTTCCCTAAATTCTCACTTTTAGATGTTAGTTTCTGAAAACTTTGTTCAAAATACCAAAGTGATACTGAGAGAATTAAATTAAGATTCTGCCCAAATTTAAAACATTCCATACAGAAGCAAGCAAAAAAGCAAAAATGGATTCACATGCTCTTATTACATCTATTCCTCATCCATTGGGTCATTAAAAGGAAAGTTGTTTTTCTCTCACTTCTGAAAAGCCTATCTTCTTAGCCCAAATGATATCCTATATTTACAAAACAAACAACAACAACAAAATGGCAACTTTTCCATGAGATATTTAAGGAACAAAAAAGTATCTATCTTGACACACACAGGAATGACATTCTACTAGAATTGTGTAGTGTCCCACCTTGGTAACCATACATGCACACTATATAAAAATTTAAATTTCTCTGTGTCTGGTTTCCCATGAAAAACTCACATGCCTGTCTCTCCTATGTTAACAGTGGGGAAACACACTCACATTTAGAAATGCATCCTGAAGATAAAATGGTAAAAAAGTGGTTTTTTCATCAGGAACTGCTCTGCCTTCCCCGCTGGTTACATTTTCAACCAGATTTTGTTCCACTTATGTTGGAAGTCATCACACTGATTTGGTGATCAAAGTGTCCTCCAAAATATGACAGTTATTTGTGCAATGACCAACACACACATCTCATTTTAAGATGACAATCTAATAATGTGTTTAGAAGTTTTTCATATGCGTGGCACTTTCTCAGATTTCTATGGAGAAGCAATTCTTGTCAATTCTTAATATAGACCCCGATGCCAAGTATATAAGAAACAGACTCAGAATATTTTCCTGGCAAAATAAGTCTACAAAACTAGGACTTTCAGAATAGTTCCACAGCAAGATGTGCTGCTACAATGAATTTGTGTAAACTAGAGCAACATACACATATTTTGCTATATTGAAATATCTAGAAAGGGATATTATGCATTTCATATGTATAGAAGCATAGATTGCTCTATGTGTTAATCATGGCCATTTGTGTGCATTTTTTATTTTTATTACCTAGGCTTGGAGCAATCTTTGCAAAACAGACTCATAATAAACATGTAAAAGTAGAATAAAAAGCACATTCCCTATAAAGTGCTTGCACAGCACAGAAATGTAAAATGTTGGCACCCAGTCAGTTTTGTGTGGTATGAAAAAAAAAAAAAACTTACATTTAAACTCTTGTATTTTGCCAGTCTTTTTATGTAAAACCTCAAGTGGAGTTGCCTGTGTCTCCCAGTTGGTTTGGCCACGTGATGCCATCCAGGTTGGGGACTCTCTCTCCACTCCACTTCCTGCCAGTGCTTTCAACTACCAGCATGTGGGGCCAATTTGTTCCTTCTGCAGAGAAAGGAGACAGACTTGGATTTAATTTGAGGCCCTGACATAAGGTTTAATTTGCTAAAAAGGGGAGCTACGCCATTGTAAATCCTGGGGGAGACACTTGGGTGGTGGGAGTGGTGAGCCCAATGCGTCCTAAGCACCAATTTAGGTGTTTGTCAGAGAAACTGCATTTCCTCTCAGCCTCACTCACTTAATTGAATTGATGCATAATTGCAAATATAATTCTGTTCTTTATTCTGCTCCACTATTTATTGTTGAGAGAAAGATGACAGATGATGGAGTTTCATGTGAAATATGAGTTTATAGCAGACACAGATTAAACAATGTCCTGTGAGCACAGGATTCATGAAAAAGGCCAAGATGATTTTCTGTTATTATATTGCAATAAATGCACAGGAGAAAGAAAGTCATTAGCTACAGTAGGATGACTAAGGAGTACATTTACAGATACTACAAAAACATAAATATATATGTATTTATAGGTATTATGCTTGTTTATATAAGGTAGACACGCAGACCTACAAACTTTACTTGAACAATTGCTTGATAATGACGGAGGAGTGTGCTAATTCTTAACCTTGGGTGCTTGGTGCTGCATTGCACATTTCATCCCAGGGCTTTGTAAATGTAAGGGGGCTTTGAGTCTACCAACCCCTGAGGGATTGCTGGGTTACATAGTGAGGGGGAACCATGACAGAGGTTCACCGGGCCTCTCTTCTCCACTCTGCACCCCTTCTGCCCTTCTTACCATGCTGGCAACTATTCAGTTAGAAAAACTGTGTGCATGCAGATCCTCTTCCCCCCTCATAGAAATGGCACATATGTGTGTGTACAGGTGTTTAGGAGTATGTTGTGAGGTTGTGCATGTGTGTGATATTCTAGAAGCATGACCATTCAAGGTCACAGGTTCTGGAAATACCATGTCTGAGTTTCTAGCCCATCCTAGTCATTTGTTATTTTCTGAGATCTTGAACAAGTTACCTAAACTGTGCTTCACCATGCTTGTGGGCTTTTTTCTAGTGATGTTTGTCTGCTTGGATGCAAGCAAGATGTTGCAGTTATTGATTGGTACTTAACTACCATATTACTTAATGGCTTAAAAGCGCAAAGATTATTCATTTCACTCAGGGATCCAAAATTTGGAGCAGAGCACAGGAAATACGGTGCTTCCTGGTTTCATGATACTCCACTATTATATATTCGTATGTACATATTTATGTATTTTAGCATTCACATGTGTATATATAAATATTTGTGTGTGTGTGCATGTGTGTGTGTGTGTGTGTGTGTGTGTGTGTGTGTGTGTGTGTGTGTGTATGTGTGAGAGAGAGAGAGGATGACTTTGCAAAGGGAATAGAAAGGTGCTGTGAGAGAAATCAGAAAGAAACAAGAGTGTCCACAAAACTGAAAGAGTGCAGTGAGCCAGGATCAGGAGGCAATGAGCAAGCTACTTCTAGAAGAAACCAGAGCAGTGGGCAGGGTGTAGCCTTGGGGTGGGGGGTAATCTTTAAAGTAAACTGGTATTTAAAGTTCATTTTTAGAGCAACTGAAAGTAATTGAAATGTGTTAATGAAAGGGTTGATTTGAGAACTTTTGGGTTCAGTTAATATTTGTGGAAATACTAAAGGAATGAATAAAAAGATGAAAACAACAATAATAATTGAGGGGGTAAGAACATTTCATTGAAAAAATAAGTCTATGTGAGGATCTATTGTATGGATGATCAACTGTGTTTAAAAGTGAAATTTGCCATTCCTCCAGAGGTTCTATCCCCCTGTCTGTGAAACACTGGGGCACAAATGTCCAGAGGCAATAACAGCAGTAAGTGGTACCAGTTCTAGAGGAGATTTTCTAGTTTGGTAAGTGTCCTCCAAAGGCTCATGGGTTAAAAGCTTGGTCTCCAGTCCAGGGTACCACTGGGAGGTGGTAGACCCTTTAAGAGTTGGAGCCTAGTTGGCAGTTTTCTGATCATGCATGGGCATGCTCTCAAGGCGATATTGGGATCTTGGCATTTAGCTTTCTGGCTGCCATGAGATGAGCTGCTTCCTCTGTTATGTGCTCCCCACCACGATGTGCTGCCTCACTATAGACCCCAAGGTAATGAACCAACAAACCATACACTGGAATCTGTAAATCTGTAAGTTAAAATAAACCTTTCTTCCTAATAACTTGATTACCTCAGGCATTTTGTCATGGTATTAGAAGGTTGACTAGCACAAGATTACAAGAGAATACCTGTGCAGAAATGTATGAACAAAAATTATAGACCCAGCAGTCCTTTGGAGTTGCCAGGCATGTTTCTACACTTTAAGACAAAGCAAAGCAAATCCATTAATTTTTATCACTAAAATCCACCAAAATAAAAACAAAAAACTTCGCATGAATGTGAAGTACGTCTCACAGTGTACTGAGAATATTTGGCCTTGGTTACAAATAAAAGTAACACTTAACATTTATTGAGTGTTTATTATGTGCCAGGTATGAATTTAGAACTTTTCATGAGTTTGGTAATGTAATTCTCCCAGCAACTGTGGGCAAGTAACAATTATGTTCTCTTTTTTAACATATGAAGAAACAGATTGAGGAGTGGCTTTCTGTTCTCAGAGTCATGCAATAAATTGTAACTGTCCAGACTTCAATCTGAGTAGTCTAGATCTCCGGGACCATGCTGTAATTGTGCTTACAAGATGAGATCTGGGAACACCAGGTGGACCCTCACCCATTTGCACAGCGTGGATGTTCTCACACCCATGGTGGGTGTGGAATTATGGGTTTCTGGGGGCATACAGAAGATTTTCAAGGTAGTCTTACCGTGCCCTTCGTCAGCTTGACTCTTGTAGGCTTCAGTTATTTTACTTTTGGCTATGGATTGTGATGCTGTGAATTTCTGTGATTTTGATTTTAGGAGCATGTGTTAATGTCTTAACGTTACTATATATATATATTCTGCTTTACAATGCAATTGACTGAGAAAGGTTGTGGTGTTTTGTCTCATTTGGTGGCCAGCATAAATATACACCCCTTACTTTTCCAGACTCTGCAGCAACACCAAATTAAAGTGTGTTTCATTTTGTTCACATTCTCTGAGACTCCCTTCCCGCTGTTAATAATAATAATTACCCCTTCTTAGTTCTCCGATCAGCTAGTAAATTTCACCAGTTGATCAAATTGGGCAAATGAGATGGAAAAGAAATTTTAGTTACATTTTGCATTATTTAAAGTGCTACCATAAAGCAGTTTTCTTTTCAATTTGGTTAGTTTATACTTGAGTGTGAAATTATCATCTCCTTGCACTGAAGTTGTATATTAGTAAATATTAGGGAAAAATGAGAAATCACAGTTCTAAAGACTTTATCGTCCAAGGTTGATATTGGCATAAGTTTTCAATATACTTTCAATATTTTAAACATTTAAAACATTCCAGTGCAAAGAACAATTACGTGGAATATAGTTTTGCATTTAGAAGCATGTTCTAAGAAAGTTACAATGCTAAATGTAAGATCAAGTAAACACGAATAAAAGAGTAGAGGACCAGATAGGGGACTGACATAATTTTAATATTCAGCCCATAATGAGATAGAACTTTTGTCTAATATTATAATGAATATAAACACCTTTTTACATACAAATAGTAATACAAAAATCATGCTCCTTCTTGTAGCCACAATAACAGAGATATAGAGGGATTTAGAATAATTGTTCTGCCTATACTGCAGAACTGTGCTCCTCCTGTTCCCTTCCTGTACCTCTACTGGTTTAGACTTTGAGTGTCTCCTTCCAGAATTGTGATATAGCCTGTTGTCCTTTCTACTTCCTGTCAAACATTCCCTTGTGGAATCAATGTCAGACTTTGTTTGGAGCTTGTTTATGACTATTCAACTGCAAACATTATTTTCCATTTAAGTAGCATAAGACTTAAATTCATTTATTCATTCTAAATACATCTAGTAAGCACCAGCCAAGGCTCAATCATTGCCTCAATCATATCAGATACAACTCCTGTCTTCATGCAGTTTACACTCTAGCAAAAACAAAAAAGTCAAAAATTAGCATATAGAATGAGAAATGGCATTGGGATATTTTGTAAAAAAAAAAAAAAAGTGAAATTAAGGGGCTACTGTGCTGGAGGCAAATAGTGGTAACTTAAGTGATGATATCCATAAAGTTCTCTTCAATAGCTGACTTGAGGAGACTTGAATGAAATTCCCTCATGCATGGGGTGAGCAAGATGTTTTGCAGCAAAAGAAATCAATGCAGTTATATTCTATCCTGAGCTCTAGTTCTAATACAGATTCCTATCCCAATTTTATCACTGAGTTCTTCCCTGTGTTACCTCTGAATAGAGTGCCTGCACCTGTGTTCAATGAGCCATCCACTTCAGTTAGAGTTTTAAATTCCACTTCCTTTCACCTGCCCCTTTATTCATCCTTCTGGTTTAATTCATACTGCAGGTTTATATTTAACATTCTCTTCTTCATATCAAAGCAATTCTTACACATTTTGTCCATAGTTGAGTTTTAAAGTTGGAAACCAATTTAGACTGTTTGCATTATCATGACCCCATGAATATTGTTCAGTGCCCAAACAAATAGGATTAAATTTAACCAATCGGTTATAAATCAATAGACAAATGAAAGGAAGTTTATTATGGTAGAGGAAGAAGAATGGAAGAGAAAAAGGAGGATGGGTAGGAAAAGTGTGGGAAAAGGCAGAATCAAGAACTGAAATAGAATCATATGCATATATGAGTTTGTCAGAAAGAATACAACTGCTATGTATAACTATAAAGCTCTAGTAAATTAAAATTTAAAAAATGGACTGGGGATATAGCTCAGTGGTTAAGCACTTTGGTTCAATCCTTGGTTATATCCTTCCACCCACCCCCCCCCAAAAATTGTTTCTCTTCTGAAATGCTGAATTCTTTAATAGTCTGGTATTCTGATTTATGTCTGTGAAGTTCTTACCTATAACTTTCTGATAATGAGATAATTTCCTCCCATAATTCCTTCTGAATTTTCTTTTAGTAGGATATTGTTCTTTTGTGAAGGGTATTTTTTCTCTTGCAGTTTTGGTTCATCTTTCTCTTGCACATATTAGAACAGACTTCTATGCTCCCTCTTCATTTTTTAAAATTATTTCTAAATATCTAAGCACATATATTTTGTTTTTGATCAATTTCCCTATTTTATAATATCATGTTTTTGTTTATGTGGAAATATTAGCTCCAATTACTTTTTACAGAAGAGAGTTTTTGTTGTTTGTTTCTTTTTATTTCTTTTCCAAATTACCTTTCCTCTGTTATCACCTTTGCTATTTATCTAGCTTTTTCTTTTCTATGCTGTTGATTTTTGTACACATCTGATAATTATCTTTTGTCTATTCATATTTAAAATGCAACATCAGAATAGGTTAACAGGAATAGATTTCTTAGACGTATTTGCAAATAATTCTATTTCTGCTCCTCTCTTGAATAAGTAGGATTTGTACATGAGTAAGGAAGGTCGCCTGGCAAGCTTCACCTTAGCAGGCGAGGTGCTGGGTGTATGATTACAGATAGGTGTCACAATGGAAAAAGATTTATTCAAAGGTTCAGTGACCCATCTTCTTGCAGCTTCTGTCCTTAGATAGCTCATTTAATTTTGCTGGTAAAGAAATCTCTGTTGTTTTCCTACAGAGAGAAAATGTTGGGCTGCCTAGGCTCTGCTAGGGGGCTAGCTGGGATGCCTGTGACAGCAATCTCAAATACTGACATAGATAATTGTCATCTCACTTTTTTTTTTATTGGTTGTTCAAAACATTACAAAGCTTTTGACATATCATGTTTCATACATTAGATTCAAGTTGGTTATGAACTCCCATTTTTACCCCAAATACAGATTGCAGAATCACATCTGTTACATATCCACATTTTTACATAATGCCCTATTAGTAACTGTTGTATTCTGCTCTCTTTCCTATCCTCTACTATCCCCTCTCCCCTCCCCTCCCATCTTGTCTCTCTACCCCATCTACTGTATTTCATTTCTCTCCTTGTTTATTTACCCATTCCCCTTGCAACCTCTTATGTGTGATTTTGTATAACAATGAGCGTCTCCCTCCATTACCATGCAATTTCCCTTTTCTCTCCCTTTCCCTCCCACCTAGTGTATCTGTTTAATGTTGATCTTTCCTTCCTGCTTTTCCTCCCTGCTCTGATCTTGGTTGTTCTCATTATATCAAAGAAGACATTTGGTATTTGTTTTTTAGGGATTGGCTAGCTTCACTAAGCATAATCTGCTCTAGTGCCATCCATTTCCCTGCAAAATCCATGATTTTGTCATTTTTTAGTGCTGCGTAATATTCCATGGTGTATAAATGCCACATTTTTTTTTATCCATTCATCTATTGAAGGGCATCTGGGTTGGTTCCACAGTCTAGCAATTGTGAATTGTGCCGCTATGAACATTGATGTGGCAGTATCCCTGTAGTAAGCTCTTTTAAGGTCTTTAGGAAATACAAAGAACTCAAAAAATTAAACAATAAGAAAACAAATAACCCAATCAACAAATGGGCCAAAGACCTGAACAGACACTTCTCAGAGGAGGACATACAATCAATCAACAAATACATGAAAAAATGCTCACCTTCTCTAGCAGTCAGAGAAATGCAAATCAAAACCACCCTAAGAAACCATCTCACTCCAGTAAGATTGGCAGCCATTATGAACTCAAACAACAACAAGTGCTGGCGAGGATGTGGGGAAAAGGGTACTCTTGTACACTGCTGGTGGGACTGCAAACTAGTGCAGCCAATTTGGAAAGCAGTATGGAGATTCCTGGGAAAGCTGGGAATGGAACCACCATTTGACCCAGCTATTGCCCTTCTCGGACTATTCCCTGTCATCTCACTTTTGTGCTATCTCTCACCCTCTTCTGCAACCTGAGACCAAAGCCATTTTTATTTCTGATGAGAAGGTTGGCTCTCACCTAGAGAAGCTCCTTAGTGGCAAATTCTGGTCTGATGGTTGATTTCCATACTATGTCTACTTTGAGTCTTCCTAAACCTCATTGACACTCCTAGAATCTTGATAGTCAAGGCTGTGACCTTCTCTATTTTTATCCATTTTGTATAGACCGGTGGAACTCTTTCCCTCTCTTCCTATTTTTCTCATCTAGATCTCTAGAGAAGGAGATAAATCCATTTTCTCAGTACACCATTTCCAATTGAAAGTCAAGAAGAGATATACAAATGCTCAGGTGTCTAATAGTTCATCGTGAAATAAATATTAGTGTCACACACATTTAAAATATGCAGCAAAACACCTGCCTCTCTTTTCTGCAAGAACAGTAACAAGTTATCTTAACCCTCTTGTAAGCAAAATGATACAGTTTAAGAGAAGACTGGCAAATGGAAATTCTTCCTTAAGGTTTCTTTTCACTTCAAGACTGAAGCAAGTCTATAGTAACCGATGAATGAACAGAAAATTTGAAGTTCAAAATTGAGTCAT
This sequence comes from Ictidomys tridecemlineatus, assembly GCF_052094955.1. NCBI lineage: Eukaryota > Metazoa > Chordata > Mammalia > Rodentia > Sciuridae > Ictidomys > Ictidomys tridecemlineatus. The sequence goes on along the minus strand of NC_135483.1, from coordinate 118,008,016 downwards.
CTGTTCAGGGTTGGTCTCTCAAGATTATAAAAATGAACTGAGTGAAAGTTTGCATATGTGTGTGTGTGTGTGTGTGTGTGTTTCTTTTCTTTTGAAAACTAATGACACTGTCTATGTGTCATTGCATAGGTCTACCCAGGATTATGGGATTTATGAAAAAGGATGTTTTCTATTTTTACAGGAAGGTTTTATCTCACTCATCAGTTCTTATCAGTTCTGTCATCCTGGGATCTTTTTCCTTCAGGTTTTACAATATGATAGGTTATTCCTCAAGCAATATGAAAAGTGAATCTTGATGAGCCGCTTTTGTGCCACTGAATACTATTTGGAATTCCATTTTTACATTGTAGTGAAAGGAAGGACCATTAACTCTTTATTGCACACTCATTTGGTACATAGGTATTAATTTAATCGTTCATTTATGGGAGGCATGATTGAAGGCAATTAAGTTACCAATTTGACTTATTCCTGCTAGTTTTCTGTATCTGATATTTTATTATGGTCACAAATGAGTAATGAATGATATCATAATACATTTGTATTATTTATAATTATGCTATAAAATCATTCTTTTAGTAGTGACAATGTTAAATAAATTACTGTGGAAAGTTGTGGTTAATAATAAGAGATATATGTTTTTCTTTCAAAGAATTGATACATATGCACAATTTTATGATAATTGTCTAATTTTAGCTTGTTTAAGGTATAGCAGAACTTATCAGTCTCCGTTCTTCAAGAAGTTCAAAATTACAATATTACAAAGTAATGCCTGTATAATGTGACTTCTAAATAGGGGCTATTAAAATGCCAGTGGAAACAGATTCTTTGTATTAATAAAGGCTTATTTTCTCTGGATATACTTGTAAATAATGTGCATTATCTAGGGGATCAACAATTTGAGTCTTTACTCTGTAAAAGTTCAAAAGGGATCGAATCCTAGACCTGCACATTTATGGAATAGTCACTAGGCTGGAGAAAAAATTTGTGACTCTAAACAGGATATATATATTTAGTGATTGTAGATATATGATCATTATTCTGCAGTGTAGCAGTAACTTAAGGTTTTACCAGTTTTTCAAATTGCATTTCACTTCTAAGAATTTATGCCAGAAGTCAAAGGTCATGATTTTTAGCTATTAATCTTTCCTCTCTGGAAAAACAATCCACTGTGTTTCGCTGGGAGAGCAGCTTCAAGCTGTTGACTCTACAGTACCAAGGCTTAGAATGGTGCAGTTTATGTAACCAATCTCTCTTATTTAAGTTTCAGTGACAGATCTTTTCATTTTGTTTACCACCAAATAACTATACAAACATGTTCTGATGCAGCCCAGGACAGGCTGTGTGGTCACTGAAAGGGGCCTTGGTAGATTGATTTTTCAGTCTAAGTCTTTTAGAACTTATTAAAAGCATTTTATTTATTGTTATGAGAAGCTGTTAGAGAAAAAAATAAGCTTTTTATTTACATATGGATGAGAGTAACTCACTCTATCTTCTTGACTATTCGTTGTTTGGTTAATCAGAGAAGCTATGTTTTTACAATATTTTTGCAGATAGCAGTTAAGGAGAAAAACTGCAAATGGTGTCATGGTGATATGTGTTCCTGGAAATCGAAATTCCAATTTTAAAATTAGACAGACATTTTATGTGTTTATCATATTAGAATAATTAGGTTTTCCCTGCAGATTAGAATGTAAACTTTTAGCAAAAGTATACTCATGCTGTGTTTTGGGAACACAAATGTTATTATGAAAGTACTGTAGAATTTTTGGGCTTTTCTGGATAATTATGAGTAAATGATCATTTTATAATGAAATCATCCTCAGCTTGTGACTCTCAACTGATTTTTCCATCTGGTGTTTGTCATGTTAAGATGTCCAGTCAGCAGTATTAAGTAGCTTGAAAAATATCCACCAAAATTCTGAATTTACAGAGGATCCTTCTTAATATAATATTTCCAGAATTTTCCTTTCTTTCTTCTTGCATTTTCTTCATAAGAGGTCACAAAGAGCACTTAGTTTTTTATTTCTCAGAAACCTAAAAACCTAAATTAGTCCAACAATTTTGTATCCATTATTTACTTTCTTTAAATAGAAAATATAAATTACAAGCAAATACATTCTTTGGGTAATGTTTCTATTTTCAAACAAGAGAGATTAAACCCTACAGCCTTTCTTTCTTAACTCCAATCTCTAAATTTTCTTCTGATAGTATCTTAAGTACCTGCCTCCCACCCACTTCCACCACCGACCTCACCCTTTAAATCAAACTTACTCTGTATCCACAAGACTAAGTAAGAGCACGTACCAGAGAACTCCTTGTAAAACTCTGTCCATAATTGAACCATCGTTTCACTGTGCAAATATTCACTGGCATAATTTTTAGAAAGCTTATAGAATCTTCATGCGGGTTAGGAAACTTAATTGGATTAAATCTTTTAAATAGTATTGGACAGAAATTTTGCCTTGTTAGGCATTTTCAGTTGCTGGACATTTTGGAATTTGCCGGCACCTTTGCCCCCTAGTCTGTCTAATTTGCTTCTAGGTGTATTCTGAAGAATGGGTTTCTCAAGTTCAACAACATTTTGTCAGGTTTCACCAGTAGGAGGCACTGTAAGGAAGTTGGAGGACAGGAACAGGGAAAATGGAATGAGTTTACTTCTCTGATCTTCAGCAGTATCTCTACCGCAGGTACCATTTCTTTTGTGGCTCAGTTCCTACTGGAGGAGCTTGTCATGGTTCTAACTTCCTCCATATGAACATGGCCCTGAGTTCTAACAGCCCATCTGGCTCATTTTATCTCAGGGTAAAAATGGTAGGCACTTTTCTGTTATTGCTAATTTCTGGGTTGTCTCCATATACCCTGGCTGTCTTTGTAGCCTTTTCTAGATCTTGCTGTAAGGAACTGCCTGTCTTGAATTCCCAGTGGTTTAGATAGTCAGAGTGGTTTGTGCTTTTATTCCAGTTGAATCTTGATGGATACAGTAGTGTATTTTTTTACATTTCAGATGACATCAAAGAAAGACAGGATATAAGTGTTCTATATACATAGGCTAAAGAATTTTACATATGCTAAAGAATTACATACTTTTCATTAAAGATAAGAACTAGAAGTAAGTAGATAAAAAATTAAGTAGGCTAAAATGTTAAAAATATTTTAATAGTAAAATATGGTAGATTATAGTAGTATATGCAAAGAAGAAACAAAGGCAGTAAACATGAATTAAAAGTGATTTTCTTTAATAAAAGAAGATCATAGTAAAATCCAATTAATAAAGACTCTATCTCATCAGATTTTGTCACTTTGGCTTTGTCTCTAGCACCTAGATGGTGTGTGGCATAAGAAATTCTCAAAAAACATTTAATAAGCATATGGATGCAGAGAAGGGAATAATACTATGGACTGGAGTAGCTGGCAGTGGTTCCTTCTGAGAGCTATGATCTCATTTAATCCTTGTAGAAGGAGAGAATTTGGAAAATATTACTTTTTGCATAAGCACTCTTAATTGAATCAATATTGTATACTTTATATCTTACAGCAAATGGGTATACATGTATAATGTAAAAATAAAGGTGAAATAAAATATTCTTATTGGATACTGAGCCCCCTAAATTCAATTTTGCAATTCAATTATACTTACCTCATTTTTAAATAAAAGTATATTTTAGACATTAATCTATCTGACGAAAATTCCAGGTACTTGGGCTGTGGTTGTGGCTCAGTGGTAAGTGTTTGCCTGGGATATGTGAGGCTCTGGGGTTCAATCCTCAGCACTATATATAAATAAATAAATGAATAAGTGAATAAATAAGTAAATAAAAGTTCCATTGACAACTAAATAAATATATTTTAAAAATTCCAGGTACTTTCTAATTTTTTTGATCCTATCAGAATTTTAGTTTGTTTATTCATTTGGCAAATATCTGTTGAGTTATAAAGATATAAAAATTCGAAAAGAGTGTTTCCGTTTATGGTTTCTAATCCAGAAGGAGAGATTAAAAAAACAGGATAAATATGTAGAGCATCTGATATGCTTGATATTAATAAATGACAGAGGAACGAAAATAAAGCTTGTATGAATGTTGGAATTTACATCTTCTGAAGGTGATCTCTTAAAAAAGGGAACACTTCACTAAAAATGTGATGGAAGCAAAAGTGATGTGTGTTTGAGGGAATCCCATGGTAGGTGGAAGGAACAGCAGCTGCAAAGGCTTGGTGTCAGGGAAACACTTCCCAAATGAGTCAGGGTTCAGGAGTCTTGCTGTGCTGTAGCAAGGAGTAGAGCTTGGCTATTACCGTTTTGGATTATTTGCTCTGGAGTTATAAAGTGACTTATATGATATCTGCAAATATGTGAGTTTTCCAAAACAAACTTTTCTTTAATGTGTTTAATTTTCTTTACCTTGATTTTTTTTTCAATATATTGTTTTTCTCAGGAATTCTTGTTTTTTTGAGAAATTATGTGCAAAATAGGCAAGAACTTTGCATTGATTGTATGGTTTGGAATATGTGTTTACTTTAATGAGAGAAAAGCAAGAATTTCACATTAATGTACTTGGAGATGTGATTAGAAATATAGGGCCATATATGTGTGTGTGTGTGTGTGTGTGTGTGTGTGTGTGTGTCTCACCCTCTGCGACCACCAACCTCACTCTTTATATCAAACTTCCTCTTTATCCATATGATTAAGTACAAATATCCAGTGAGAGAATATACCACAGAACTCCTTATAAAACTCTTCCCATATTTGAATCCTATTTGAATTCCCCTGCTTAGACATGTCACTGCAGTCAGTGTTCTTGAGAAATGAATCCCAGTTGGTGTGAACTGTGGGAGAATATGGGCAAAAGTAATTCAGAGATCACGGAGTAGTTCATTCTGCATTTTACAATTCCCTTAATTGAGGACCCAGTTCTATGCGATTTTTATTTAAAGACCTCATGATCATAATTAGTAAGAGGATGTTTACAGTAAGCATTTCAATAATTGTTTGATACAGTGATTATAGAAAAAACATCAACATTGGCTTTGCTTTTATATTTTAATTATCTTTTAATGAAATAAAGATATTCCACTATAAAAAAGATATTAACTTTATGAGGGTGGGTACATTTTAATATTATGGGGGTTGGTAACACATATATACTTTTACATAAATATAAATTCATCTTCTTTATACTTAGTTGTAATATTTATATTAAAAATAAGAGATTGATACGAGATGGCATGAAGACTCAAATTCTGGAGAGGGTGAAATGAAAATTTGCTCACTTTTTAACATAAATAGAAAAGTAGAGAATCAAATTTATCCAGTCAAATTTGGAGGTTTGTAAATTTGTGAAGAATGAAAGTATTTTCTGTTGACCAAATTTCAGAATTGGAGTAAAGGTGTAGCTGAAACAGATGAGACACTTATTTTACCTAAGATACTGTCTCCAGTGAGCAATTAAGCAAGCCTCATATCTCCTGCTCAACATTCCAGCTGGTACATATCCCCACTAATCAATGAGTTCAGAAAAGAAGAATTAAAATAAAACCAAATTCCAAAAAAAAAAAAAGTGATTACTCAGAGTGACCGTGAACATGCCTTTGTGGAAAATATTTCAAATCAAACCCTCAGAAAACAAAACTTCTGAATTTCCAAGAAATACTACAAATGTTGGCAGTGCAGACACAGGCACGCCCCAGATTCTGAACTAACATATATGAGGTGTTAATGACCTACGGATTAACATCCACACCCGCCCTTAGCATAAAGAGTGATTCAAAGGCAACCCAGTTCCAATACTTACCCAATCAGGAAACTGAGGGATTATCACTGAATGACACAAATTTAAAAGCAGCAATTTGATACACTTATGGAAGAAAATGCCTCCAAGGAACTTCATAAGTATTCATATTTCATTTAGTTTTCTTTCTGAAATTTAGCAAATGCTTATAAAAGAAACTACTTTTGATTCTGTGCCTGTATCAAAGTATATTTGAGAAAGTCGAAAGAAGTATTTTCATTATAAACTCCTTCTTTCCTCTCCTAAATAAAAATCTTTCCTTTGGGGGCTTAAAAATTTTCATGTCTGGTTTCATTCTTAATGGAAACTCCCTGGAAAAAATGTAAAAAAAAAAAAAAAAAAAAAAAACCACCATAGATCCAATAAATGTTTGGGAAGTTTGGGGTGAGGGCATGGAGGTCTGTTTCTGCTGTCTGTGTGAAAGTGCATATGATTTCTACTCTTATTATTGCTCAAAAATAACATAATGAACCACTTCAAGGTTCCCACCAGGTTGGACCTCCAGGGATAAGGGAATGTAACAGCAAAGGGATCCAACAATAGGAGAGGATATTGATTCAGTTGGCATTATGGAAAAGCTTCATACTGAGGAGCAGAAAGCAATGGTGTCGCAACATGACAGCATTGAGTCTAAACAGGGAAATCTGTCTTCCATTTTTGTCACCTCAGAACACAAAGCCAAGTTGGAGTGACTTCACAGGAGAATGACCAAATGATTAGGGGACCAAGGCTGTGATTTATGTGGAGAGATTAAAAGAGTACAGAGTAATGTATATTTTGGCTAAGTGATTGCTAAGAGGAAAATGATAACAGTCTGCAAATATTTGAGAGATGTAAAAGCCTCAAGAGAGGAAGAATCCTTTGGCAGGATGCAAATGGAGAGCACAAAGAAATGAGAGGGAAGAACTTGAGTTAAATATGAGAAGAGAGGGGGAAATGTTCACCGTGAGAAAGGACCGCACTTTTAGAAAAGCTGTGGGTGTCCTCATTCTTGGGACATTTGAAACATTCTAAATAAAACCCCAGAAGACTTACTAAAGGAACAGTTCTTTGCTAGTGTGATACTATGGATTCAGTGGTCCCTTGAGACAGAGAAAGGAAGGCAGCACAGATGTGACAGACTCACGTGTGTACATGTGCATGCTTAGTCCCTTGGTACGTGGGGTTTGGGAGAATGAAAACGTAGGGTTCCTTGTATTATGGTTAAATGAAAACAAAGGAAAAAATAAGAGAAAGAAAACTATTTCCCAGCTGAATCGAAGTCTAATATATATATAATTTTTAAATAAAATACATTAGTAACTATGGGGGGAAAATTCTATATTAGATTTTAGAGATTAAACAAAATATTGGAATCAGTTCCTAAGGTCGTCTTGCCCTTACATGACATCATTTGTAGGATGTAGGTAATTATATCCCAGCCCTGCCGCCCACACTTTCTAACCTCAAGGTTGGAGCAGGGCTGCAGTACATGCCACTTTAGAACATGCTGGAATTTTTCAGTAAAAGACATCTCATCCAACAGTAATATAAATCATCTTTGAAGCAATTGAAGTCAATAACAGCTTCAAGTGATGTTGCATCAACCTTTGGAAATGTGGAGTAAATAATATTGATTTGGGGAAAAGGAGAAAAGAGGTGTTTTAGTTCTCACGCAAGCCTTCTCCTGGCCCCTTGCCCTCCTTCAACCCACACAGACATCAACACACATGTTAGTTTCTCAAAAGGCAGCATTTTCAGCCATTTTTCCCTGGGAAGAATCTTCCATACAATTACTAAAAGAAAAGGTGGGGGAACTAGGGGCCAGAAGCTGGATCTTATCTTCTGCCCTCCTCCCTCCTCATTTTTTTTTGCTGCTAACCAACAGGAAAGCCCTTTACCTCTAGCAGAAAGGTCAAGTGCACAGGCTGCTGCACAGCCAGCGCTCTGGGGAGTGGCCAAGTGCTCCAGCTGCCATCCTCCTGAGACTGAGCACATCTGCTCAGCGACGTCTTCAGCTTTCCCTGACCTGGGGCATGGGAACCTCAGAACATTGCCTAACCCAGGTCTCATTAGCTTGGTACAATTAGATTACTGAAGAATGCAGTAGACGAAAGGCACATATTATTTATAATTTCCATTAGCAGTAAAAATTGCTCCAGACTGAAATTTCATAAGGCCATCTCATGTCATTTGTCACACAATTAATCTCCCCAACGGGTGGTGGGGGGAAGAGAGTCGTAGGAAATATTTGCATGATAAATAAATTGATTTTTGTTTTTCTTTTGGACAGGAACTATTACGACCCTTGGTTTAGTAAGGAAATGCAGTATGTGATTGTGTGTATATGTGTGTGTGTGTGTGTGTGTGTGTGTGTGTGAGTGTGTGTGAGAGAGAGAGAAAAAACACATGCATGTGTGTGTTTTAGGCACTTTCATGTTTGGTGAATATGTTAAAAAATTCAGAGTATTAATTAAAATGAGTTCAAAGATAGGTGCGTATTAGACAGACATTTACAAATATTAGAACCTAAAATGTCATTAACAACACTTTAAAGTAACATAATGATTGAAGTGAGAGGTAATTTGTGGGGTACCAAGAACCAGATTGGGGGTGAAGAGTGTCATCTCTGTTAGGTGTTTATGCTCAGTCCTTACAGAAAACCGCCCCCCCCCCCACACACATACAAGAAGATCCCCTGCTTAGACATGCCATTGCAGTGTTCTTGAGGAATAAATCCCAGTTGGTGTGGGAAAATATGGGCAAAATTACTTCAGAGGTCACAGAGTGGATTATTCTCCATTCTATGATCCCCGTAATTGAGGACCCAGTTCTATGCATTTTTTATTTAAAGACCTCATTTTTTATTCACTGAAAGGATGTTTATAATAGGCATTTCAATGATTCTTTAATACAGTGATTATAGAAAAAAACCATCAATTTTGGCTTTGCTTTTATATTTTAATTATCTTTTAATGAAATAAGGATATTCCACTATAAAAAAGATCTAACATTACGATGATGGGTACATTTTAATATTATGGGGGTTGGTAAATTTTAATGTTGTGATTTTTAAATATTTACAATTAATCTAGAACATAGGTTCAAGTGCATCAGTTCATTCATCCACTCATTTTTACTCATTAATTTAATAGATGCTAAGTATGAACAGTATACTGTGAACTCTGGTCTGCATAGAGGGCAGAGTAGTTGCATAAATAAATAACAAAAACTGAGATAATAGATACATCAGGGAAACCAAAATGAAACCTCTGTTTTAAGATTCAGAAGAGGTTTCAAAAAGATGTAGTATTTAAGCTAATATCTTAAAGGTTTTTGAAACACACACACACACACACACACACACACACACACACACAGGTAATTACATGAGGTGATGGATATGTTATTTAGCTCAACTGTGCTAAAAATTTCACAATGTACATCTTTAGCAAGACATATTGTATTCTTAAATATATACTGTTTTTATTTGTCAATTTGTCTTAATAAAGCTGGAAATAATTACTATTTAACTCTTTGAAACATTTTTAAAAGGTGAGATAATATAGCTTTTCCTAGCTGAAAAAGTGTTCCAGCTAGAAAATTAAAAATGGCAAGACTTAACATTTTACATTTTGATACACAATAAATTCTCTAGAAAGGCTGTATAAATTTATATTCCCACTGATGGTTCCCAAGCAGGTTCACAGTCCCACATGCTATGCTAGGGCTAGAAAACTTAAGATTTATTAACTGAGTACTAGTTGAGTGACTTCTGTCTGCACTGTGGAAATTGTGGTCTATGTAGGATTACATGGATAAGACACAGCCACTTTCCCAAGACACTTCTCTTCTAGTTGTAAGAAGAGCTAATAATAGGAAAGCAATATTGACTTAAATGAATGAATGGCAAAATTGTGTGATGTACATAGACAGCAGTGAGGTATCTAGGTAGTGGGAGCAATTAGCAAAGGTTACTAAAGTCCCAGAGCAAATATCCATCCACTTACTGAAAGAGGAGGGAGAGGACAAACATATTATGTCTGCATTTCTGAGATAATTTTTTTTATCTTCATGCACTGTTCCAATAAAATTATGGAGTCAATTGTATTAATGATCATTTTCAAGCCAACAAGTTTGGAAGAGGTTCCATGTCTGGCAAATTGTGAGTCATGACAATATTTTCATCAGATATTACCACCCAAATCCACTGTCAGTAAACATGATTAGAAGGTAAGCACCAACTTATTTACTACACAGTATTATAGACAATGCATGGATCGCGATTCATCTATTTTCATTATCTAAGGAAAACAGAAATACCAAACACTAGTGTTTGAAAGTAAGTGCCTAAATATTGGATAACATTTAATTTACTGAAGAGAATAAAATACTATTTGTTTAAAACAGAAGGACTCATTTGTTCAGCATGTGTCCTCTGTATGTTCTCTGGTGATGAGGAGGAGTCACATTTATGATCCCAATGTCCCCATGTCTGTACTGATCCCTAACTCTGAAGGGAAGTGAGAAGTCATCCTGTCTTCCCAGGAGGGTTTTCATATTGTGGTGAGGACCAATCTTTATCCTACTGAAGCTTGTGACGTTTATTTAATACCACTTGGAGAGATGCCCACTAAGAAAAAATGGCAAAACGAAAGGGAAATGAAACACCAAGCATAATTCTCCATTTTAATTACAATCCCATTTTACCCACATCTTCTAGTCTTTCGATTCTGGGTTAACAGTAAACAAGACAAAACAATCATAATGACCACTATTTACTGAGGGCTTGCTTTGTACCAACTGTCTTTTCCCTTCATGATAATACTGAAAAGTACACATTCTTTTCTCTACAGACAACAAGGCTGAGGCATCGAAGACTGGGTGATACTTAAGTGTGGTAGAACTCAATAAACGAAGAAGTTATGAGTATAGAGAAGGTATCACTGACTCCAGAGTATAAACATTTTATAATTTACACTTCATCTATATGAAAATAATGGAATTATTAAAAAATGAAATTAGAACAACTTTCATAAACAAAATATCTATTCTTTTGCTATTATTATTTAAAAGAATAAGAATATTTTTTTAAAAGTGATATTATTGATTGTATTCTTTCTTGTGTTTATTCTGCAAGGAATGGATACAGAAATAAATCCAAGTCTTCACCTTCTATCTTTTCTGTTTGTTTTATTTACAGTAAAATGGATGAGCAGTAAACCTTTAGAAAACTAATTTTACTAGAATAAATAAACTGTATCTGCTTTAAAAAGTAGGTACAATAAATAACAGTTATAAATCAACATCAAAAAGGAAGAACTATTTTGAAAAACCAGTTATTTGCTGGGTGCTATAACTTTCATAATACCCAAATCTGTCATTTCGAATTGTTGTAGTTAAGCAATGCCTTGTAGTTTGGATGCTTAGAACATAAAAACTTAAGCAAATGGTGTATGTGTGTGTGTGTGTGTGTGTGTGTGTGTGTGTGTAAACTGATGCAATGTTTATATTTTTCTCTCCAGTGTTTGCTTTCTTAATTGGGAATTCAAGTGAAAGGAAATTTGTTCTATACCTAATGTTTCATATTTATAATATCTTGAAGAATAACTTTAGCACACATATGCATTTACATCCAATAAAAAATTCTTAGTATTAGAATACAGACAAGAACTTATCTTCCAGAGCTACAGACATAAAAATTGTTCATGTTTGTGAAGTTTGATTAAAAGGACAAAAACTTTAGAATCAGGTAGACTCAGATTTGAATCATTAGGCCCTATAGTTTATAACACTAGTTACCTATGCTAAGTTATTTTGCTTCTTTAAAGCTTTATCTTTGAACACTGAAAATTGGAATTAATACTTTTTCACACATTGTGATTGATTCATTGATACTATCTCCCATAATCCTAGTTATATTATGAGCATTCAGTGAATAAAAATTATAATTTTATTGAAATGACTTAAGAGTTAATATTTTAGAAGATAGTATTAATGGAGCAAAATGTAAAAGTTGGGTAAATAAATGAATATAGTACCAATGCTATTTTAATTTTTTCAAGGTATAGCATGTTGTTTTATTTGAACAAGTTGAAATTTACATAATTTAAACTACAAGCATTATACTTTCAGTCATAATGAAAGGGTGTCTCAGCATTAATTCTAATTTGAATTAACTGTTAACTCTAAAAAGATCAAGTCAAATTAAACATGCAATCTCTAAGTATCCCTGACTCTTGAAACTAAAGGCATCTTATTTTTAATAAGTTAAATATTTTACTGATTATTATATTTTATATTGGTTAAAAACAATTTCCTCATCCATAAAGGTATTGCCAAATCAACTGATTCCACATTGATTCTGCTTAATGTAGATGCAAGAATTAGTCTATTTTTTTAAATTTTTTCTATCTATATATTCTGTTGGTAAAACAAAAGTTATTAGTTTTTTTGTTGGTGAATACAAATCATTGATTCAGAATAGGATTCTGGACACCAAAATATGAAACATCAAATACATTTCAGTTTGTTCTAATAAACTTCTCTTAAGAGATGCAGTCAACAGTGAAAAAGAACACAAAATCCATGTAACATGAATGTTAGTGGTGGATATGCTCACAAAATTTCCTCAACATTCTCAAAAAAAAAAAAAAAAACCCTTCATACAACTTTCCCATAATGACTTTCCCAAGGTGACCAAGATTTTTCTTGTTTGTTTCATTTCTTGCTTTGACCCCCTTGTTTTCTTTCATAGAAATTAATTCTGGCATCTGTATTCAATACTTTTTCCTCAAATTTATGATTACATTATCTCAGGGAAAGATAAACAGATACGTTAAGAATCAGTTTGTCAGTTTTATGGATAGCCAGTCATAATGACTAACTCATTAGGTCAGTTTTGATTTAATACACTGATAGAAGAGACAGATTCCAAGGTGTATAGATAAGAGCTCAGGATTTGACAGATATGCAGGTCGATAAATTTCTCTAAAACTTTATAATAATTTATTTATGAGAGGATTCATCTAAAAATGATTCAACAATTACTTTTTGAATTTCAAATGAAAATGCCCTTGATAAGGGCTTTCATATTCCAGTTACATCTTATTTTCAATGAATAAAGTAACATTTTTTTCTTTTTAGTCTGGCTAAAATTAACTTCTGTAGAACTGGGGAATTGATGAAATGTGATGAATAATTTTGGAGTTGGATGTTCTGTGATACATATACAGCCCCTGAATATCTGGATTTGTGGGCCAGAACTTGGCTGGTGCAGACAGCACCACCATCCCAGCACATCTTCAGGATGGAATAAACTTAGAAAGCAGATGGCAAGACCAAGGAGAGATGCAAGAGCCAGAAGCTAAGCACGTTTGGTATATAGTAAGTGTCTAGTGAATGTTTAATGAATAAATAAGCATTAAAGTTTGCTTATAAGTTTGATAGACACATAATACAATAAAAACAACAAGAGAAGTTGTTTATTTTACCTAAAAACAAATGTGAGAAAATTGGGGATGGAGAACATGAGCAAGAAAAGATGTGAAGCTCCAAGAAAATCATGACAAATCTGGAGTGGACTCACCTCCTTTCAAAATGCTCATATGGTCCTTCCAGAACCCATTTCTATGCCAAAGCACATACTTGGCTACCTCTCTTTACTCTCTTCTGTCTTCATTCCTCCTTGTCTCATAGCATGAAAGTCCTCTTAGTTGAATTTGAAGTTAATGATCTATTCTCTCTGAGGCATTGCTCCTTAAGAACCTCATCCTAACTGATCAGTAAGATAAATAGGGACAAAGAACATATGTTGGTAATCTTACTTCATTTCATTACAAGGTATATAAATTGCAAAGATGGAGTAGAAGAGAGCTAGGGACACAAACACTTATGCAGATGGACTGAGCTAAAAGTTCCTGGGGAAATACATTTATCTTTGTTACATTTATTTGCCTTTTAGTATTTAGAAGAGTCATCATGAGTAACCTTTTCAACTGCATCAATTAGGAAATGTGGGCAGGAAAACTTAGAAAATTATTCTGTTTCCTTAGAGAAAGTCTCAACTTTTGAGTAGACAATGAGTCAGACAGGTCCATATGGTTGATCTTCCTTGCTGAAATTCATAGAATGCCTGCCAGTCTTTACCTGGATTTTCCCCAACACTAACGCCATTCTGATCTCCTCAGTAGCTAGATTTTCCCTTGAGTTAATGAAATTATGATCTGAGGCATTCAGTTAGCAGGATTTTCTGAGCTTCTTTCTCACTGTTTTTGTTTTATCTTTCAGACCTTTTAATTTCAAAATATTCTCTTTGCAGATGCCATTTAAGTAAATTCTAAGTAATAATATTAATAATGATAGTGTATATATATGCAAAAGAGTAACAAACCTAAGATAATAATCCACTTTTTACTTAAAAGCATCAAATCTGACCCAGATGGGTTCATAGCCTTTTCTACATAAAAGTAGGGTGACTTTTGACAGTAAGGCTTGCTGCATTCTGTGGTGTTATGAGGAGAACCTGGCAAAGGTGCAGAAAGCCTAATGGAGTGTCCCTCCATACTCTCCATGTGGAAACACACACTCCAAAGCATGAGTGGTATCTGCTGTCTGCACATGCTTATTCCTTGCCTAGATGAGAGAGAGCCTGATAGGTTGTAGGAAATCCTTTAACCTGGACACCTAGAACCTTGTGTTCTGATTCCAATATTAAATTGCCAAATTGTTTTTGTCAAGATTTTTAGCACTGTAAGCATTTATTAAAAAATAAAGGACATATAATAGAAAGCCACTCAGGTTCTCTAAGTATCTAGTGTTCTAACATAGGCTGTCAGACTAAAGGTAGCAAAGATTCAGTGATCAGATACTTCTTGAGCTAAAGTATGTAGAAATGCATCACTGATGAGATTGTTCAAGCAGGTAATGTAGTTTATCCTTGGAATCATTGTGTAGGCCCAGACCATATGTACAGAGCCCACTCTAATACATACATTTTAAAAGGATCACGGTTAATGATTAATTCTCCAAAATGTGGTCACATTGTTACATTCCTAATGAGGTTTGATGATCCTGATCCATCTAGTGATTTGAATGCTCAAATATGTGAATGATATGTACATGTATACATGAAGAACATTTGTGACAAGTGGCTCAATAAATCAAGTAGTTGTAATCTTTTAACATTAGGGACATTTTGATCATCTCACACTGTAATAGAGACTGAAGATTTAAAATGAAGCATCATAAAATGCAGAATAAAATTATAAGGACCTTCTTATAATACAAAATTCATGGAGACAAAACTCTAATTTCCTGATGGATATATTATATTAATGTAATGGATACCTCAGTCTAGTTAAATTGCATTAAATGGTTATTAATGCTTGAATAAACTTCAAGGAAGTGGGTACTGGTTGAAATGGGATAATATTTTGTTCTGCTAAATTATACGTTAATTGGTATTTCCTCTCTTGTAAAAGGACCTAAAGGGTTTAATAAAATATGTGGTAGAAACATTATTTTTTTTTCCCTTCTTGAGATATTAAGACAAGAGTGTAACTGGAAGCGTTTCAAAGCTTTCCCAGAAAATTCTTCAGTATTTGCGATGACATGGGTTTCAGGGACTCCCAAAAGTAAATAATTAAAGCTTTTAGTCATCCAAATAATGATAGACTGCATCATGGGAAAAAATGTAACCAACTGAAGTGGAGATTTGTTTTCTTATTGCATGTTTCACAGAAAAAGAGGGAGAGGGAGAAGGAGAGAGAGAGAGAGAGGGAGAGAGAAAGGGAATGATTTCTTTGCCACCTTTGTTACTCTCAGGTTACTTCAAAAACTTTATTTGATCATTTGGGGAACAAAATGTTGAAGTTCATTTTGTCAGGTCATGAAAAAATATCAGACCCATCAGTTTTACCTGAGGGTTGTGAGTCTTCTATGTAGGAGGAAATGGCTGCAACCAAGAATTTGAACCCCCAGAGCTAGAGTCTTGTTTTGAGTTTTAATTTTCAGAGAAGTTCTCACTCTGTAATAAAATAAGGTCTGTGCACCCTAGATGCTTAAAGGGACAAAGTGGTTAACGATCTTACAGTTTTCACGATTCAGTGCAAGTGGAACTGGCACTTAGGGGATGTAAGAAAAATTAAGTTTGAGAACTTAGAAAGCATGCCTAGATTTATAGTTCAGAGTTAGTGCATTGACTTCTATTTAAACATTATTTAGAAGTGTCAGTACTCGCTTTTGTCTTGTGGGAGGCACATCTCATTTTCTTTGGGGACAGCAGTCATACAGTGTTACTCAAGTGCCATACAAAAAAAAAGGAAACACGGGCCACTCAATCTAAAATAATAGACAATGTGGCCCAGTCACAGGGCCTACAAAAGCAAGATGAAATATTTGTAGCCCTGCAAAAGCTAAACCCATGGGGCTGACAATTCCAAGTAACTAAGACCAACAGGAAGTGACCCCAAGCTCCGTGGTGACACTCTGCTTTCGAATTGAAGCATACTTATCAACAGGGAAGTTAAGAAAAAGAGAAACTACAGAAAAGAAGTGAGGAGTCATTAATCAAGTCACCAAAGGCACCAAAGGGGGAGAATGGTATGTGCATGTTAGGGTAAACAGGGACACTGAAAGGTCAAGGTAAATTCACAGTCATTTAAATCTACTACTGAAATCTGCGTCTACTTTCAGGCCCTCAGAGCAAATTGTATACTTTTTTTTTCCTTTGTTCATTTGTTCATATTAAGAGAAGTCTAAGACAAAACGAAAAATAAAACCTAAGCTAAACATCTATAGTTGAAATACATAATGCAATCACAGACTTTAAGTATTTGGGTACCCTCAGCTGACATAAGACATATAAACAGCTCTGGATTTCAGACATCATGTAAGGTTCTAACATTTTGAACTTCCTCTTTTAGAAATAATTCTTATTTGAAGTTACTGCATTTGTTGTTTGAAAACACACGCCTTATTAAGACATGACAGAATCTTACTTTTTCAGTGAAACCAAGGAAGTACCTGATTCCCAACGATTCTTATTGTTTGTCTTCTAATTTACACAGATGGAAACTATTGTTGTTTCTTCTGTGCGTGGATGGCTCAAACAGAAATCCTGCATTATTATGTTCTCTCTAGGGGAAGCATAAAAAATCATATTGATCTCTAAAGTATGTACCTGATAACATAGTACATGGGAAAATATCTTTCTTTCTCCAAGCTGCCTACTCTGGGCAGAGGAATAAAAAGATCTACCTCCATACTAGATCCCAGAGTAAGCATCTTGCTTTGTCTATCAGATTCTAATCTTAAGATATAGTGTCAAATATTTTTCATCTTTAGTAAAAGCCAAAACAAATGAAAAACAATTTTTAGATATTACCTAATGGTATTTAAATCTCAGCTCTACTATCTAACTAGCTGTGTGATGTTAAATGGATCCACTGTCACCAGGCTTCATTTATCTTTTTCTGTAAAATGGTTCACCAACCTCAGAAAGTGTGGTGATGCTTTCCGAGCATTTTGTAAGTGTTTCATAACAGCCCCTCTCACATAGAGTATATAAAAAACAGTCATTCCTAGTACTTATGACCAATCTGATCAAGTCTATTCTATCTTGGGTGTCTAGTGATATCTTATTTCATTAACTGTACTAATAAAAGTGTTTTAAATTAGTGCTGTTTTATTATTAACCTTTTAGTCTTTTTCTTCTTCTGAAAGCCCATAAAATTTAGCAAAGCCTTCTCTTACTGGATATTTTACTTCTTTTCCCCCCCTCCCTCTTTCAAATGCCTATGATAAGAAACAGTCATGATGTTGCATCATCAAAGACAACCCAGGTCTCCTTTGGATGCATTCCACCCCACCCCACCCACCTTGCTTGACTTAACTCAACTGGTGTTCACTCACCTGCCTATTACAAAGAAGAGGTCTCTTTTCCCAGTTCTCACTCTACCCAAGAACTGGTAATTCTTGGTGCAGGAAGCAATGTGATATTGACTGCCACATACATTCAGTCTCCTATTTGGAAGTTCATAATCTTCCTGTGTTTCTTTCCATTTCTATCATCATTCAGTAGCTCTGGTAAGTCTAATAGCTGTGTGTTCCTGACAAGAGCATTAAGCCATGAAAATGTCCTCAGTATACATTTTAGCTAGAGGTTTTATGCCCACCAACCCACAATGTTTTGCTTTCCATTTTCTGGGGGCATTTTGGGAACTGATGTCTGCATGACTCTTGTAAAGGATGATACAGTCTGGGGAATATGTGAAAAGGATTCTCAGGTGTAGAGGTATAAGGCTAGTCTGTATCAATCATGCTAGTTAAACTGAGATATAATGACTGCTTTGGGGAATGTGGAAAAATCAGCAATAGATTAAAAGGAGGAATAAAAGCATGCAGGAATGTATCATTTATTAAAGGCATTTCTGGGCAAAGGCAAGAAAGTAACCATATGACTAAAGTGTTAATCTCAGAAACTATTCAGACACTGGGAAAAAAGTGAACTGCATTGGTTAAATTTAAAATTGTGATATTCAGAGGCCCTTTCTGCCAACAAAGTGGAAGGTTCAAATTAGCTAAATAAAAGAAAACTTTACAGTGGAGTCAGTCCCAAGATGAGAGCCCCTAGAAACCTATGGCAAGGATAGAGTGAAACATGAAAGCAGCCGTGTAGATTAGTGAATGTATCTTGAACATTTAAGTCAACACTCTTATAGTAGAAAAAGAAAGCCTGCTCCAAACAAACTGCAGATACTGATGGGAAAAGCCTATGGACTTTCAGTGATGGTCACTGTCATAACAGCCAGCCGGGTCATTTATTATTTCCAACTGTTAAGCTCAGAGGCCAGGAATTCATAGTCTTTCCATCGAGTTCGGGTATATTGCATCTATTAGAGTCAGAAGGGGCAAAGTAATCTTTCTAATGTGTTCAATGGCTTTTGAGTGGAATTCTAGCTAAGCAGCATAAAATATAACCAAGGATTCAACAGCTCTTGGGCACAAGCTTTCAGGACATAGGCTGCTACATAACCTTGGGTCATCCCTATAACTCTCAGAAAGGAGTTGTGACTATGTCCTTATGTTGTGACAAGTGGGAGATGACAAATATTAGGTCAATAGAATGTTAATATAAATATGCAGAAGCAGTGGAGTGCAGTGATAATAGATGTGGTCGTGCTGTTATGTCAAAGGAAGTTTGTGATTGTGAACTGCAAATTATTAGTGGCCTAGTAGTGGTGATATCGATGATTTGGATCATATTGTAGATAGTGATAATTATGGAAGGTTATGGTCTCTCCATTATATATTTGGTGGTAAACATGTTGCTTCTCATTAAAAAAATGTTATTGAAGTTCTTATTATTATTTTGTAATAATAAGACATAGTGAATGAATCTATTTTTCCTGAATGACAGTTGGTCATTGAATCATCATTCATTAAGACAAAATATTGGTATACACCAATTCAGCTACTGCTACTTATCAGATTATTTTTTCACTTCCACTCCAACTTTTTTATTAAGTATTTTCTAGTTTAAATCAAATTATTTAAAATGCCTAAGCATTATAATTAAGGAATTGTGTGGACTCTACTTAGAATTGGCAACCAAAATGTGAATTATAAATGTGAATCTGTAATTCTTGAGGGTACTGGGGAGGTGGCTATGTGGTAGAACACTTACTTAGCATGCCCGAGGTATGTGCTCAGAGAGAGGAGGAGGAGGAGATGAAGGAGCTCATGAGAGAGAAAAAGAGAGCAACTTTAATAGCAAAGACACTGTCTTAGTTCATCTGAAATGTAGGACAAAGGCCAAGATGGCAGGAGACAGAAATGTAGATGATGCACCTTATATTCTAGTTGCAGAAATGAAATAAGCATTTATGGACAATATACAAATACCAACCTTAGTTATTGATTTAACAGAACAATGTAAGGATGTGAAATGCTACAAATGTAGAGTGCAGTTACATGCAATGTCTGGAGTGGGCTGGGAAGTCTTTGAAGACTGAGGCTACAATTGACATCAATGACTGATAGAACTGGGAGAAAAACAAAGGCTGAAAATGAGCAAAAACTCAGGCACAAGAGTCAATATAGCTACAACCACATTAACAATTGATCAGGCATAAAAGTGGGATATATAATATTTTAAGTCCAATTTGTGGCTTCTCTGGCTTGTACTGGAGTGGGATTCAACTCACCCTGAAAACTCAAATGATCAGAACTCTAAATTGTTAAGTAAATGTCAAAGGAAGATCTGAAGGAAATAAATCCATCAAATCTCAAGTAAATATGTAATAGGATAATGGTACTCCCTCCTCTTTCTCCTCACAGACACAATTGCTACAAGATCATATGCAAAGTTAAAGTTTCAGATGTTTTACCTGTGTATTTAATTTATGAAAAAAATCAACACTATTGGGAATGTCAAAAACTTTCTTAAGTTAAAGTCTGGACAAGGGTATAGTAGCCTGGAAAGATGTTGAGACAGAAGGTATTAATTAGAATATATTATTCAAATTAGTTATTGCCTGCTATGGAGACACTAAGACATCAGCCCTTGCTATAAGGAGAGGATGTTGCTTCTTAAGTATAACCCCAACCTGCTTGGAGAGCATAATGCTACCAGGATAAGAGAAGCAGATGTCTGCTGGACTTACTAATGGTGTGACACTTTTATTTAATGCACTGTGCTCTGGTATGTCTTTTATTAAAAAGCTAAAAATCCAGTTAAATTCTTTAGTGGCTTAGGTTCCTGGACTTGATAATGTTATTTGCTCTGATTACTACTTTGGGAATTTATAGGATCTTTGCCTTCAAAGGCTTCAAAAACTTTCTCTTTGGCAATTCTTTTTAAATGATATCCTGTTTTGCTAATATGTAGTTATACCACAACACCATTGCACCATTTTGTATCTACCCTGGCCATTACCATTAAAATATTTATGCGTTAAGATTTAACTAGGAATTTTAGTTTTATATTTTCTCATTTTTTAAAAGTTCTTCAGGTTAATAGGTTTCCTCCTCCACTTACCTGTAAGTCTTTTTATAGGCTCGATTTTAACAATAAATTATCCAGTCTCCTCACTCAACATAATGGCTTATAAAGAGTTTATCCTTTAAGGAGATAGAAATACTGTGTCTCATCTTTGTGAGATTTTCTGGAGTACAGCAGGAAGAGCACTTAATTCTGTATGCTACAGTAAAGAAAATAAGGTACAGTTAGGTTTACCCCTCTACTTTTTGGCCATCTGGAGTTTCACCAAAGCAGTGCCATTTCCCCACTCCATACACCAAACTTGGAAAGGAATTTGAAAAATCCCTGCTTGGAAACTCCTAGTGTTCCAAATATAGGCCTCTACACATTGATTTTAATTAATCATCAAAGATAACATAAGTCATGCTGGAGGTCCAGTTGCTAATCCTCATACTCTGCTTTCATCTATGGACATGGACAATTCATCCATGGTAAAATTTAATTTTAGCTATAATTACAAAAGTTTGAAATTAAATCTTACTAGTGCTATGCTCCCATTAATATGGACAAAAAAAAAAAACCCTGATCTGCTTAGGATTAATGGTGGGGACAAAAGTAAGATTTCATTTTTAACTTTTATAATTAATTTAGAAAATGTGATAAAGGATTTTTGTTTCAGGGAGAGAGAATGTTTCTGAGTTTCAGGGAAGACATCTCAGCAGTCCCTCAAGCCATTTACACCCATAAAGAATCTTCCATATGGTAACTGTAAGCTCTACCCTAACTGTTCCTCAAACTAATACATAATAGTTCCCAAACTTGAGGGTAAATTTAAACTTAAGCACACAGTAAATTTTCTTCTATCATTTAAAGAAGAGGGAAATGTGGAAGAGATTTCCTTTTTTGAGCAGGAGAGAGTTACCAGGGATTGAACTCAGGGACACTTGACCACTGAGCCACATCCCCTGTCCTATTCTGTATTTTATTTAGAGACAGGGTCTCAGTGAGTTGCTTTGCTCCTTGCTTTTGCTGAGGCTGGCTTTAAACTCGTGATCCTCCTGTCTCAGCCTCCAAAGCTGCTGGGATTATAAGCATGTACCACTACATTCAGCAATAATTCTGACTTTTGATATATTATGGGTTATTGCTTAAACCAATGATGTTGACAATCAGAGTAACCATAGGAATAAAATTTCCTTACACAAAAGGCACACCAGCTATTCAATTACCTTAAAACATGTGACATGTTTTCATGTTGTCCCTATTCTCACTAGTACAAGAACTTCAATTTATTAAACTTCAGAGAATTAAAGAAACTGACAGTCATATTAAGAACCAGACACAGACACATTCCAGTATATCTCAACATGTGTTTTTTTGGTCCCTGTTTATTCTGCTCAGAGACAGTTGGGGTTTGTAGAATGAGAGTTCATAACCCACTTCAATCTAATGTATGAAAATATGATATGTCAAGAGCTTTGTAATGTTGTGAACAACCAATAAAAAAAAAAAAAATAAAAAAATAAAAGAAATAGAACTTAAGAAAAAGAGTAATTGATTGAAAGATTCATGACGTGATCTAACCACAAAGTTCTAGGAGAACCTGGGCAAGACCCCCAATGGATTATTCTGATGGGAAATTTCAAGTAACGGAGTGTAAATGACATCTCTTGGCAAACCCAGGCAACAGAGACTCTGTGCAGTGTTGGCATTGGAGCACAGCTGAGCCTACCTATGAATGCCTTCCAGTCACAGGTGACCAGTGATTTCTGCTGCCTTCCTATTCCTCCTGTATGCCTATTTTCCTTATTATGCTGTACGGACACCCTAAAACAATGTGACTATGAAAGGGTCAGACATTTAAGGCAGGAAAAAGAAGAAGATGCTGGGGGTACTTATTCATTGACTTAATTAACCACAAAAAGACAACATTAAATATTTAGTCATATGTAGATGAACTCAGGTTGGCTAGTCCATATGCCTCTTATTTTAAAGAATCTGTGGTGTATTTTAGGAAGATTAAGGATTTATTTCCCATAGGATCCATGAGCAAACTTCAGATGACCAAAAATCAATGAGAAATTATTAAAAATAAAACTTGGTAATGTTTTGAACAACAAATAATAAAAAAAGAAAGAAAAAAAATAAAATAAAAATAAAACTTGTATTTGTGAATAAAAAGTAATTATCAGTGAAATCAAATGAATGATTAAATATATAAATGAAGCATAGGCTCCATTGGATGGGAAGATGTATGCTATTTTTGTCCAACAATAAAATGTATGACTGTATGGATGGGACATTAGAAAGCAAGAGTTAATTCTAAAAAGTCTGGCATACTAAATGATTTTAGAGGCGAATTGACTACTCATGTAATAATATTAACTAAAAATAACTTTTTCAAAAATATGTTTTGTAGCATTTTTCTTGGTGGTAAATCAAACATATTTCTTTAAAATACACCAAAAAATGACAGGAAATGCTAAATAATTTACTGATGATTTTTAAAAATTTATCTTTGTAAAAGAGCATTATCTCTCATATTAAAAAAGCCTGGTCAGTTACTGAACTTCCCTTCCACGTGTCAATGTCCTATTAATTGGCACATAAAGAAGTTTGTTGAAATCAATTAAAGATGGAATGTAAACCCACAGATGAAAAAAGAGGTTAGTAACAAAATCCAAATGCCTTTATTTGGTGGAAAAAAACAAACATTAGACTTTCCCATGAACATTTGTTTGATTTTGGTATAGTTCTTTCCAAAAATGTGAAATTAATATAGCTTTTTATCAGGACTAGATTAGAGTAAAAATTGAACGATGGTAAATAATGCAAATCAGAAACATCTCTTAACAAGAAGCAGTTCTGAAGTATTCTTTTTAATTTATATCTCCCCACCTTTGCTTAAGGTGCTGATATGTTCTGAGTTCTTCTATGTCATATTACAACATAACAATTATCTAATGACTTAAATACAGATTACACTGGAACCAAGTGTTTCAGATAAATGAATGATTGATAAAAATCTTATTCAATCCAATCTTACAGAAGAAGGACTCAGATATCTTTTTTTTATGAATGATTAAAGATGTTAATTTTATCTATTGGAAACTTTAATCTCACTGGGAAATTTAGTGAGGTAACTTGAAAATACTTAAAGAAATGCAGAGTATATTCTAGCATATGAATTATAATATATACACTTTCATGCAATTCATTTTACAGGATTAAGAAAGAAAAAGGTAGAAGTCGATTGTGACTTTAGCACCACATCAACTAATGCTTCGCCTTCACAGAATACATGTCAGCTTCTTGGACAGAGAAGAACTAAGATACAATCAGGTTACTTGCATTCTTTTCCAGTCTCTTCAAATGATTTGTGAAAAACACGAATTTTGTTGACTTTCTAGCTCACATCCATGAAACAGTAATAATTTTAATCCTTCAAATTTTAGCTAAAACATAATAAATTAGCTAAAACAACATAAATATTGGATATATTGGGACAGATACTGTGATATATATTTTTTTTTGTGAAGTTTAAATCAGGTGAATGTCCATTTCCTCAAATATTTACCATTTCTTTATGTTAATCAAAATTCATTTTCCCAACTTTTAAAAATGTATATCATATTGTCATTATCTATATTTTCCCTACTGTGAAATAGGACACTAGACATTCTTAACAGCTGTCTGTCTATAATTTGGTACTCACTGGTCAACCTCTCCTAGCTATCCCTCCCTCTCCTCTCCAGCGTCTGGTAAACACCATTCTACTCTCAATTTCTATGAGATCAAATTCTTTCTCATACGGGAGTGAGATCATGGAGTACTTGTCTTTCTATGCCTATTTAATATAGTCATCTCTCTATATAAATATATATTAAATATATTTAATACAGTCATCTGTAGTTCTACCCATGTCATCTCAAATGGCATGATTTCACTCTTTTATGGCTGAGTAATATTCCAGTGTGTGTATATGTATCAAAATTTCTCTATCCATTCATAGGTTTCTTTAGTTGTTTTCATTTCTTGGTGGGTCTGAATAGTGCTAATGAAGAAAAGAATGCAGATGTCTCTTGGACATACTGAATTCCTTTCTTTTGTATATATAACCCATAATGAGAAATCTGGGACATAAGGTAACTCTATTTTTAAATTCATGAGGAAACTCCATAATATTTTACATAAATGTTGTACTAATTTACATTCTAGAAAAAAATGAATAAGAGTTCCCTTTTCTACACATCTTCACCAGCACTTTTAATCTTCATAATTTTTGATAACTCTTCTTACTGGGGTGAGATATTTCATTGCATTTGATTCATATATCCCTGATGAATGGTGATGTTGAGTGTTTTTGTTTCATATACCTGTTGGCTATTTGTCCATTCTTTTGAGAAATTTCTATTTAGGTCTGCTACTTGCTTATTTGTTTGTTTGTTTATATTTATTGCTGCACCGGGGTTTGAATCCAGGAGTGCTTTTCCATTGAGTTACATCCTCAGTGCTTTTTTTTTTTTTATTTTTTCACTATTTATGTGCAGACAGAATCTCACCAAGTTTGCCAGGCTGGCCTTGTATTTGTGATCCATCTACCTCAGCTTCCTAAATAGCTAAGATTTTAGTGTGTACCATGCCTAGTGCCAATTTTTAAATTGGATAATTTATTTTTTTCTATTAAATTTTGTTGTTTCCCATCTATTCTGGATATTAACCCTGTCAGATGTATAATTTGTAAATATTTCTCCTGGTCTATAGTTGTCTCTTCACTTTTTTGATGTTGCTCTCTTATCTATGCAGAAGCTTTTTTAGTTTGATTAAATACGATTTATCTATTTTTGTTACTGTTTTCTGTGCTTTGGGGGTTTTGCCAAAAAAAAAAAAAAAAAAAAAAAAAAAAAAAAAAAAAAAAGCTGTATAGTCCAATGTCCTGAAGCGTTTACTCTAGTAATTTTCTTCTAGTAGTTTCAGAGAGAAACTGAGTCATCTCAAATCCAGTATGCATGTTAAATTTTTGTTTCTTTTAGTAGGTAATCAACTCAAGTATAGAATGCAAGTCACTGCCTTTTGAGTCTAATCTGGTAATTCTAATGTGGTGATTCCTAATAAGTCTGACTTTTAAACTGTTTACTATTTTCTTTGAATCCATCTCTCTCCTGAGCAAATCAAAAGATGGGCTGGGTCTTCAGCAGGGGTGTAGAGTGGCTCACTTCTCCAACTCTGCTTCACTTTGCTTTGAAAGAGTATGTTCTACCCATGGATAGTTTGAGATTAGCTCAGAACTTGTGTGGCTTCACACAAATACAGGTCCCCCTTTTCCAGCTCATTTTTCTCTGAGATTTCTCCCATACTCTATATTATATATGGGATATTTTGATGTGGTTCTTCTAAACATAAGGGAAGTGGGGTGAAGAGAGAAGAGAAATTGTCTCATTTTTTTTTTTTTTTTTTAGCCTTTCAATCTGTGGTACAGTTTCATACAACTGAACCTGCCTTTGGGGGCAAAGCAAATACAGACAAAATAGAGAAAAGCTTTGTAAATCCCTCTTCATTCTTTGTACAATAGCAAACTGTTCTGTTTTCAAATCTAGAGTGATGGTCTTGTTTCATGTCTGTAGGTACTTGCGCCAGTGCTATACTAAAGAATCCCAGTTCAGCATGGGCTCTGGAGCTGGGCTGGGAGAGGAAGCAAAATGGAGAAAGGAAATGAAGATTGCTTTCTACTTTCTTCTGCTTAGAGGAGGCTTCTGGTCTTCTGGCTGGAAATATGGATTACTAAGAGATTTTGATGGCAGCATCCATTATGCAGTTTTATTTTTCTCAAAGTGGGGAGATTAAGAACAACAACAACAACAAAATAGCGAGAAATAATCATGAAATTACTCCTTGTTATTTAAGTTTTAATATACTGTCTGCTGTTCTTTCTTTTCAGATCCTTCAGGTAATTGCTCTCTGTGTTTTACCAAGTTTTAAGTAGCAATGTGCCATAGTATGCTTATTTCAACTACATCTCACCTCTCCCCTTAAATTCTGAAGCAATTACACACATGTGAAGGCACATACACAAACACACACACACACACATACACACACACACATTCACACACACACACTTCAGAACTAGAAGTTTTCCAAAGCAATTACTCCCTGCACTTCTTCATAGTATACGTTTTAATTTGCTTAACTACTAAAAAGTATGATTTATTCAATTTTTTCTATCCTTAGAAAAGCTTGAGCTTATGGAACAGAGCTTGTATTTATGAATAGTTATTTTCTCAGGAGTGATGAATGGAAATTGCTATCTGTAAGGAAGATTTCTTCCCCAAAATCTTGATTTCCTTAAAATCTTTTGTATAACTTTAGTTACAGATTATTATTTAAAATTTTATTTGATTATTCTAACTTGTTGTATATATGACAGCAGAATGCATTTCAATTCATAGTACACATATAGAGCACATTTTCTTGTGTCTCTGGTTGTACACAAAGTAGAGACACATCATTCATGTCTTCATACATGTACTTAAGGTAATGATGTCCATCTCCTTCCACCATCTTTCTTAATCCAGCCTCTGACCTTCCCCTCCCTCCCCTTTGCCCTATCTAAAGTTCCTCCATTCTTCCCATGCTCCCGCACCAACCCCATTATGAGTCAGCATCCACATATATAAGAAAACATTTGGCCTTTGGTTTTTCAGATTGGCTTACTTCACTTAGCATAATATGCTCCATCTCCATCCATTTACCTGCTAATGCCATGATTTTATTTTTATTTATTAAATTTTGATACCTGAATAATTGAACACTATTTGAGTGCTAATATTTTATCAGATTGGTAATTAGTTTTCATCCTAAAAATGTAAACTGTACAATGATTCTCATATGACCATGCAATATGGCTGCAGGACATCATAAGGAAATATCTATTCATGAATTTTAAAATAATCTGAAGCCTTCTAAATTTTAAAAGAAATTCAATATATATGTTACGATTGAAATTTGTTGATACTAAATGATCCTCAAAAGACTTTAAGCCTATTTAAATATATTTGGACTGTTTTTTTTCCAACAGTTGTCTCCACAGGTATTTCATAATGTATGCTCTATCATTTGAAATTAAAATTAAAATTACTGAGATCTTAAACACCCAAAGACATTAAAAATCAACCCTTGTGCCATGGAGTAATTGGGGCTAAGATAAAAGTTACAGTCCACAAAAGGCTAAATATTGATCTGTTCAGTTTGCATCCATTATTGCTGATCTTTCAGGATTTAAATATCGATTGTGCACTACAGTTACCATAAGCTAGAGCAAAGGCTCATCCATATTGCAATGTTGGGCAAAAGAAAAAGAATTTTAACCTCAATAAGCCTCTGGACTAGTTAGAAATGCCATCCTCCTTCTAAATCTTTAGCCTGGCAATGAAAAAATTAATAATTTATTAAAACATATTTTATTACAGGGCTTTCCCTTCTGTCTCTTTGGCATAATGCCAGTGTACACTATGAAGTAACAGTTGGAAAATGACCTCCACTTCTTCAAATGAGTTGTTTCTTTAGTTTGGCTTAATATTAATCATTTACTTGAGAAAAAAATACCAGAGACACTTCTCAGGATGGCTAAACTTTCATGCTCATTGTGGCTTTGTGCCAGGGTCTAATATGACATCAGAGTGATGTTAATTTGGCTGTACCAGCCCTACTAGAATGGTAATGCATTGCTCTGATGATATATTAAACATTGACTTGGAGCCTGAATATATAATTGTTAACGACAGAAGGAAACATGATTTAATATCTTCTTGCCTCCCTCCTCTTCAGCCCCCTGAATTGTCAAGGGTCATGTCTTCTTAGTGTGTTCTAATTATTCTAGTGGTATGTCCTGATGTAGAGCACACATTTGTAAGAACCTAGTGAAACCTTTTTGTTGGAAATACTTTGTAACATAACACAGTACTCAAAGGACTTTCCCATTGCACTTTTTCTTATAAAACAGAGTTGATTTTCTCCCTCCTTCCCAATAAATAATCCCATGCCTAGTTAAACATTAAATACCTGATTGTTCATAGATCAAGAAAACATAAAACATGCCTTGAAATGTCTTACACTGAAGCTCATTTGTTTTCAATCTGTCCAGAAACCATATTTATAAACTCTCAGCCAACCTTTCAAGTAAAAAATATCCTTCAAATTTTTACCAACCCAGCAGAATCAACTTCTGCCAGATTGTCTCATTGACATTTATTTCTTATAATAATCAGCAAAAAAAGTATTATTGTGAGGAAAATCAGAAGGCAATAAGTTCATGTTGTCCTTGAATCACTACTTTATATTTATCTTTCTCTGATTCCTGGGGATATTTTTCATTTTGTTTCTCTTTCAAGTATTCTCTGAGCTGTCAGAAATTTTCCTAAAACCCTACCATGTGACTTTTAGAGGTATCTTAAATTTATCATCTTGAGAAGCATCTTCAGGCACTGATTTTCCTTTTACCTTTATTTTTGTGTTTCTAATATCTGACATTATTTGGCCTTGTGAGTTGTAGGAAAAGATATAGCTTATAGTTCAATGACAATTTCCTGTACTCTGTCTTTTTCAAGTTTCTAATCATTAAATGCTTTAAACACCATTGCTGTCAGACAAATAAAAAGTTTTTAGTCTTATCTCTTTCTTCCCATTTTTTGTTAGGTATAATAGCTAAACCTCAGAAGCGAAATTCTACTCAATTTCTGCCTAAAAAGCATCACAATGAAGTAGAATTTATACAATTGTGTTATTCTATCATTGGCAAATGTACAATGAACTCACAACTGCTCAATGCTCAGACAAGAGTCTGTCCTGTCTACTGTTATTTGTGTTTGAATGAATGAAATTTTATCCTGATTTCACACTTAAGGTGCCACCATTTTATTTTGGAGATTGTTCTGTGAATTGCTTTCATTCTCATACCCAGTAGAAATCTGTGGCCCAGAGACTCGAGTTTAATGAAGAAACTGCAGAACTCGGATGACCAGAAGAAATTTTTCAGGAAAATATTTGCCTTGGACAGGCAAGTTATGCAGATATCTGAGAACATTTCTATCCCAAACTATTTTCTTCTTCATGTAGAAATAAAACTGTCTTAGAGCTGTTGTTATTTAGGAAAATGACAGTGGTAACTCTCTCCCTGTATCCTCCTGGCAGCATTATTCAGGGGCATGCAGGATACAATTTATGTAGCTACTTTACCTAGTTAGAAGAGTTTGGCTATTTAAGCTTTTACTATATACATGACGTACAGAAAAATCATCTTGGTTGTTAGGGTAAAGGTATCTACATTGCTATTAGGTTGATCATGGTTTTCAGAAAACTATTGCTAAAGGTGTCTTAAAATGATCACCATTTGTAGAATTTGTTGATCTAAGGTAGTATTTCTCAAACAGGTTTTCTTGGATAATATTTTATTTACATAAGTTTCTTGTAAACATTTTTGATTCCTGAGCCTTGTAACAGCTCAGTTTAATCAGGTTATATCAGAATTTTTTTTAATTTTGTGTAAGAATTTGTTCCTACACTTTAAGTATGAATGTATTACTGTATATTATAATAATACATTAATACTATAATACTACTATACATTTATGATTAAAGTGTAAGAACAAATTCTCTGTGGAATTATGTGCTCCAGTTTAAATTGATAGTATAATCCTAATACCAATAAATCAATGTTATTTTGGAAGATATGTTTCTAAATGATTTTATATAAACCTTTACAAGTATTGAGACTTGTTTGATTTCACAAACTGATGCATGCACAGTATTTCTGTATCTTCAGCTGAGATTGAACAAATTTGTAGTAGCTTACTCAGTTTGCACTAAAACTCGTATTTTAGTAGTGTATCAGTAAAAAATTATAAACCTGGTAATTTGAATTTTTTTTAAAGTTGAATTGGTAGTGTGATGTCTCCGAAAAATTGTCAATGAGTGAAATAATGGATCAGTCAGCTCTGAATTTACTCAGTTCTGTAACTTTGGGCAGGATACTAATTTTCCAATTATTTTAGTTTCACAAACAATGCACTAGAATAATATTACCTGTCTCACAGATTCATTATGAGAATGAAATTATACAATCAGCCAGAAGTGTTTATCAGAGCACTTGGCATATATAAA
This sequence comes from Ictidomys tridecemlineatus, assembly GCF_052094955.1. Lineage (NCBI taxonomy): Eukaryota > Metazoa > Chordata > Mammalia > Rodentia > Sciuridae > Ictidomys > Ictidomys tridecemlineatus. Next base: position 117,977,110 of record NC_135483.1, on the reverse strand, counting down.
ATCAATTAATGTTATTTATTATTATAATTATTGCAACTATTTATAAAAATTACACTTCCATTTATTCTCTTGCCATAGGCCCTTTATTATTAGGGAAAGACTGCCATTCACCCCTTCCTTACTTCAACTCTCATTTCTGATTCTGTGTATATAGACTTCCCATGGAGGCATCTTTCTAAAATCCAGTTCTCTTCCCCATAGTCCAGTGTGCCTCAGATCCACACTGCTTACCAGTTTCTTTCTAAATCAGAAGTAAAATCTCTCCAAAGATTTTTGGTCTCTTATATCCCCCATGCTTCAGTTTTATCTTCTACTGCTCCCTCAAAATCTAATTGTGCATTAAATCTTGTTGTTCTGCATATGCATCGTCCATTTATACTCCTTGTTCATCCCCTTCTTTTCATCTGAAATGAAATCCCCAACCATTGACATCTAGCCCATTCAACTGTCAGATTTCCTAGTCTATAGCAATCACTTCACTCTCAATCATATAGGTTCTACTTAAAATTTGGTCCATAGTATGGTTTATATGTGAGGTGTCCTCTAAAATCTCATGTGTGAGACAATGCAAGAAAATTCAGAGGTAAAATGGTTAGGTTATGAGAGCCTTTACTCAATCAGAGCATTAGTCCCCTGCTAGGGATTAACTGGGTGGTAACTGTAGGCAGATAGGGTGTGCATGGAGGAGGTGGGTCCCTGAGGGCAAAGCTTTGGGTTTATATTTTGTGTCTGGAAAGAAAAGTGTCTCTCTATGTCTGCTTCCTTGTTCCACATTCTGGATTGTTTTCTTCTGCCACACCTATGCACCGTGATGTTCTGCCTCTCCTGGGTCCAGAGCTATGAAGCCAGCTATCTGTGGGCTGAGACCACTGAAACTGTGAGCACCAAATAAACTTTTCTTCCTCTAAAATTGTTTTTCTCATGCCAGTAGTGAAAAAGCTGACTAAAACAGCCCACTTACCCGCTATGAGCCAATCACTGCAATCTCGTGGGAAATGTAGAATCTCAGACTCCACCCCAGGTCTACTGAATCACAATGTGAATTTCAACAGGTTTCGCATGTGATTTTTATGCACGTTCAATTTTGAGATTTATTGAACTGAAACCCTTCCAGCAGTGGTAATCAGTTTAGGGTGTGCATTAGAATCACCTGGAATCTTCTTTAAAAATGACTCTTGTATTCTATTCCAATATCCTGATTCCTAAAAATTCCTTTATCCCAGGAATACCATTTTCAAGTTTCTGGAGAACCACCAACTTGGAGCCTGAATAACATTATGGCATATGCTGTGTGCTTCCTCCATAGTTTATAGATTATAATCAAATTTACCTAAATGGGCTGTATGAATATGATTTTTTCTGCAAATTTAATAAAGTAAAAATATCCACACTAGCTTTAAAACAACTTTAATTTGCAACCACTATCAGGTGTGGATGCTTTTAACACAGGGAAAAAAAGAGAAATATGAAATAACTTGTCCACCGTTACATACCTAAGAAGCTGTACCATTAATATATTGACTTTAGTCAAGCTCTGGGCAGTATGCATTCCCACATCAACAGATGACAGGACAGAATAATGGTGAGATCATCACCCTCATGTTGTCTGCAGAACCGATTTTTGAATCTAACTCCTCTGAGTTCTCATTCTAACTATCAGGCTCTTATTATCTTTTTTATGATTTTTTGTAATAATTGCCCAATGACTGTTTCTGAGTTCAATTCCTCATTCTACTTTACACATTATTCCCAGAGACATCACCATGAAACATAAATTTCCTCATGTCTCTTTCTGCTCTATCCACATGATAGCTCCTTCAGATATTGCAGCCACCATAATTTGGCACCTACCTGACTCTATTACCTATTATTTCTCCTTGGCTTTCTGTTCATTTCCTCATTTTCAATGTCTGACATACTCCTTATTATTCCTGATGGCCATGTCAAAAAGTTCCATTAAAAAAGTCTGCTAACATATGGTCTCTGTTTCTAAATACACTGTAAATACATAAACCACAGAAACTGTTTCCATTCATGATTATGTTATATTATACTCAATATTTGCTAGTAAGATATGGGTGCCAGACTCCACTTTTGGAGAATGGTCTCTTGGGGCCTACAATAATGTAGGAAAACACCAAGTTGAGGGAAATCAGTTCTTTAAAAGCATTTTACACCCAAGACTCAACATGGGTCCTACCTAAAGTAATGAATGTTTTCTGCCCTGATTTAAAGTGTATTTTTAAAACAGTTTTAAAAGATAAAAGGGAATACTGGGAGCCAAGGAGTCAGAAAAGTTTGCCTTCTGAGATCCATTTCCTCTTATAATGTATTTTTGACGTCAGGGTCATTGTTCTTAAGCACTGAGAGATCTGGGCTATATTGTCTGTGGTGGTCGGATATCTGAGAATAAAATGAAAGATTACCTCAGTATGACCTTGTGTGGATGGACAGTATCCAGTCACGTGCTACTTTATATAGAGAATGTTGGTAAAAGATTCAGCAGCAGTGTGTTTTGATCACTAATGGTTGCAGGGAAAGAATAATTGCTTCAGTTCTTACTGAAGTAGAAATCTGTGCTTCCTTTTTAGCATAAACACATTTTATAAATTTTTGCTGCTCATGAAATATAATATGATGAATGAATTAATATTCAATATATTAGATAATATCTAGATTATTTTAAAGAAAAATATTTTTTTTCAAAATTTCCATTAAAAAATTATTTTTATCATCCCCAAATCCACAATATATAACCACTATGTACTAAATATAATTTTAATAAATCAATTTAACACCACCATGTGTGTCAATATTAGGTACATATTTAGAAATAAAGAAAATCCTTATCATCCAAACACAACTGCTTAACCCATGTTAATTCCCAAAACCATTAATTCTGCATTTATGTATATATAAGTTACATAATCTCAAACACAAAAATTTTACATAATTGTGTGAATTGATTGAATAGCTTGAACATATGGGTTAGGTTGACTTTGCCTTATTGGATTCTAATCCATTGACGACATCACACTATTCGTCTCAATGTTGCATACACTATCTAGTTTGTATGTAACACAATTTAGCTGCATTCGTTTAAATGATAAGAGAGCTACATGAGTTTTGAGACTACCTTTTTATTGTGAAATGTGGATATTATCATGTATTTTCAAATGACAGTAATATATTCTGGAACTGTGTTAGAAAACAACATTAAGACTTAATACAAATTTGTGAGCAAACCTTCCACTTTATGTTTCAGTATTTTACCAAAGGAGTTCTGTGAAAAATTAGCGAGGTCTCTAACACAGAATTTAAATTCTTACTGGCCAATGGAATTCTGCAATTCCATTAACACGAGAGCCTGACATAGCTGAGATTTATATTGCCAGAAACTCTCGTTTGATTTATAATCTGGTAATCCTTTTATCCTCCATTTATATGCAGTATAACTTGACGTAAGTGCAAGAATGCCTCTGCTAATAGAATTCACGAATATTGGACCAAGACATTTTTTAGATCATAAAGTCTTTGTGAAAAGGGGAAGAAAGGGAAAGGCTGGGCCTGGTTATGATGGGATTCCAGGGTCTGGCTTTAACATAGTCTTATAAAATGAAATTCGGGTTAAAACTACTGATTTTAGAACTTTAGACTGGCATTAGGTTCCCTGTAGATGGTTCTGCTCCCTCAGCTCAGCCCACATAACTGTTTTACCAGCCCTCAAGCCACAAGAGGTTTTTTAGGTACTTGTGAATTTTTGTAACAGTTCTTATTAAAAAGTTATGTGAGCTTATGAAGTGTACATAGGTGGAGGGAAGAAAAGAAAGTGGAATCCAGGGAGAGAGCAAATCTAAACAACACACGGAGCCTGAAACTTTGGGGGATATAAAGAAAGCTGAGTACAACAAAGAATACTTACTACATTCACTTCACCCACAAAAAGATGTCTCCAAATCAGACAGCCATCCAAATAAACAGTGAACTTAGAATCCAAGGTTTTAATCTGCTGCTGTCATCTCTTCTCCCAAACTTCCCTTCCCTTTCTGAACCACATTATGTTCAAACTATTCATCCTCTCTACTGTGAAGATGGCTTGGGAAATAATCTCCCTCATTGTTTGACACTCAACTCTAAATGTTGTTTTTGTCTCTTTCCATTCATTCGAACACTGATTAGGAACAAAGCATTTTCATTATTTTTCTCTACACATTGAAAAGTCCAAGCTAAAAAACTCTCAGAGATGTAAAATATGCATAAACCCACACTCATGCCTGATGTATGAATGGGAAGCTCCACACAGAACAATATAAATCATTTTGGGGGTATAGTAAGGTGTCCGGTGATTTGGTGGTGTTTGAGCCTTTAGGTATTTTCTAAGTTTTCTGCTTGAATGTATATTATTCTGGACATTTACAATTATTAAAAAAAAATGTTTTAGAGGACTACATTACTTAAGCAGAAAGTGCGGTGGAGTATAATGATTAGGTCTTCTGAGGGCAGTGTTAGTTGACAGTCATCCAAAATGTGACACGCTCAGATAGTTTCAATCACCTTAACATCTTTGAATTTTCTGTGATGTAAATATCACTCTCTCATCAAAAGTACATTTTTAATCATTTGATATTTTATAATCTACACTCTATGACATTCCTAATGCTAAATAAACTGGGATCAAACATATTTTAAGATCAATTTAACTACACAGTTAATAATATACAAGCAAATTTCACAAGTAAAGCAGAATAAAAACATTACTTCTATACTTAACAGTTTTGGACTTAGGAATATGAGTATGTAATTTCATTGAATTAATAGTTGGGTTTTACTTTAGTGTTGTGAGAGTCAAACAAAGAAGAAAGAGATCAACAGAGAGATATACAGCAAAAGTAAATAAACAGATGAATAAGAGAAAGAAAATTATGTTAGCAATATTTAGTAAAATTCTATACCTAGATGAAAATACTGACACACTGTCCCTTCAGTTGATGAAATTATGAATAAACCACATCCTTGTCTTCAAACTGGAGAAATGTACTGACAGGATTCCACACCACAAACACCCTGCCTCACAGTTGGAGCTGAATAGTAAGCTTGGCACGGTAAAAGTTGTACAACTAACTCTTCCTCTATTAAAATGCATATATTTATTATTAATTATTATTGAATTTCTTAATTTTAGAGTATTAGAGGGCAATGTAAAAATTTTGTTGACTCATTAGAAAGACCTAATGTGATATTCTGCACATTGCAGCACTGTATTAAAAGGCTGTATTTATAGCATTAATTTTAAGTCCCCATTTGAACTGGTATATTAGAGAAGAATACAAAAAAGGTAAATCTAAAAGTTAAACTGAGAGCTTTGCCTATTTAGTTTCTCAATTTGCTGAACACACATATAAGCTCTTTTCTTCTCGCCTCTTATGAACCCTGTGAAATCACACTCCTATTTTGTATCTGTTTCCCACTATCTCTTTTCTTCTGCTCTCCTCATTCCTTTCTTAAAATTTTCTTTCACCCCAAACCAAACAAACAGAACTTTGCATATTACTGTCAGCTCTGAATTCCATTCATTTACTCAGAATGATGACCAAAGAAATGATTAGATTTTCTTCTGAAGCAATTAACATTTTCAGAACCTTCTTGTGTCATAGCAGTTCATGATGTAGTCAAAATGAATCAAATATAATATTGGTTACATTTTATATTCTCCTTTCCAATGACTTGAGATTTAGTGGTACTGAAATAAAATTAGGAAGTAGCTTGGAATTAATTTAAGCATTATACTGCATTATACTAAAAGTAATCATATGTGTGGTGCATTACAGTAATGCATTATTCCTTATTTTCTAGATAATGATTACCTCCGTGATACAATAAAAATAATGCTGTAACTACATTCAATTTCTCAGCAAAGTACACTTAATTCTGGTAATGATAAAGAAATCAGTACATTACAATGTCTATAAGATTGTACCATTTTGGACATGAACAGCAAAGCATTTATAGCCATATCTATAACTCAATATAGAAAAAAATCAGTTACTGATTGCAAGTATATATAATTTTGTTTATAGTAGGCAAATAGAAGACAGAGTATTAGTTTGGCATTTCAAAATTATTAAAAATCCTTGATGAGATGTTTTTAAAAAAACTCTGAGTGTGTGTGTGTGTGTGTGTGTGTGTGTGTGTGTGTGTATATATATATATATATATATATATATATATATATATATATATATATATATTAAGTATAAAGTCAATGCAGAACAAAAGGAAAAATATAACTTAAATAATTTTATAAAATATCTTCTTGGAAAACTCATGATACTCTCCAGAGGGAAATTAAATAATGTGTCTGAAAATGTAATTTCAGGTTGTTTAATTTGTGAAAATTTTCTAAAAATAATTCAGAGAAGTTAGAGTATTAGAAATACTTGCATTTCACTACTTTGAAAAGAAAGAAAAAACTTACAAATTGTTAGAAAAGCTACTTACCTATTTAATTCTTGATTTTTAACCTGCAGAATGGAGATTTCATTCCCTAATATCATTGTGTAAGCAAAGGGATATAACAAAAACCAAAGCATCTAGTATAAACTAAGAAAATAAAACAACAACAACAGAAAAAAACACTTTAATTTCTTAATTACTTTCAGAAATTTCTTAAGGTATGGGTCGTGATTTTCCATTTCTTGTATCTTTAAAAATAAGTGTATTAATCAAGCTCTCTTGTTCTATTGAATAATGTCTTCAAGAAAATATGAAAGCCTTATGATAAAAATCTGAGTTAAATATATTTATTATCTCTGAAGCTTGTGTTTAGCTCACCAAACTTCCTACTTTTTCATTAGATAAATAACACAATCATATGGTAGAAACATTTTAATCCTTTCTTATTGATACATCTCCAGTGGCTAGAAAAATAAGTCAGATATATTTTTGCTCAACAAACACAGATTTGAAAATACAATCTGTATTTGAGTTACACTTTTTGCTCAGTCTATGTGGATTCATTATAGTTTTTCCTTAGCATTTTACTAAGAACAATTTAATATTTTGAGTAATATTGAGAAATTATTCATATTTTGGTTTCAAGTACAAATTGGAAAGAGTGATATATATATATATATATATATATATATATATATATAGTAAGAACTCAATAAATGTACTGAGAATATGAAGACTTCTGACTCAGCTGACTCATTTTTGGAAATAAGTGTCCAAAGTTTACTCAAATTATTTGGAAAAAAAATATTTTATTTTCATGATAAATATAACAACGTCTAAAATAAATTTAAAATGTATACTCATTATGCTAGAGAATGGTTCTGATGTCAATTTACAAAATTCAGTGATCTGTGTAGTCCATGTTATTCATACTAAGTAGAATACTACTATGGAAACTGAACTCATTTTAATATTACATCTATTAGAATTTAAAGGAGAATATGATTCCATGCTCTTACATAGTAGCTTAATTTTCTTACAAACAACTTTATTATTACTTTTTTAATCTTATACAAAAGGAAAAGCATTGTAAAAGTAAAAACAGGAGGAAGGCAAGACCACCACCTGGTGTCTAGAAAATTGGGGGTAAAATCATCAAAGGTAAAGGCCACATATCCTGGAAAATCTTGAACTATTAAAACTTTAATTTTCAATCATGTAAACATTTGCTAAGAAAAAAAAAGATTGTCTGAAATGGCAGCCATTTTTATATTCATATATTTGCCATGTAAAATAATTGGATGTCAGATGAAGAACTGCCTGTCATATTTTGCTATTAAAATAATATATTTTTATGTATAACCTGACCTGCCTTAGTGAGTTACTATAGCCTGTGGTCTCCCTGAAAGATTTTCCAATGGGATTTTAATAACACTCTTATGTTTGCCATCATAAGCAGTGCAGGCTGTTAAACTCAATTTGTAAGAAAAATATTCAGGTATAAAACCAGATAATCTGTATCCCTTTGGAATCAAAAGTCACTTTGCCAAAATATTTTAACACGCAAAATTGCTTCTTGAGAGATGTTTGCCATGATAAGATGACAGAAAACTACATTTCCATTATAATTATAACTGACTCGTGGTGCTAAGTTTTTATAATTTAAAGGTATTCTCAACTCTGACAGCCCTTCCATGTTGAATTATGCATCTCGGGCTCTTAAATAGTTCTGCTGGCACGAGACAGCTGAGATGAAGTTGTCTTTCTAAAATAATTGCTCCATGGAGCATCCATTATACCTTCAGAAAAAATGTATTACTTGACTTCTACAAATTATAGACTAGCCTATAATGGGTATTTTTGACAGCTATTAGCTTTTAAAAAAATCTGAACAGTAAAATGAGTATTGATATCACAATGGTGTGTGGTGCATGTTAATACAACTTTCTCTGTACTATCCTCCTAAAGCATGATGTAATCATTAATTATAATAATATTGATAGAGCTGCACTCATGTCAAAGATATAGTATTGGCCAAGTATATCATTTTCTCACCTATGAGATAAAAAGCATTAACTGAATATTTGCCAAAGATCTTGAAGACACTAAGTTTAAATAAAAAATGAATACATTTTGATAATGTTCCTCTTAATCATGAAACTCTTAAGCATCTTTAAAAAATCATGAATGAGACAATAATCAGAGAAAGATAAAGAAAATAGTTCCTCCATGTTCCCTTCAAACTATTGAACATTGGTAAAATTGTATGTTTCATCAATACTTTATTAAATTATATTCTTATTTTTATCAAGAATTTTATGCTTTTAGTTTTTAAAGCAGTTATAATTTCTTTAATAATGACACTTTAAAGCATCCATACAGGAAAATTACATGCCAAAGAACAATAATAATCTAATTATTAAAATTTAGAATAGAAACAATGACAGAAATAAGAGCATAGGGCTATTTTCTTCTGTGTCTATTAGTACCAATTAATGTATACAAGGGAAAAAAGTTTGTTCTTTTATTCAGATGAATTGTACACAAACATGAAAATTTTGTGCATGTAAATATGAAGAAATTCTTTTCCAGGTCTGTGACACTGATGGATATTTTAAAAATGTGATTACAAGGAAGAAAATGGTCTAGGTTCCTGTGTATCTCCAGGAAAAAAAAAATATCTCAATGACCCAGACACATTGGCACACATACCTACTGTGTGAAGAAACAAAATCCTAAAAATACATAATTAACATAAGGTTAAATGATACATCAGTTAAAGATGCAACAACTGCCTAATCTGTGCAACTTTGCCAAAAATTGATTATTATTCACATCTATCTTTTATCAACCTTATCCTGGAAGGCTCAGTTCTCTACATGAGACTAGACCAAAACTGCCCAGGTCCAATATCTCTCCAAATTTCCCTGAATTTAAATTCCTCCTTTTCTCTTAGGTGAGTAGCCTGAAGACAATTCTTGTGCCGAGTCAGTGTTCTCCATGCTGTCATCACACGCTGGGTGATAAGGGAGCAGCAGCAGAAGCATGGGAATGTGGCTGAGTTTTAGTGGTCTCTCCAACTCTCTTGTCCTGCTTTGATATCTTACATTCAGATGACAATAAAAGGATACAGGACTAGCTTTAAGAGAGAGAGAAACCTTTGGAAATAAATCTTCAACAGATTGTCTTAAAAGGAAAAAGGGTAGGAGGGATGAAAAGGAAGAGGTGATCTTTCATACTACAGAAATGTAGTATAAAACATCAAAATACTTCTTCATGCCTTGACTCTTCCCCTCTGTATCCAGTTTTCTAAAATCAATAACCCAGTGTTTTCCCAGGGAACTCTCCAGACTTAGTTTTCTGCTTTTCTTCTTATAGGAAACAGTGACTTGGTATTTAATGCCTCAGAGAAGGGAAAGAATTACCTTCTCTCATTGCTTTCCCTGGCGAAAGGGGTATAAGGTCCATCTGGCCAGCAGAATATCAGCAGAAATCAAGTTTTGGAGAAACTTTTAAAGGTAGGAACATTCTGTGGTCACACTCCACTTTACCTCTTGTCTTTTACTGACCTTGCTAAAGCTCTGTCAAGATTTCTGGGTGCAGAGAAGAGGGCACTGAGTCAGCAGCCTGTCTTGTAAACATAATGACAAGGAGCCACACTTTGAAATCCGCCAAGAGAGGAAATTCTGGATGCTGGATTCCTGACAATGTTTTAATACTGCATGGTTTATCTCTACATTTCTTTCTACATACAAAGCAAAAGCCCCCAATTTGCTTAAACAGCTGCTATTTATGTTTCCAGCTTCAAGAGGTAGATCTGAAGTCCTTATAATTAGTAGAGTACATACACGTAAAACTATAGCTGCTTCTTATTTTATATACCATCATCAAAGTAGTTATTAGGTTCCAAATTGCTTTTTTACTCAGACTGGGTGTGATGACACACATTAGTAATTCCAGTGACTTTGGAGGCTGAGACAAGAGGATCTCAGGAGTGAGACCAGCCTCCACAATTTAGCAACGCCAAAAAAAATTGCTTTTGCTCAGTGATACTTTCAAGGTACTTTTATCCTAATGCACACAGATATTACTTAATATAGATTATTATATTACATTATTAAGAGATAATTATTTTTATTTGTTAAAAGATGCTATGGTGGCATCCCATATTTGATTATTGATATCAATATGGGAATTAATATCCTTACTTATACATTTGCACTTCTAAAGGTACATACATAGAAGCATAGTTTCTTGGATAAAGGACATGTGTAATCTGAATTTTGGTAGGCATTTTGGAGAATCTTAACTTTTTCTTCTATCTTATTGAGCATCTTCCTTCCATTGGATATTATCACATACATGTATTTCTTTTCAATGTGTGGAAGAACATGGTGTTTTCATATGTACTGTCTTAAAAGTTTCTTATGAATTTAACACGTTCATTTGTTTACGGCCACATGTGTTTTATCAAGTAAACTGCAAACTATTTAAAAATAAACCTATTGGGCTACATTTCCTTGTTTTCAAGAAACTCTCTTTTAAAATGCTATCAATCTTCTATTTGTGGCAAATATGTTTGCGAAATCTGTCTAAGAAGAAGAAAATCATTCATGTGGGTTTTGTTGGACGTGTTAACTAAAACCACTTAGTGCTTTCTCTATACCACTGCTGTTTGCTGGTTCACAATTTCTCTTCTGTGTGTACATTTTTTCTTTCACTTTGTTGCAGTCCATTCTGATTCTTTCAGAGAGAGAATTTCAAAAGGAAATGATCTTGTTATTTTCCTGATGTAGATTCCTTTTATTTTGCTGTTTTTTTTTTTTTGTATTTATGCTCTAACTAGTCCTGGGGTCCTTACTATAAAGTCATTATTACATAAAGAACTTGCCTTATATCAAGACATTCTGGCCTAACTTCTACTTAATTATAAATCTGACACTTATTTTTATTTTTTTATTTTTTACTATCAGAAAACTTCTTAGTAATTTTAGAAATGTCATAGGTCTAATCATGAATTTTTAAATTTAGCCCATTCACCACTCCAAGAACATTTTCAATGCCAAGATTTATTATGTAAAGTAAGCCCATTCTATTATTGAGATCTTCTTATCAGTTTTATCTTCTAGTAACTTCCTTGCTTTCTGAACGTTCCCTTTCCATAGCAGACTATTCTTGTTCTCAAAGAAATGGCCTGTCAGCTATTCTAAAGATGTCAACTATTGTTTGGCTCTTTGTCACTTCAGGCTTCCTGTTTTACGGGTCTGCTCTTCTAAATGCTCATGGTCCTTCTCTGTCCATAAGTTTGTGTCCTTCATCCTCAGTTATGAAATGATGAACTTGGTTATGGTGGGGAGTGGTGTTGGTTCCCTCAGCAATTTACTGAAATGTTTCCAAAATAGACTATCCCGTAATGGGTAATGGGCTGGAAGCCTGCTGGCTCCTTGTAAGGGGACTGAAGATCACAAGATAAAGGCTTTGTTAGGGAGGACCTTGATATTGCGATAGCTAGCAATTTATGTCCTCCAGATTCTAAAGGGAGGATTGTTTGGGTTGGCCATTGGGGGACCTAAGTTGTTTCTCTCCTTAACAACTGGTTTTCTTGGTAGTCCTGCTTTAAAATCTGTAGTTACCTCGGTTTCTCCCTCCCTCGCCTTGGTGACCACCTGGGACAAAGGATGCACGCCCCTCCCTGGTCCTCAGAGTCCAGTGCCTCCTGGGCCTGCTGCTCCTTGTGTGAATGCCAGGACTGAAACCAGAGAAGCTGAGCTGCTCTTCGGAAGCCAAACTCAAGGTGATTCTTCTATCTCGGGGCCCATTTTTTTTTTTCTGTATATTTATTGATTTCTCAGGTTTAGTTTTTCTGGATATATTCTCTCCTCAACAGTTTTCCTATATGTACTGTTTAGAGGGTTGTAATTTATTTTTTCTCTATTCTTTCTGATTCCTTTTATTTGTCTTTAGAAGCTTATCCTAGATCTCTAAGGGTTCGTGACTTACCACTTGTTTCCTTAGATCATTAAAACATTTTAAAAACCAACATTTTGGATTATTTTCAGACAGTTGAAGATAGGAGAATATGGAAGGTTGGAAAATAAGTGTTCTCAGCCTAGCATCTTGACCTGAGATTCCATAGAACTATACTTATTTATAATCAGAAAAAAAAAAATCGGCTATAGTTATTTATAATCAGGAAAAAAAAAGCACTTTATGTTTGTGTATATATTATGTCATAAGTGCATATAAAAATAAGATTAAAGTATTGCCACTACCTGTCTATGGGTTAAAACACGGGGGAATTTTATATTCCTTTGGTTTGTATGTATTTTTTTGATGTTTGCAGTAATGAGCATGTATTGGTTTTATAATAAAATATGTAATTAAAAATAAGTGTTCTATAGGACTACATTAAACTACAGCATGCCTGGTTTAATCTTTGTAAAACAGTAATAACTAACCACTATATAGCTCTTTTATATACCAGAGACTCTTCTAAGAACTTTGTGTGTATTAAATTACTCAATCCTCATAAGCATCCTTTGACATGGATACCACTATTGTTTTCTTTTTATAGGATCAGGAACTGAGGCACAGAGAAGTTAAAGAATTTGCCAAAGGCTACACAGCTAATATGAGAAGGATGTGGACTCCAAATCAAGTAGATTTGGCCTTAAACTCAACTAATGAAATGTATGTGTGTGTTGCCAACCGTGGGAAAAAGGGAAGAGGCAGTAAGTAGGGGTGCAGCAGACAAAGAAAGAATTAGACATGAGTGAAGTCTTATAACTTTATTTTAATGTAATCAAATCTGAATAAAAATTATGAAGTTTTTCCTCAGTATTATAAGACTTATTTTCTCCTTCCTCTTCTCTCTTTTTTTCTTTTCATTTCATTCTTCTTTTTGACAGGTATGCAATGCCTGTTGTAACACTGCCATGAGTTAAAAAAAAATAGTTTTAATGAGATTCCTCTAAAAGTATGATCAAGGATTGCTTGTGTGGCAGATTTTATGGAGTACTCAGAAAACTGTCTATTCCAAAACATCTCATGCTCACAAAATTTTATTGCTAGAAAATCATTTATTTTAAATTCCCTTTCTGTCTTCAAATATTATATGTAAGTTTTAAAAAATCTACACACAGGGGCTGCACTTGTGACTTAGTAATAGTGTGCTTGTCTAGCATGTGTGAGGCACTGAGTTTGATCCTCAGCACCATAGAAAAATAAAATAAACCAAGGTCATAATGCTCTTAAAAAACATATACATGCACAAGTGAATAGGACCTTATTAATGAGGGTTTTCACAGAATATTCTAACTGATGTCTACTGAAAAACTCATAGCTGAGAAATATCAGCACCAAATGAATAACTAGGGAATAGACTGAAATGCCAGAAATCAGGACACTGAAAGGAGATGAGTTCAAATGGATTCTTTGTCTTCTCAGAACTTGAAATATGCTCTCAATTTTGCAATCCAATATACACAAAATAACTTCAATAAAGTAAAGAAAACCTTTGGAGATTTTAACTCATTGTTCTAGAATCTTCTCAGAACTCTTACAAATTAAATAATGTAAGTTTTTATCTTATAGATTAATTTGTAGCATGGGAATTGAAAAAGGACAGTTGGGGAACATAAGTGACGCTAAGTACCGATTGTGTCCTAAATCCATGAAGAACACTAAAGTATGTACACTCTACCAAGTTCCTTGACTAATGCTTCTTTCTAAATGAATATAAGGCCGTCTAGTGATTCAATCATTAGAATATTTTGCTATTTTGGATCCTAATGTTGGAGAAAGTTATTTAATTTCTCTGTGCCTAAGTTTCATCATCAGTAAAATATAGGTATTCTAATGCTGAATATTCTTAGGATTATTTTTAGGAGATAACACAATATTTGCTGAGAATTGTTTCTTTAATTGTAAAATTGCTGAGTATAGCTTCACGTTTCTTGAGCATTCCAACAGTCTAAATTCCTGTATGTTAAACTTCATTATTTGTTTAATATGTACAATACTGTTGTATTCTGCTGCCTTTCCTATCACTAGTATGGCAGTATGTATAAACGTGGATGTATAAACAATGTGATCCTGCAATCTGTACACGTGGTAAAAATAAGAATTCATACCCCATTTGAATCAAATCATTGTAATGTTTTGAACAACCAATAAAAAAATATGTAAAATACTAGCTAAATCATTTATAAGTTAGAATGATGGGCTGGGGATGTGGCTCAAGAAGTAGCGCACTTGCCTGGCATGTGTGAGGTGCTGGGTTCGATCCTCAGCACCATATAAAAATAAAATAAAGATGTTGTGTCCACCGAAAACTAAAAAAAAATAAATATTAAAAAATTCTCTCTTTCTCTCTTTAAAATAATAAGTTAGAATCCTGGTATGTGGGTTTTTCTTTTTGTTTGTTTTTTATGGTACTGGGGATTGAACCCATGGCCTCTTATATGCTAGGCAAACACTTTCCCACAAAGGCACATTCCCAGCTCATTGTTATATATTTATTAACACTATAAAAAACAGTTTATTGTATGATTTTCTTGTTAAATCTGTAAGAATTTGTGATTAAGAATCCAATTAGAACTGGTCAGCATGGGCCAAAGTGATCTAGGGTTGTCATGACAGTAGGTACTTGAAAGTCTGATGTCATTCTGCCAGCAGTCCCAAGTGAAGAGGTGGACTTGGGCAGGATTCTCTGGAAACTTCTTTTGGGTCCCCAATAAAACTGGAGTGTAGTAGAGGCACTCCGTGCCTCTCTTCTTTGAGAGAACCCTCTCTCCCTTGAGAGTGTCCCCTTTCCCTTCTCCTATTCTTTCAATAAACTCATGCCTGTCATTCTGAGCCACATCTCTAAAATCATTCTTAACCTCACCACAAGAATCAGTTTGAAGGAGGATGGTCTTCCCACTGCCTCAGTTTCCTGGAAGACCTAGCCCTGTAACATAAGCATCATGCTTTTTCTTTCAATAGAGTTTGATCATCTTTTCAACTCACTACGTGATGATCCATTCAATTGGTTTCTTTTTTTTAATTAGTACTTTATAGTTATACATTGAATTAGGATTCATTTTGACATAATTATAAAATCATGAGATAAAATTTGCTCTAATTCAGCATCAGTATTACCCTTTTCCCTCTCCTACCTGCTTGATGCTGTTCCCTTCTCTCTGCTCTACTGTTCTCTCTGCTGTTTATCTTGTTTTACTTTTAGTTTTATTTACTGTTATTGTTGTTAGTATCTTTTGGATGTATGTGATGGTAAGATTCACTGAGTGGTATATTCACATAGGTCCATAGAAACCTTGGTTCAGACTCATTTTGTTATTCTTCAGTTATCCCATCCCTTCTCCCTCCCCTTCAATGGTCTCCTTCTTTCTTCTATTTTGATGGAAACATCCCTTTTTCCCCTTTCTCTCGCTGTTTCCCTCTCATCCCCCAACCCCCTTCTTTTGGATTAGCTTCCACATATAAGAGAAAACATTCAAACTTTGGCTTTCTGAGTCTGGCTTATTTCACTTAGTATGATAATCTCCAGTTCCACCCCTTTCCCACCAAATGCCATAATTTCATCTTCTTATATTTTGTAAATTATTTTACTAATAAAAATATACCACACTCAATTAGCCATAACTTGACTGATGTACATTCAGGTAGTTTCCAGTTTTGTATTTAAGTAACCATGTCCTAATGAGTTTTCTTATATTTTTTCTTTGTGCAGTAGTTCTAGACATTTTGTAGGATGCATTCTTGGAACAGAAATGGTGATCACAGGGCAGGCACATTTATAATTGCATTGAATTTTTATAACTATTCTTCCAGGGTTGTTGTAGCAATTTACATGCCTATAAGCAGAGTAGAAGAGTATTTGCTTCTTGCACATTTTGTATTTTTAATATTTTACTTCAATCTTAAGAAACGTAACAAAACAAAAAAGTAACACTTTTATCAGTATTGCAAAATTTTCCTTTATTTTATTATGAGATTTTGCAAATTTTCCATGAGGGCCAATATTTGTTTTTCCCTTTTAGCAGGAGGTTGATGCTTTGACCCATTTTGGAGGATTTGATAGATTTCTTAAAGATGTAACTTTCTCTAGTTTATAGTAGGCATCAAGCAAATTATTGGGGACACTGCTCACATGATATATGTATATATAGAGAGGGTGATACAAATATGTGAATATAAGTAAAACACTCTTCCTAACTTAAGATCACAAAAGCTAGAAGTAAAATAAAAAGCTTCCAAGACAAAAATATATTAGGTCAATTTAAAGGAATAAAGAAAAGCTGATAAAAGAGGTGATATTTTCCACATGCCTATGAAATAAATAGAATTGCTGTATAGTTACAATAGAGTGGTTGAAAACCATGAGTTTCACTTTAAGAAATATTTTAATATCCAGTTATTAAATGGTCAGTTTATCAAAATGATTAGCTTTGAGTTTAACCTTGACATTATGTGCACCACCACTATGATCCCAGCATTTTATTGCTTGTGATCAGCTGCTCTGCTTTGGTTGTTGCTTTAAACAAATTCTTGGAACCTCAACAAGTAATGCCACAGATGCCTTGGCAGGACTGAGTGGGTGAAGGTAGGCCCTGGGAGGAGTTCATTTACTTTTAGGAGCATGCCGTCTTTAGGAAATTTGAATAAGCATTAGAAGGGACTCCACAAAACTGGATGCAAGTCCTTCTTTGGAAATGTATGGTGGCAGTTTAGAAATAATTCCATCTGGACTATCAGCTTACTTCTGAACAAAATTATTGTCAATGGCAGGCTCTCTTCATCTGCCTTCAGCTCTACGACTCTGTAAATTGGGATCCCATACTCTTCCAGCAATCTCTGATTTCTACTGCCTGCCAACTTCTTCCTACCTCTCTCTTTTGTTTGCACTCTGCATATTACAATAAGTTTACTATCATTTAAAATTATTATTGCCTGTATATTTTAAAACATAGTCCATGTTTGCTGTCTTCCACTGTCCTTCACATTTAGGAATTGTTCCTGCTTCCACTTCCTTGACATGGTACCCCAGAGGCCATTATTTTTTTTACCCATCTCCATCTTTAGACATAGAAAGGGATGCTTGGCCCACTTCTTGCTGCTGGCAGCTGGTGCAAGAGTACCTAGTCTACATTCAGCTCATTGAAGGCCCAGCGAGCCTTTGGTGAGTTTTTTTTTCTATCTTAAGGACCTGAAGAAAGAGGGGTGATTAATTAACTCTATCACTCTCATTAGAAATTTTTTTTATTTCTGGAGGAGTTACAAATATAAATTTTTTAAATAAAAGTTTTAAAATGCAGAGGATTAATTCAAGATTTCTCCTCTGTCCTGGTTTGGTCATTCCAACTAAATGTACAATGTCTGGGCCTCACTTCACAGCCTTAGAAATGGACTTTTGCAGACATTTCCAGCACAATTTCTCTGCTCTCTAGACAATCTTGAAAATTCTCAATATCCTTCTAATAAATTAACTCACTCTCTGTTATTTATAATTCAAAGGATATGTATATATAATTTTCTCTGGTTTATAGTAGGCATCAGGCAAATTATTGGGGAAACTGCTCACATGATATATGTATATATAGAGAGGGTTGTGAGGGAGATACAAATATGCAAATATATATATATATATATATATATATATATATATATATATATATATTCTCCACTGAAGTTATTATTTTTCAGAAAGTTTACTCTGGTAACATAGGAGTAATGATTGGAAATAAAACTTTTATTTTTACTGAAAAATAGTGAAAATGAATAGTGAAAAATGCTGGGACAATTAAACACTTATGTTACAGGACTACATCAGTATCACCTTTTGTTAATGAGAAGGAAGTGCATATAATTAGAAATAATTGATGGAAATCCACTTACTTTAGGAGCTAATATATGAGAGGCAGCATTCATGAAGTAATACTCGAAAAATATCCTGTGTTGGTGCCTCTGCACAGGTACTGCTATACTCTCACCTGTGCTCCCTAGCATACCCATATTCAGCAAATTATGATGATTAACATCACTATCCCGGGCTGGGGATGTGGCTCAAGCGGTAACGTGCTCACCTTGCATGCTTGCAGCCCGGGTTCGATCCTCAGCACCACATACAAACAAGGATGTTGTGTCTGCCAATAACTAAAAAGTAGAATATTAAAATTCTCTCTCTCTCTTTAAAAAAAAATCACTATCCCTCTCTCATATTCTTCCATGATAGATCACTATCACTCTCTCTTATTCTTACATGAATATGAACCCTACCTTATAAATACTTTTTATGCTACTTTGTGTTATTCCTTATACATTAAAAAATACATATTTAGGGTGTGGAGCCAAAAGACTGCTATGATTCGAACCATGTAGGTTTTGGAGGACCAAGAAGAACTGCACAGAATGAGGAGAATAGCATTTATTGCCATGACTGCTTCATGGAAGAAACCAGTAGAAGGAAGGAGAGAGACAAAAGAGAGAGAAACATGGCGAATGAAAGGAGAAGGGAGTAAAGATGAATATAAACCAAGGAATCATAATTTTATCATAATATACTACTTTACCCAAATAAACTAGTAAGATAAACAAACAAACAAAAAAAGAAAGAAGAATGAAATGTAAGGTGGATTTTTGAAAGTCACAAAGTAAATGAATTTGCTTTTTCTCCATGCCTTGATGTATTTTAAAGAGTTCATGGATTCTAGCATAAATTGCTAACAAAGTTAGAGTACAGACTGAATGATCTGTGTGTAAAGTAATTTCTAAATACGAAGGCACTATATAAATATGAAGTATTTTATATATCAAATTATTAAAAAGCCAGCAAAACCCACTGAAAGGTCTATGGATCTGATATTAATATCTGAAGTGGTCACTGTTTTACTACCCAATCTCAGGTCTCCTCACCTATTCAAATGGCCAAATAGGAATATTATTTCATGGCTATATCATAAGCAATGATATGCCATATGTGTCGTTTTGACTCAAAAATTGTTATAAAGTAGCTAGGCAGAGTGGTGCATGCTTATAATTCCAGGGACTTTGGATGCTGAATTTGGAGGATCATTAGTCGTGGTATTAGTGAGACCCTTAGCAATTTAAGAAGACCCTGTCTCAAAATAAAAATGAAAAGCACTGGGATTGTAGGTAAGTGGTGCATCACCATGGATTCATTTGCCAGTACCAAAACACACACACACACACAAATGTTATAATGAAACTCTAATAAGCTGCTACTATTTGAGAGACTAAGCAATAACTTTGTGTGCATCCAGGAGGTCAGTTAATTTCTATTGAAGTTAGTTTTTCACATGTTTCTCCCTTCTTTTCTCTTCCCTACCTTCCTTTCTTCCCTCATTTGTTCCAACTTTTGCTCCTTCATTTACCAGAGTGGACCCCATACACACCTTACCATATAATCCAAAATATTTGTGGAAATCCATGGGCATACTGCATAAAATGGTGCTGGGTTCGATCCTCAGCACCACAAAAAAGTAAAATAAAGATGTTGTGTCCACCGAGAACTAAAAAATAAATATTGAAAAATTCTCTCTCTCTCTCTCTCTCTCTCCCTCTCTCTCTCTCTCTTTGAATAAAGTCTATCTTTTTAAAAAAAATAAACACAAGAGAAATTCAGTCATAGATTACATAGAGTGGGACAAGAAATCTGTAAAGATATGGAGAAAAAACCCTCTGTCTACTCTTTGTGCATTCATTCATCTAACAAATATTTCCTCAATTATTACCTTGTACCAAGGAAATCAGCTTGGCTATGGAGGTGTGGAGTTGACTTTGTCATTTATCCTTTATGGACTTTTTAATCCCAGCTTTCTTAATGTGTTATCTCTAATTTTTAACCTATTTCCCAATAGAACATCAATTTTTAGGTAAATCTTCCTAGACTTTAATGACTTCTATAATAAAATGGGAAGGATATGCCTAAAAAGCCTGAGGCCACAGTCAGGACTATGTACAAGCTCCTTCTGAATTGAGTCACCCGCATCACTGAGGACAAGGACAAAGCAACGCATTCATCCTGATTCCTAACTCTTCCTCTTATCTCTCATTAGCCCTAGTCAACCCACTGTCTTTTCCAAACTGTAACATGCAGGGAAATAGTAAAATACTACTATAAGACATTGGCTTTTATTACTTCTAAAATGAACCAAATTTTCTATTTGTATTAGTTCAAATAAATTGTTAAAAACATGTTAAATTTAGAAGTCTATGTAAGAGTTCATTGTGAACATTGTACCCCAACAAAATAAATAGGCCATATTTTCTGAATAATACATGTGTATAATGTTAATCTTTTATAACATACTTTTATCAGGAAGTAAATCTTATTAAGGCACAAAAATGTTATTGCATTTATTAAAATGAGTGAATCAATTTAAGCTTTCTTATGGTTTGTCAAATTTGTAAAATATTATATTTCTCTTCAGATAGAGTTACATACTGTGTAGCTCAAAGATAATCCCTATGGTCTTGGCATATGTTACTTAATTGTCTCAGAAGGAAATGCCATAAATAGCATGCTGTCATCCCCCACAGGCATTGGCTCATCTGTCACAGTGGGGGCTCCAGACAGGGTGAGGTGCTCTAAGACATTTCTTAGTCTATGTAAATCACAGCCATTACTTCTTACCACTTCCCAATTGGTCAATTATGTATAAACATGTGTTAATAAAAATTTGCCTCTGTGCCTCTAAGGTACACACCCATAAAGCTATGTGAGTATGATAAAGTATAAATGACATACATTATTATCAGATTCAACCTACCTCATAAATTATGATCCAAACTGCCTCTGTAGAAACAAAACTCTAGAAAAGCCTCTAAAGCCAAATGCTGTGAAAAAAAAAATAAAAATAGAAATTGAAAACAATATTTTTTTCCTGTCTTTGTAATTTTAGTGAAGAAACATTGGCTCTTTTCTTAAGAATGAAAAAAAAATAAGAAAATATATATTAAATTTCATCCAGGATTTTGTAAGTGTTTGAACTCTTAATTGTCATAGGCAGTAAGGACCATAAAAAATACAATTCCCTTACGTTTTAATAAATACAGAAGACAAACTTGGTAAAATTGTATCTATAAACATGTGGGTTTTAGAAGTTTTCAAGAAACGCTATTAAAAAAAAATAATGATTATCCTAATCAGGGACCGTATACATTTTGACCCAGGTGCTCCGGATCACTAATACTTTGAGATGTCTGATGAGAGGTCATTGAAGTTCATGAAAGAAATGTACATATATTGCAGTGAAGGTGAAATGGTTTTAGAATCCCAAGACATGAGTTACTGTCCTTCCTCTGTCTTTATGAGGGCTGAATTACTTTAGACACATTACTGAGCTTTTCTGAATACATCAGAAAAAAAAAGTGGATTATGTCAATGATGCCAGCCCAATTTGCAGAGTTGTTATGAGAAAAAAAATAAGATTACTGAGTATTGAAAGGAAGTTTATAAATGTTGGTCATTATTGTAAATGTTTTCGGAAGAATTATCATTTTTTTTAAAAGTTCAGAGATATCAAGACTTATGATAATTAATTTAGGTTTATTTTTTGCAGGGTGGCAACACATATATGAAGTTTTCAAAGGTGAATTTACTACAATATCTTAATTTGTTCAAAATAGGAGTGAATTACAAGAAAAAGTAAATTTTGCTCCAACTGAATCAAAATTAGAACCGCAGTAATTGACTGCTTATCATACCCAAACCACCACACAAAGTATTGTATCTAACTTTAATTAGCATGCATTTATTCATTTACAGATTTTTTGACATAGAATTGAATACAAAGATCTATACATATATAATGTACACAGCTGGATATGTTAGGACATAAACAAACAATGACAGCCTCATCACCAAGGAGGTAACAGATAGATACTTCACATACTCCCTAATATGTCCTTGCTTTCATTTTTTTCCTTTGTTTTGGGATTTTGCTTGTTTGTTTTTAGTATGAACACTTGACATGAGATCTATACTCAGAATGAATTCTAAAATTTTGAAGTGCACAATATGAAATTATTAACGATAGGCACCATGCTGTAGAGCAGATCTATAGAACTTACTACTCAAACAGCAAAACGAAAACTTCAGACCCAAGGCATGGAGAAGCCTGTTTACTCCCGCAGGCCAGCCCATGGCAACCAGGATAACACTCTACTTCTATGAATTCATTATAATAGTTCCGACTTCCATAAGTTTATCATTTCACATACCTTATGTGAATGGAAGCACATTTTTGTCCTTCCATAATTGGCTCATGTTCTTAGCATAATATCCTTCAGGTTCTTCTGTGTTGTCACAAACAAAAGGGTTTAATCCTTTTTTAAGGCAGAATAATATTACAGTAGATATATATACCAGTTTTTCTTTATCCATTCGTCTGTCCATGTACAATTTGATCATTTCCATACCTTGTATATTATGAGTAATGTGTCAATGAGCATGGAAGCACAGGTATCGCTTGGGAGATCACAATTTCATATAATTTAGGATAAAAGCTATCAACAGGTTATTATAGACCCCAAATATTATACGGTGTATATATTATACAATATGGTATTTATAGTATATATTTGATGTCTCTTTTGAGACACATATGAAAGACTTGAAATTCATTAATCAAGTAATAACTTTTCTTTAGCTAATTAGTAGGGTTGGTGCCAGGTATATGTTCAAAATTGCAACTCAGATTTAGTACAGATAAAAAGTCAATATTAACAGCAAATTATAATGCAAACCAACATAAAACAGGAGAAATCATGTCTGACTTCATACTTCATAGAACAAAATTAAATCGCTATGCAAAGGTGTTAAATTGAAGTTCAACAGTGATGGAAGTTTAAAATTCTATTTGAGTTTGATAGACATGGGCTAAGTGTGTTACTAACATTCGTTAATATTTTTGAATGTTCAAATCATCCTGCCTACTTGTGTGTGTGTGTGTGTGTTTATACACACACATATATATATATATATATATATATATATATATATATATATATTACTTTTAGTGTTCTTAAAGAATATGCAACAAGTAATCTAATAAAACACATATATATGAAACAATTATTTTAAAATTTCTAGAATATCTTCAGAATTTAAGATCATATAGTACATTGATATCATATTTATTATTAATCTAAATTGAAGTGATCCAAAGTGGACTCTATCTTACACAATGGGTCTCTTTTTTATCAGTGAAAACATCAACTATTATTTATGTACTGTGAGTATTATAAATAATTAATGAATATAAACAGAACAATGATGGGCTGAATTCAACACACACACACACACACACACACACACACACACACACACACACACGCAAAGCTGGGCAATTAGCTGCTTTCTCCATCACTTCAGCATCATTCCAACTGTACTTAATACACTCATCAGAGAACACCGAGGTTTTTCATGAGAATATTTTGAATACTAAGTCTGATTTTCATTTATTAAAACTTTAGCCTTGCTCAATCAACGTGATTTACAGGTATATCTGAAGAGAAATATACATCATTGTTCAATAAAAGTAATAAGTGACAATAGACAGGTCCCTATGTTATCTGATCACCTTAACTTCTGTGTCTGGATATTAACTTAAAATCAGTACTACAAGTTTCAATAGATAATCTACCTATCATATGAAATAAGAAATTCTGGATGTTTTGGTGAGTTTGTAATCAAGAAGTAACATCTCAAGGAAACCACCTAACAAATGGATTTTACCTTGCCCCACAAATGACTTGGGAGGAAGGAGAAAAAAACAGCTGCCCTGGGGGAAGATGCCTCTCATAGGGCAAGATTTGTCATCAGCCAGGAGGAAAAGATCAGCCAGGACCCACAAAACTGGCTCAAACCGGAAAAAAAATAATAATTCTGAGTAAATGTTCCTCAATTTCAGCTCACTATCATAGAATAGATAGAAATCAAGCATATATAAATTTATAATCCAGAATTACCAAATACCTGACTTACAGTGAGCAAAAGAGGAACCCAAAGCAGCAGATATAAATCCTCCTTCTCCATTAAGTTCATAATGAAATGATTAAATTTGGGATCCAGAATTGTGATGGTAAAATATTTAGCAAATATATGAATGGTAAAGGCAATAGGAAATTTTCTAAAATGACTATGCAAATTAAATAAATAGTACATATCTTTATATATGCAAATGTATAGTTCATATGATATATAAATATATATAAATTTTATATAAGTTTAATGTTAACTAAAACAAACCTAAAAATATTAAAATTAAAAATACGTTGATTATAATAAAGAGTAAATTAGGCAAATATTTTAAACTAGACAACTAAAATATATATCTGAAAAATTTTCTGAGAATGAAATATGTGGAGAAAGAAGATGGAATCTATGATAGAAAATTTAAGGTATATAAAAAGATTAAAAATTTAGCATTTACAGCATTAGAGTTAAAAAATGGAAAATAGAATGTAGAAGGAGCAATATTTAAAGTAGCAATATCTCATAAATTTTCTAAAACAATTATTTAATCATATATCCACAAATCTTTAGATTTTAGAAAAACAAAATATTTCAAAGAGATAAATAGAAAAGAAATTCATGCAAGGTATTTTGTAATGAAATCACAAATTTTCAAATCCAAATCAGCTACATTAGAATAGAAAAGAAAATCACATATACAAAGAAATGTTTATAAATAGTTAGAATTCTCAATAGCATGACAGTCAAGGGAGATGTAAATCTAACTTCAAGGAACACACATAATAATGTTAAATATACTTATGCACCCAGAAATATATCTTGTAAAAAAACAATGTGAAGAAATATGCAACTATAATAAAACAGATTACTATGAAAAATTTATGCTAAAGGAACCTGAAATGAATTTATTTAAGTAAAAGGAAAACTAATCCTGGAAAAACGGTATTAGATACAAGAAGAGATAATAAATTAGTAGGCAAATATGTGAAGGAAAACAAAAATGTTTTTCATGAAGCAATAATAATAAAAGTAACAGCTGATATGGTGTTATTGTATTTTAAGGAACAAAACTAAAATACTGGGTATAAAACAACATTTGAGTTGGAAAAGTCTGCTGTGAGCTTTCACAACATTCTGGTGTTAAGGAATGCCAGTGCTATGGCTTGGATGTGGCCTGTCTTCCAAGGTATACGCATTGGGAACTTGGTACTCAGGATGGTGGTATTGGGATGTGGCATGAACCTTGAAGAGGTGGGCTTAATAGATCAGTTAGTTAGGAGCATAGCCTCAAAGGGGACTGTGGAACACCTATCTCTTTGGAGTCCTGTTTCAAGACGTGATCTCTTGCTTAATTTCACAGGCACCTCTGCCATTACCATCTGCCATGAGGTGACACAGCCAAGGGGATTCCTAGATCAGGTTAGCTGTAGTGTTTAGTCTTTCATTCCTTAAAGCTGTGAACTAAATGAAATTTTTTTCTTTAACCTATCTTAATTATTTTATTAAAGTAACAAAAAATAAACTAATACAGATACTAAGAAAATGTTTGTAATTAAATTTGGGCAGACTGAAAGTAAAGAGCCAAATTTTAAAAGTAAGCAGTATAAGAATAAAACAATAGAATGTGTTATTCTTATTTATTCTTTTTTTTTATTTTTAAGGAGGGAAGCAAGTGGAAGGGGGTGGAGCACACAAGCAATTATCTAAAAATAAAAAATAAAAGGTAAAAAAAATTGATTATGAATGAATAAAGGTTCAATTACCATTTTAAATAATTCAAGCATACAAAAAATTTAATAAACGTAATGGGGCTCGGAATGTAGCTCAGTGTTGAGTTCAAACCCCAATCCTGAAATAAATAAAAGTAAATATACAAATTTTCAATTTAGACACAGTGTTGTCACATTATAATTTACCAAAATTCAAGATATATGCTATGAAATAAATAAATAAACACACACACACACACACACATATATATATATGTGTATATATATATATATAAAATTGAAGATTTGAGAGAAAATTTATTTTGAATATAGATGTAGATATAAAAGTAGATATATCTCACAGAGAGAATACTGAATAACTTGCAGGACTCATCTTAATTTTAGCCAATATAGACTTAAAGAAAAAGTATTATTATGTACAAAGTCAGCAACATGATTATTAAAATAATATTTTTAAAAATATTCATAGAAAAATATTATTTTAGACTTCAATATAGTTATGAAACAAAATAATATTTATCCATTAACTAAATTATAAGGCAAAATATGGAGATTTCTTCCAGTTTGTTTGCTTATTTCTAGTACTGATGATTGAACTCAGGTGCACTTTTCCAGTTAGCTTCACTGTTACCCTCAGAGCCTTCTTTCTTTTTTTTTGAGATAGAGTCTCAATAAGTTGCTGAGGCTGAACTCAAACTAGCCATCCTCCTGCCTCAACCTTTTTAGTGACCTAGGCAGTGAGATTATAGGCATACACAATTGCTTTCTGTTTTTGATAGATTAGGCAGAAAAAATGAATAAAAATATATGATTATTAAATATGAACAACATATTTAACAAGGTGCACTAACATAAACACAAGCTTTGCAAATGTGTACATAAATGTGTATAATAGACAGTTTTAAAACTTAGTTAATTTAGTAAATATGTTTAATCAATTTTTGTTAAAACAGTAGGATATATCTTAGCAATAAAAAATGTGAAAATAAAATATGAAAATAACTATTAGGTCTAAAATAAAAGGGAACACATTCTTCTCAAGTAGTGTGAAACATTTTTATAAAATGGCTTTTTATAAATCATAAATAATGAAAAATCCAAAACATAAAGAATAAAAAAATCAATTAAATTAATATGTACAAAATATATATTTAAAAACACACATGTGTTTGGAAAAGTAATTAAATCCTTCCAATAACTCATGGAACAAAAGATAAATGGTCGTAAATATAAAATATTTACATACAAGTATAAGAGGTCCATAGGAAAAATCTGATCAACCACTTTTGATAGACTAAATAAACAACTGCAAAATAAAATACAAAATAATAATATTTGTTGTAGCATCACAAGACTATTTATGGATGTATTTAAAAAAAAGGCTTACTGATAAATTATTATGATATTGTTATTTATCACAATTTTTGGAAATAAGAAAGGGTGATATTAAATAATATTTATAGCATTACTATGTGGATTATTTAAAAAATTGAATATATTAACATCATACTTTAGAAATATTGACCCTAACAATACATGTAAATAATACTGAACTAAGAAAAAAGTAAGATAAAACAAAGGTAATATTAATTTTTCTTAACAAGATGTATAGCTCAGTCATAGGGCATTTGTCTAACTTATGTGGGACTTGAGTTCAAAGTACAACAGGCAAGCAAACCAAAAACAGGACAAAAGAAAACAAAAAGCAATTAAACAACAAAAGAAGAACAGAAAGGATCAAGAAAGCAAGTTTGTGCTTTGAAGAGTCCAATAATAGAAGTAAATAATGTTCTAGGTTAATGAGAAAAAGAAATGAAGACACACATAAAACTATCATGAATTGAGAATAAGTTGGATAGTATAATAAAGAATATTATTAGTAGCTGGACATGTTGCACATGCATATATTCCCGGAGGCTTAGGAAGCTGAAGCAGGAGGATCTCAAGTTCAAATCCAGCCTCAGCAACTTAGTGAGGCCCCAAGCAACTTAGCAAGACCTTGCCTCAAAATAAAAAGTACAAAAAAAAAAAAAAAAAAAGGTGGTAGTGGGGCTAAGGATATGGTTCGGTAGTTCAATACCTTGTACCAAAAAATAATGTTATTAAATTTATCCCAATTATGTTGGACAGTTAGATGACATGGTTAAATATAGAGGAAACTAAAGTTACCAGAACCAAATTAGCAAAAAACAAACAAACAAAAATTCCACATCAATACTCTTACAACTAATCAAGAAATAGAAGTAGTTTAAATTCATTATGGGAAAATTCCAGGTCCAGATGGTTTTACAGGAAAATTTGACATACTTTCAATGAACAGGTAATTTCAATTATATGCAACAACCAAGACAGAACACTTCACAATTATTTCTATTAAACCAATATAATCTTTATCCTGAATCTAGACAATGATAGCACAAGAAAACCAATTTACAGACCAATCTTGCTGTGAATGTAGATCAAAAGTCTTTTATTCACAAATCAAGTATTACAGTGTATAAAAAATGATTATCCATTATGAGCAAGCTTGAATTTATACCAGGATTTAAAGGTTGGATTAACATTAGAAAGTGTAAAATGTTAATTTATCACAGAAAAGATTAAAACAGGAGAATGTGTGATAACGACTTGTCATAAGTTCACAAGAAGCAAAAAATATATGGGATAATGTTTAAAATATATTTATCATTGACTATAGTAGCAAAGTAATCCCTTAAGATTACTTACCAAAAAACCTTCAGAAAACACTATTGTCAACTAAAGAAATTCTAATCTTTTTGCTCTTGGGAGGTTTTATTTATTTATTTTTATTTTTATTTTTTTTATTAGTTACACATGACAGTACAATGATCTTGATAATTCATACATTTGAATCAAATGGGGTATAATTTCTCATTTTTCTGATTGTACAGGTTGCAGAATCACATTGATCATAGAGTCACCTATGTACATACAGCCATAATAATGTCTATTTTATTCTGTATAAAATAAAAAATTATGCCCACCATCTCCTTTACATTCAATTTTATATTAAAATTCTAGTAAGGAATAAGAAAATAGTTATAAATAATCAAATACAAGTAAATGATCTTAAAAAAGGAAATACAACAGGTACTATGATTATTTACATATACAACTCAAAAGTTTTTGTAGTTACATTACTATTCTAGGTATTTATAAGATAGATACACAGAAATCTATGGCATCTCTATTCAACAGAAGATATATGAAAGTATAGTTAAAATAGCATTTATTCTAAAAAAATTATAAAAAGAATTCGTTAGCACCACTAATGATAAAAGAAATCATAAAAGGAATATATGAAAAATTTGACATCTTTGATTTAAGAACTTTTACTCTACAGGAGTAATGAATAAAGTTAAGAATACATACAATATAGATATGATTCTATTAATTGAAAGAAAATTCAAGTTCTATCATATAAAATAAATGACAAATCAATATGAAAAAGACAAACACCCAGTTTAAATGTGATAAGCAATATCAACAGTTATTTCACAGAAAAGAAACAATTGACCAGTAAGTATAGAGAATGATACATAAACTCAGTAGTATTAGGCAATTATCAATTAAAACTCTAGGAGATCTGATTAACAATTAGAAAATGAAGAAATATAACAATATCAAATGTAATTTAGGAAATGCCTGCAGTTTCTGGCATACAAAGAACACTTTTAAGTAAAGTTTTGCCTAATTAATAAGACACAGCCTCCACAAGGAAAATGATTAACATTGCCAAATAGTTTTATTTTTCATGTAAAATCGAGTATAATGGAAAAGGATGTTACTATTGATAAAAACAAGCAAGTTAGTGTAGAAGTTTAAATTTACAGAGTATTTTATGTGAGGCCTTTTAACTTTGGGTTGGTGTCATGACATATAAGAAAATATAAAACCAAAGTCTTTGGAGTCCAAGCACTTGACAGTTATGAGGTCTGTGACATTCCAGTCTCAGAGTTGCTCTTCTTGAGTTGCCATAGGTCTCATTTTCCTGCAGGAAAGCCCTGTCACCCTGACTAGATAGTACCCCATTATGCCCTCTAAAGTGCTTCTCTTCAAATGATAATTTACATTGCCATCCTACATGTGTTAACTCTTTCAGTTTTTTCATGCCATATTTTGATAAATGTTCATAAATTTCTAGGACAAATGTATGGCCTCCTTGAATTATTAGGCAGAATATCTAAATTTATTTATGAAAAATAAATGCCAGTTGATTTTGAGATGAAATTATGGTAGGATAGTCAAAAATGAGTATTCATCATGTTCTGGCAAAAGAGTATGAAAATCTAGTTTTCACATATATAATGGCTTAACAATTATTTTCATAATTAGTTACTATGAAATATAGAGTGAAAATTTCTATATTCCTCATTCAATTGGAAAGCATTGACAAAATTCTAACGCTGGGATAGATGAATTTTTCGGAATCCCAATATCATGTGTTACTCATCTAATTTTTAAGAAACATAGCCATAACATGCATTCCAACATGTCATGGAATTTTGCTAAAACCTCTACATCCATTAACTGTAGATTATTGTGTTGTAACATTTGATTCCATATTTGCTGGTATGCACTGTAAAGATTTTTTATATTAAGCAGTCCTACTGATTAACCCAGACAGTGGGAGAAAGAGATATTCTGACTGGACAGATTCCATCTTTTGAAGCCATGAGTATTTGGCGCAACTTTCAATGTCAAGTGTGGACTATAATTTATTCAGACTTGGCTTTTGTTCTTTTCCACCCCTCACCCAATCTTAAAAACTACAGGGAAATATTAGGCGTTTGAATTTATTAGCATTCATCAAAGAGTACTTTTGGCAGCATCGTATCATAAGGACTGACATTGATATATATAAAACAATACATGTGCAAGTCTGCAAAGAAAGGAAATTTGAAGGGAATGTCCGTTATATAACTTAAACTATTTTTTTCTGGATCAAATAAAATTATAGAGGCGCCATGCATAGTACTGTTGCTAAAGGCCATCATAAACCCTGGTTTTCATGGGGTTATATGGTTTTTTTCACCATGAAAAAAAAATTCCTCTTGCATTTAACTTGCCAAAGTACTAAGGGGCAGCCTGGGAAAGGATTTTTTTTTCCAATTAAAAAAAGAGTACCTACAAAATATGGCATTTAAAGTAGATGAAGTAAAAACGTAGATGGCATGACGGCCTTATCCCAAAACCATGTGTTTTCTTTATTCCTATTGTAAATATATATCATGTGATTATAGTTTTTTCCTAGTTACTGTGTTTTAAAAACAGGGAGAAATAGCTGTCCATTACACCAATTTATTTTTTCAAGTATCTTTAAAAGCTAATAGATGAGTGACACAGGAATGATGAGACAACATAGCTATCATCCTATCATTCACTCTCTGCTTATTATTTGAAATCTTAAGTTTCTATCCTTTTATATGGGAAAGAAAACTAATTTCAAAAATCATGTAATTTACCAACTTCATTATACACTGAGATTCTTTTCTAAAACTAAAAATTCAGGGAAATTGAAAATTTCAGTCACACCTGAATTGATTTCCCATAAGGTACATTTGCATATTTAGGAATATTTAAGTGTTTTACTAAATTTTCAGTCAGTGAGTCAGATACTTTAACTATTGAGGAGTTTTATTTCTCTTTTTAATTGTAAATTAGACCCCACATACATGCCATCAAAACAAAATGAGCATGATAAATTAAATCATCTAGATGTTCCATCTCTGATAAATTTCTTGGGCTGTTTTGCAACCATCAATTGCAAAATAGATTATAATTCTTTCTTGAACTTGCTATTAAATTGATGTAATGTCCTTTTAGTATCACATCAGAGGACATATGATGTCAGTTTGTCCCATATGGGTGATGCTAAGTGTGGTCTTTTGGTTCAGGTGGCCATGAGATCATCAGTTCTTAATTCTTCTCTTTCTTTGTAAATGTGTAGTCTGTGGGATAATACACTGACACTGGGTGTTCTGTTCTCCAGTTCTCTGTCACCCATTTAACACCTATTATCAATATTTTTTCTTGAAACAATCATGACTATGCTTGTAGTAAGGTGATAACTTTCTATTTCTATTTCAATTTTTCCTTCTTTTTTTATTAGTAAGTATACAGAAGTTTATTAGAAAAAGGACTCACATCAGCCTTGATTTTAATGATTTGTTTTATACATCAATAAGTTCATGTGGATCCTTTGCTTAATAATATTTTAAAATGTATTGGTCTATTTTTATTTCATTCTAGCTTGTCTCTAATTTGGCCAATGAGAAAATCTTTGTTTGGATGTCTTTTAGAACCTTTTAATATGGCCTGCCACGATTTTGAACACTTCTTCATCTGCTAATAGAAGACATGACAACTAAGTTAAAGAAGAAAAGGAAAAAAGCCAGAAAAGGAACAACTGGGAGAATTTACATTTTGACTATATATTAGATATTAGATGTGTTAAAGTTTCCTTCCTGTAAACACTTTCCAGATTCATATAGAATAATGTTATTGTTCTTAGGAAATGAGTGCATAAATGGTGAGAGATAAAATGTCATTACATTGTTAAATCTCAGATATTTCCACAAATATTATAATAAAGACAGAAATTGGTAAACCAAGGTACAATATATTTGGTGGAGTTGGGAATATTTCAAAATTAAAGTTGGTTGTAAGAAATATATAAAAATTATATTAGATAATTTCCAATGAGAATAAAGAATACATTTTAGCAAGCCAGTTTAAGACACCATATGAATTTTATTTTTTTTCACTCATGAGATGAAATAAAACTGCAAATTGAAGAGAATCTAATAGTTCAGTTTAGTAAGTAATAATAATTGATAAAGATTCAGTTCTAATACTGCTAAAATTTATGTTGTATGCAATCCTGGAAATCAGCTCCTAAACAAATGGAAGAAAACAAGTGTAATTAAATTGAGTTTTCAGGAAGTAAAAATTTTTATTAAAAATTTTTCATAATGTATTTGTTAAAATATAGGCAATATCTGCCATTATATTACATGTAAATGTTCCTAACACATTAATGACATATGCTAAGTATAATTGAAACTTCATGGTGTTCAGCATAGAACATGAAGAAGTACAGGTGACCCCTGAATGTACATATTGAAAAGCAGGCTACAATATAGGTTTTATTATTTTGTGTCTTTCTCACGATAACGTTGCACCTGATAGGCATGAAAGTTCCTTTGGTGCATATTTTGAACTGGATTGGAGTTCATTATTAAAGGTCTCACTCAAGGTTTCACCCATATACTTAAAGTTTCTAACAGGGAGGAGAATTTTACAAAAGTTTAGCAGAATATTGATGTTTATCTTTTGGGAAGAAGAAAAAAGGAAACTGCAATCAAGTTTAACTTATCTCACTGATGAGTTGTCTGAATGAAGCTACTCTTGTGAATGTTAAATAAAATCTGTACTCTCAGATCAAAAATTTTAAAAGATGTACAGATACACACACACATTTGTTTTACCCCCACAAACCCCTGCTGTGTGTGGATCATTATTACTCTTCCATAAAAAAAAATCAAACATGATGAACTTAATACAAGTACGCTATTTTTTAAAGGCAAATTTATGTAGTTTTTTGAGTCATCTATGTTGTTCTCATAGAGATAATTGGCAATTTCTCTGTACTATTCAGGAGATACTGTTTGCAAGAAGACTAATCTACTTCCACCTAATCATGGACAAGAGGAAGAGTGAGGGCTACAGGTAACCTAAATTGTTGGAAATGTGTGACATGGGAAAAAGGAGTTCATGGGCAATCATTATTATTATGCTCATCACTTAAAAGTAGATCAAAATTTTTTCTGGAATTCCAAGTCTTCCATAGTACAAGACTTGATTAAATTAAATTTATTTAAATTAATCATTGTGAAGGTTGCCTATTTTTAATTACAAGGATTTATAATTAAGGAGGTAAATACAACAGGTTAGCAGTGCATATTGGATGTGCTGGAAATCAGAATGCATATGAAAATGAAAAAATCCGACTAAACTGTGCATGTCAATAAGTGGCATATTATTAGCACTTCTGCATTCTCCTTTTGTAAATCCAGCTAACTATATTTAGAATCCTAAACAAGGAAATCTCTTAGGACATTGCTGTTTTTGTTTTTTACTATTCTCTTTATTTCTTTTTAACTAGATGATTTTTTATTTAAAAGCAGAACCATGTAGTTAATCAATTTTTAAATTGTACCTGTTTAGAATTCCATAAATATACAAGATTTTTTACAGAAGCATGTTTTTACATATCAAACAGACATTATTTCTAAAATATAGGATTTATAAACATATATATATATATATATATATATATATTCAAAGAACTTTGCCTGTTACTAATGACTTTGTAGAAATGAGTTATATGAATTTTCTCAAATATAGAAAAATCTAATAACGTTATAATTTAACAATTATGTACTTTGAAAACAGACTAAAAAGTCTATAAAATTGATCTTTAAAACAAAAATTATCAAAATATGTATGAAATTTAATCTATAAATTGTGCGGTTTAAAAATAAGTTGGGTGAATTTAAGTAGCGATTTAAGTAATCACCCAATCATCACTGACTGTTGTATGATATTTTTAATGAAAAAATATATGTACGTAGACTTGTAGAAATATATATTATTATATATTTTATTATATATAATAAATCATATATAGTAGAGTTTTTGTTCAATAACAATCTTAGGATTTGATATAGTTAATGATTTATATAGTTTATTTAATAGTTTATATAGTTTATGATACTTCAATAGGTACCATTATCACAAATATATTAAGGTAAATATAAACACAGGTCAGATGATTTAATGTATATCCAAAATTCATCAGAAGCTTCAAGGTCGTATGGAGAAAGTCCTCTCTTCTTAGAGGTAAGGCAAAATGTTGTGAACCAATGTCGAATATTTTTAGGAAGATATTCTCCAAGCTGGGCAGGATGGAGTACACCCGTAATTCCAGCAACTTGGGAGGCTGAGACAGGAGGATTATAAATTCAAAACCAGCCTCAGCAACTCAATGGTACCCAATCTCAAAATCAAAAATAAAAAAGGGCTAGGGATGTAGCTCTGTGATTAAGTGCTCCTGGGTTTAATCTTCAGTACCAAAAAAAAAAAAAAGAGAGAGAGAGAGAAATTATTATCCAATTTTTCTCTTTCAGCTGTGTTCTTAGCTCCCCGATTTCTAATTGCCACATTGGCAGTAGGAAATTAAATGTTGCTTCTTTATGATCAAATTCAAATATAGAGTGCCCAGTTCTTAGTATGTATGGTGTTGTGGTAATGAGCAACAGTGTGTGGGTTTTGTGAGAAGTGACAAAGAGGTTAGGAACAATGGATGATAAAACGTGTACTCCTTGGTGTAAGAAGTTAAAAGATAAAATAGTGGCTCTTGGTGTTGAGACCAGTGTATTTCAGGATATTTACTAATGATATGGACAACATAAACAGGAAGTGGTAAAATATCCTGACAACACTAAACTATTTTGTTTAGTAAAAACTAATGAGGTTTGGGAGATGCTCCAGATGGCTCGGATCATACTGGAGAATTGGGCAGCCCAGTGGCAGCTGAAATTCATTTTTGATAAATGTACAGGAAGAAATATTGAAAAACTATAATCTAAACTCTCCATGTATACCAGGAGCTTTTGATCTTGCAAATTCTCTGAGGGGCAAGACATTTACTACTACCATTCCTAGTTCAATGAAGGTGTCCCCCGTGCACATCTTTTTGGAAACAGCTGAGTAGATGTCTGGATGTGTTTAGAAAGAGGTTTGAAAATGCAAATAATAGGGAAAGCTGTTTTGAGACAGATAAAGAACGTTTTACCCATTGCAGCAGGATAAATTTCTTCTGGGTAACAAGTTAGGAAGTGACAGAAACAAGAAAGTCACAGAGCTTGTGGAAAGAGTGACTTATTCCTCAAGTAAGACTGAGACAGGCTGACAACAGATCAATTTACATGTGCCCAAACCTGTTAGTACTACAAAGCTTTGTAATTTTGAGCAAGAAATAAACCAGAGAGAATTTGATCTCATTAACAGGGAAGCAACTGTGGGTTCCTGAATATCAATACATGAGTTTGAATATTTGGCACTTGGGAGTTAATAATTCAAGGTTTATTTTGGTTCAGGTGATAAATCCTGAATGCATGTCCTCATGGTCTCTTTGTCATGCTCATACCTAAGAAAAAGAGTGATTATATTAGCACATCAAAATACCATGCTTCCAATTCACCACTGCTTGGCTGCTTGGGTAACAAAAGACAGGAATAGTACAAAGAACATTAGATGCACGCCCTAAGTTTGCTTTAAATTAAAGAATTTCAAAAATGAAAAATGACAAAATTATGGAATTTGCAGGGAAATGGATGGCATTAGAGCAGATTATGCTCAGTGAAGCTAGCCAATCCCTAAAAAACAAATACCAAATGTCTTCTTTGATATAATGAGAGCAACTAAGAATAGAGTAGGGAGGAAGAGCAGGAAGAAAAGATTGACATTAAACAGAGGCACGAGATGGGAGGGAAAGAGAGAGAAAAGGGGAATTGCATGGAAATGGAAAGAGACCCTCATTGATATAAAAAAACTACATAAAAGAGGTTTTGAGGGGAATTGGAAGAAAAAATAAGGAGAGAAATGAATTACAGTAGATGGGATAGAAAGAGAAGATGGGGGGGAGGGGGATAGTAGAGGATAGGAAAGGTAGCAGAATACATCAGTCACTAGTATGGCATTATGTAAAAATGTGAATGTGTAACCTATGTGATTCTGCAAGCTGTATTTGGGGTAAAAATGGGAGTTCATAACTCACTTGAAACTATTGTTCGAAGTATGATATGTCAAGAGCTTTGTAAGGTTTTGAACAACCAATAAAAAAAATGAATTTTCATATGTGTGTGTGTATAGTTTGGATGAGTGATCAAGGAAACCATCCCAATTACTTTGTGTATAACTTACACTCAAATAAAATGGAACAAAATAGTTTGTAAATTCAAGGTTCATTGACAAAACTCAAAAGCTTTTTAACAACTGAATGAAAATCTTACTCTATTTAGGAGTAAGAAAATAAACATGAAAATGTGTATGGTAGTTTGGATCTTTTTTTGAGGGGTGGGTAGGTACCAGAGATTGATCTCAGGGACAC
The DNA here is from genome assembly GCF_052094955.1 of Ictidomys tridecemlineatus. Classification (NCBI taxonomy): domain Eukaryota; kingdom Metazoa; phylum Chordata; class Mammalia; order Rodentia; family Sciuridae; genus Ictidomys; species Ictidomys tridecemlineatus. The sequence continues at coordinate 117,939,729 of NC_135483.1, read as the reverse complement.
TCAACCACTGAGCTACAACCCCAGCCCTATTTTGTATTTTATTTAGAGACAGGGTCTCACTAAATTGCTTCGCATCTCACTGTTGCTGAGGCTGGCTTTGAATTCTCAGTCTTCCTTCTTCAGCCTCCCAAGCCTCCAAGATTTAGAGGCATGAGACACCGCACAAGACTACAGTTTTGATCTTGAATGTCTCCTAATGCCCATATGTTGGAGGGTAATTGATCACCAGCCTGTGGCATTATTGGGAGGCCTTGGAACCCTTCTTAGTGGGGCCTACTAGAAGGAACTTAGATCATTGGGGAATGCCCTTGAAGAGGGTATGAAAACCCCAGTTTGTGTCCTCTCTCTCTCTCTCTCTCTCTCTCTCTCTCTCTCTCTCTCCCTTTCTCTTTCTCTCTCCTTCTGTTTCTGACACCATGTAAAATAGGCTTCCTCTATTCACTCTTCCATGTGCTCTTGTTGTGATATACTGTGCTGCACTTCAGGTTCAGAGAAATAGGGCCAAGTGACTATGAACTGAGACCTCTCAAACCATGAACCAAAAAATACCATTTGAATTTTCAACTCTGGTTATTATAGGTATTTTGTCACAGTAACAGAAAGCTGATCTCTCAAGACATCACAATAGACTTTTGATCTGTTAATGATAAATGAACTATATCAGGATAAATACTGTATAAGTTAAGAATTTATGATAATTAAGCCCAAAAATTATACATTGAATAAAGTAAAGATAAGGTTACTCCTAAGAAATAAAAATCAGCAGCTATTTAAAATTTTTTTTAAAAAAAATATATTTTTTAGTTATAGTTGGACACAATGCCTTCATTTTATTTATTTATTTTTATGTGGTGCTGAGGAGGTAACCCAGGGCCTTGCATATGCTATGTGAGTGCTCTTCCCCTGAGCCATAACCCCAGCCCTTTAAATTTATATTATATATTTAAGAACCATCGAACATGACTTAATAGGCTTCACTGAAATATGACACACCTAACAGCATTCATAAAATATATATCTATAATATATATTTTATAAAACATATATTTTAGTATGTATGTTTGAATACTATAATCATTATTTGTAAGTATATAACTACATTACAGTGTAGGTAATATGACTGTGTCACTAGTTTACTTTCATAATTGAATTTACTGAGTTATTTTTTCATATATGATTCCTGAATGAAGAATACAATAAACTCTACATTTGCTTTCTATTGGAGCAACATTTTGAATACGGTGCCTGGGCTCTAGGGTACTTCTCTTCTGGGCAAGTTCTTCATTCTTTGAAGCAGAATTTAACAGACCTGATTCCTAACATCTTTTTACAACAGATGTACACAATGTGAACTATGATGATCCCTGAGAGGATTTTTTTTATGTTTTTCATTTTGTAATGAAAGGTGTGCAGTTTCACAATCTGAACCTTACAGTTAAAACCTGCTATTTACCTCTTCACTATCTATTTAAGCCTTTTAAGGAAACCGAATAAAAAATTTTTTGAATCTAAATAAAAGCAAAACTACCTAACTGTTAATGTAGAGATCTAGGAATGTTTTCAAAATGCTAGCAAGTTGCAAACTGGCTGTGGAGGTCCAGTGAATCCGCAGTTGCTGAAAACAGTAGCTATGAGAAATGAATGAAGAGTAAGAAGGAAAGGAGCACACTAACACTTTTTATGGTAAGCGTGTCCCTCCGAATGCCACATGTTCTCTCAAGATGTTGAACAGACGGGGATGCCCCCATCATCAACAGCACACTGAAGGAAGGCACCTGAAACCGTGATTGAAACCTTCTGCAGGCATCTGCATTGCCCCCTGGCTCTCAGCATTCCTAGAATTCAACTCTTCCTAGCAATAAATCTCTTCCAGTATGCTACTCAGAAAGTACACCATTCCAACATGCCGTTTCCTCTTCACTGAAGAGTTTGTGTAAGTGAAAATGAAGAATATTGGTCACAGGAGTTGCAAACAAAAGTGGTTCCATGTGTGTTTACAGAGGCAGTTCTTCATTTCTGAGAGGGCAGCAATAGAGCACGAAGGCTTGCGGCATCATGGAATAGCTCCTGTTTCTCTAAGAAAGTCATTCTGTTCTCTCAGGAAGGACCTGATTACAGGGATGGTGTTAGTTTGAAGGTATTCTTTTTTAAAAGCAAAAATAAAGACAACACCAAAAAGCTCTTGCAAAATAATTGTTTCTTAGGAGAAGGATACCAGCTAATGAGTATAACAATAATGGTATCAGTTTGGGAAGCTTTCTTCATCTCTTTCAGCTTATGCTAAACCAGAGGTTCCCAGGCACACTTTCAGAAACAACCCAAGTGTTTTTGAGAATTTTAACTTTTTTTTTCCCCCCGTTTCTTAAGTAACTTCTAATGCTTTCAATAGCTCTGGGTTTAGGGAAAGGAATAATTACATCTCCTCAGTGTATCCTATTGTCAGGGAAATAACCACACTTTCTTATTTTGTTTGTCATAAGAGTGTGCAGAGAATCCTAGTTCAAGGACACTATACGAAATTGTTTCATGTTGCATGTGGATGAATGGATAAATAAAAATTATCTTGCCTCCATAAAGTGAAATCACATCTAAAGTGTAGGATTGGCAGAATGGGAAGAAACATGCCTTAGTCCATGGGGCCTGATTCTAGTTTTTTTCACAGTGAAAGGGAATGAGAATTACAACAACATCTTAAAAATTATTGCTTCTTGGGTTTGAGTCCCCAGTAGCATTTGTACATTGTTAGATTATAAATTTCTATTGGCGAGGGTTAATCTTTCCTCTTTAAGGGTGAGAACTTCCTCACTGTTAAGTTTTTGACTCAACACAATTTATAGCATTTATTTTAGCAAGAAGTATACTCTTAATATATAAATGTATGAGAAAGTGAATGAATTAATTAAAACATATAAAGATGCAGAAGTTGACCTCTGTGATAAGAGGGGAAGAATACCATAATGGAAGTCAGAGGCATAAAAAATGGAGGCATTTGTCCAAACTATCCCTTTCAAAAATGCAAAACACCCAGAAGTCTGTTGTAGTACCCCTGCAAATGTATGTTTTTTAGTATCATTAATCTACAATTTTTTCTGTGTTAAGAATATAAAAGTTTCCTTATAGCTCCTTTTTCCTAAAGATAAGAATATGGCTTAATATGTATTAGGTGCTATATCATGGCTGTTTTGAATGAAACTTTATCATTCTTGATTTTGTTTTAGATTATCTTTATTGATTCTCCACCAAAACAGTGCCACTCATATGACTCATTTTCTTCCCAAATAAAGACACTATTCTCAAAAACAAATGAGATAAAATGAAATAAAACTAAAAATTAAAATTAAAAATAAAAGATACATTTCTCAAAATGCAGTTAAAGTCTAATTTACCATTTTCTTATCAAATAAGCATCTTTGTTAGCTCCCTCTTTCATGAAAATGGTTTATCAATGTTTTTATGGAGTGCTTATCTCTTTTTATGAATCAAATCCTGCAACATCAATGTGCTCAAAATTGAATTCTTTGATTTTTATTCTCTCATCCCTGCTTTTTCCTTTTATGTGCCGTGTTTTCTTCTCATTATCTTTTAAGCAAAGACTGAAACATTGACTTGGTCTCTGGATGGGTCTAAGGATAATCCAGGTTATTCCGTCTCCCTAATAGCCACTGTCCACTTTGGCCTCTACTTCTCCACTGCACAATTTTACTTCATTAGGATACTTTCACCTCAACATTCCATGTCACTATTCTCCCGTTTGAATCAACTTTTACATTACTGCCCTATTTATGTCTATAATTGCCCTGATTCTTCTCTCTCTCTCTCTCTCTCTCTCTCTCTCTCTCTCTCTCTCTCTCTCTCTCTCTCTCTCTGGTACTGGGGCTTGAATTCAGAGTGACTCAATCACTGAGCCATATCCCCAGCCTTATTTTATATTTTATTTACAGAGAGGGTCTCACAGAGTTTCTTAGAACCTCTCTTTTGCTGAAGCTGGCTTTGAAATTGCCATCCTCCTGCCTCAGCCTCCTCCAGAGATGCTGGGATTACAGGCGTGCACCACTAGAACTCAATACCCTGATTTTGTATAATCAGATGTCAATGAATACTATTCTCCTACCTAACAACCTTCAATTATTTGTCCAATCTAGATAACTCAATATGAACCTCACCTCCTGACCTCCAAATGATAGGATATCCCTATTTACCTCCCACTCTGCCATTGCTATAAGTAGGTTCAGGAAGAATAGACTTTGAGAACAAGGCAAGCCTGAATTTGAAATAAATTTCTCATGTGCCACCAACCTTGGATGATATAGCAGATCTATTTTATCCTGTTTTCCTCATTGTAAATGAAGATTGAGTGTTAACTCCAAAACACTGGGGTGATAAAACAAGATGAAGTATGCAAACATATGGCATATGTTATGGTCATACATGTTGGTGGATCTTCTTCAGGATAACCCTACTGTTTAAGTTTCTTGAGTGTAAGAACAATTAATTCATCACAACAATGTCAAAATGAGTCAGATTTTTCAGGATGTTTAATCAGTCGCAAGCTGTGTTGAGAAGTTCAGTTCATTTATCAGATTGGCAGTTACTACACCTGTAAAACAATTCTTACTTTTCAAAAGCATGGTCAGGATTAAATGAGGTGACATATGTGGTTACCTTAAAGTGCTAACTAAATTATTTTCAGCTTATTTCAATGTTTGGTAATACATAGACAGCGGGTTCTCATATAGGTATATCCATTAGTGATTATTAGTTACATTATGTTACTTCATTATTAAAGGCTGTTTTTAGATATCTTTTTTTTAGTCAGCTTTTTCACTGCTGTGACTGAAAAATCTGACCAGAACAATTGTAGAAAAGGAAAGTTTATTTGAAGGCTCGTGGTTTCAGAGGTCTTAGTCCATAGAAGGCTGGCTCTATTTTGGGGGGCTCAAGATGAGGCTGAACATCATGGTAAAATGTGTGGTAGAGGGAAGCAGCTCACATCATAGTGATCAAGAATTAGAGAGAGCCGAATTCACTCTCCAGATACAAAATATATAGCCACGCCCCCAACTAACCCCGTCTTTCAGTCACACCTCACATGCCTTCAGGCCCTTCCCAGTTAATCCAATCAGGGATGAATTCAGTGATGAGATTAAGAATCCCACAATCCTGTCATTTATTCTCTGAACCTTCTTGCATTGTCTCACATGTGAGCTTTTGGGCAACACCTCACATTCAAACCACAACAATCTCATTATTGACTTGCTTTAAGGATGGACAGAACTAATATCAAAATGAGAACTGTTTAGCATTTTGTTGTTTTTTTCTTTTCTGTATTTTTTTTGAGATTTGCAAATCCTTTCTGAATGCTTTGAACATAATCAATAAATATATTTGTCCCCCATTCCCCTTTTTTGTAACAATAAAATGTTGACGACATGGTTTTATGAATAGGTAATTAAGTAAGATCAGTGAACATCACAAGGTTCTTTTAAATACAGTTTCCAAACTCATATTAATATGTGTCTGTAACTACATGAAACAGCTTGACACTGGGAACAGTCAGAGTGAATGAGCCTACTGAATGTTGTCATGTGATACTGAAAGTAAATAAGTGAAAAATAGATGATCATTATTCAGCATTCATTCTGCACATATTTAACTTAGATTACTAAAAGGGTTTCATTAGAGGCATTTAGACCAGATTAGTAAATTCATTTGTGCTGATTGAGTCCACATAGATTTGTGATATTAGCAACAAACATGTACATGTGATTTAGGATTGAAGTTTGAAAGGATCCACCAGGCAGGAGCTGTCTTTGTGCTTAATACATGGGCTCACTCTGTTGGGTTATGGGTACGTTATTGCAATTGAACTAAAATGTGTCTGTTTTTCATCAAACTCAGTTTCGTCATGCATCAATACATTTTTAATTAAAAGTGTGTGACAGGTACAATAGTGAAGTACACCAAATGATTTTTATCTTCTCAAAGAAAGGTAATCAGAGTCTTGTCTCTGTAAGTCAGTAAGAGAATGGTTTTTAATATGTTTGATTAGGTATCTGAAAGTTTAGCACTACAACACTGCATTTTGGTTTTAAGTACTGTACCATGAATACTTTCTGTGGTTCATCAATATAAAGCATGTGTTCTTTCTTTACTTTATTGGTGTATATTATTTATATTTAATGGTGGATTTCACTGAGACATAATTTTATATATATATATATAATGTATAAATGTATATATAATATGTATTATATATACAGATATATAATGAATCTTTGATATTTATACATATACATGTAATTTGATCAGTTTTACTTCCCCAAATTTTCCCAACTCTCCCCAGAACTCCTTAGTCTATCCTAATGATCCCTCCTCTAATTTCATAAAGTTCCTTTTCTCCCTCTAGCTTCCACAAATGAGAGAAAGAATGTAACACTTTTTTTCTCTCACTCTGACATATTTCATAAATTTATGGTCAAACTTTTGTTCTTAAATCAAGTAAATAGTTGACAAACAACCTAATGGGCTCTTTTATTAATTTTTAATCCTCAAAAAAATAACTAAGAAATCAGTGATGATATGAATAGTGAAATCAACTAGAACATGGCTGTTTCAGTAGAAGAAATAGTGGAATTATTAGACACAGGAATCCAGGAAGCAGTCCAGGAAGCCTGGGCCAAGGCCCATGAACAACATGACAATATCACTATGTTGATGTAGGGATGCTGTAGAAACACTAATCTTTTTAAATGATTTCTCAATGTGAATGTTGGGTACTAGCCGAGACTACAATTTCTTGAATTCTCTTAATATGTATTACAGTACAAATTTTCCAAAACAAATAACTTAAGTACTTAAATACGAGGCAGCAATTTCAGCTTTGCTGAAAGCTCTAGATCCACTGATTTGATCACTGGTATTCTCAAAGGCTTTGCAATTTCTTCTTAGAAGACAACTGTCACAATATATGAATTAAATAGTAAGCAGATTGCTTTGGCAAACTTGTAATAATGCTAGTAACTTATTAGTGTTTGTTATATGCTTAAAAATGCCTGACTACTAAAATTATATAACATATTCCTATATAAAAATTTGAAGAATTCTTTTCAAAAACATGTACCTAATTACTGCTATCATTAATACTCATCACCTAAGTCTGGAGTATTATGGTTAGTATTTACAAATAAAACTATAAAAATATGGATAGAGGAGATTTCTTCTGTTGAATTTTATTCTGACTCATTATTAAGTTTAAAATATTGAAAATTTGATGTGATCAAAGGTAGAACACATGTCCATTCTCAAGAAATGTAATTTTTTGGGGGGGTGGGACAATAATTTTACAACAATGTAACTGGACAATACAATATAGAAGGCAAAAGGTATTTGTTTTGGTAGGAAGAATAAATAATTTGTCCAGCGTGGTGGTGCATGTCTGTAATTCCAGGGTCTTGGGAGGCTGAGGTTAAGAGGATCTTGACTTTGAGGCCAGCTTCATCAACTTAGTAAGATGAGTCTCAAAGTAAATGAAAAGGTCTGGTGATGTAGCTTAGTTGTAAAATGCCTTGGGTTCGTTTTCCAGTACAAAAAACAAACAAACAAACAAAAAAACTGAAAATAAAACAAAACAAAAGTAATAGAACACTTAATAGTTATATTCTGTATCACTGCAAATTGCCAGTGATGTGGGACTTTACAAAGCAGTTGAGCTACAAAGACTTATAGAATATGAGGATTAAAAGATTGAAGCCAAGCACAGAGAACTACTGAAAAGAGCCAATTAAATTGTGTCTGTGCTTTGTTTAACGAGAAAGTACTATATCCACTCTTGTTGGTTTATTATTGTAAATATATTAATAAGTACCTGAATTAGTGTCTCTTGAACTGAGAGGTGAATAACAATAGGAAATACTTGAATGAAAGAGAAAGAATGAACGTGGAAATACCAAGCAGAAAAAATAACCAAGAATGTCATGACATCCTTATACTTGACATTACAATGAGGAATAGGATGTCAGAGAGTAATAAAGCACCCTAACCAAAAAAGCAATATAGATATTGATATCAATATAGCTTATTCTAATAGACCTGGGAAGAACTTTGTAATTTTCAAAAGTACAAGACAAAATAGCTTGACTTTAAGAGCTGGGGTGGAAAAATTTGCAAATAAAGAGGAAGACTGGGTAAAATAATTTAGAAATTTTATTCAACAATTTTGAGACCACCGAGAATACACTAGGAGAATACAATGTTTGGGGGAAAATGATAACAATTGTAAGAAAAATGACAGAGGTCAAATAGACATATTTTGGTGGTGGTAGAGATAGGAAAAAGAATGTTTTCAAGAAAAAATTGGGACATTTTAAATAAGATTTTATAGGTGCAATAGTTAACAGTAAAATATTAAGTTAGTTAATCAGAAGTATTTTTATTAACTATTATGTTTCAGATGATATGCAACATATTGAAGGAAGGTCCACTTAGACTAAGGAGGGGACCTCATTTCCCTCATTTCTCAGGGAACAGAATAGATCTTATTTGCAAATTATTCATTAGATATGTTGTAACCTGAGATCTATCTGAAGGATGAATTCAAGACACTCATTTTTATTTTGTCCAATTTGGAATTATTTCAACCTACAGAAGCTTAGCAAATATTTACAAATACCATATCTGATAATGATGTCTTCCTCAGAATCTATAAATCACCCTTCAAAATAAAAAATAAAAATACATATAATCAAGTTAAAAATGGGCAAAGGTCACATATTACATCATTCCCTTTATATTTGATATCTAAAATTGGTAAAGGCATAGACATAAAAAATAGGTTTAAAGGATGAGAGAATGGGAAATTGCTTAATGAGTAAGGCTTTTTCCTGTGGACTGATGGAAAAGTTTTGAAACTAGAGAGAGAATGTGGTTGCACATTGTGAATGCACTAAGCTAGATTGTTTGCTCTGAAGTGGTTTATTTTGTCAGATGAATTTCTTCTCTGTAAATTTTTTTAAAACCAAGAATGTGTTCTCATGCTCAGATATTATTACTTAGATTTTTTTTTCCTTTAATAACTAACCCAACACTACTTTTTCTAATCTGGGCAATGGATCTGAAAATAACCTCTAATTAAGTTATTCTTTGTATCAGTGTTGTTTGAGATAGAAGTACAACAGTAGTTTAGCCTTCTCATGTATGTACTGAACATCAGAAAATTTTCCAACTCCAAATTGCCAAAACAAACACGTGAATTTAATTGGTAATTAAAAGACATTACTTTCATAAAATACTAATAAAATAATGTTTTAAATTAATGACAACTTGATTTGCTTTTTCAGAGACAATTTTCACGTTTTTTTCTTTGTGATGTTGTAAAATTTAATTTTGAATGATGTCTTTGTACTTATGTGCTGTTTTCTGTTTGAGGAAATAAAATTAGTCAATTTGATAAAAAAAATTACTTCATCCTACATCTCCTTCTTTAAAAACTCAGCTTTATTAATTGGCAAATAGGAATTGTATGTATTTAACTTGTAAAACTTGATGTTTTGACACAAATATACATTGCAAAATAATTAAGTTAATTAACATATCCATCATTTCTCTTAGTTGGTTCCTGTTTTCCAAAATGAGGCTTGATTCCATATAATTTCTTGAAAATAAATCAAAATTTTCTATGACTTTCTTTCACTATTTTATAATTTTTTTATTTGATGATATATGAAACTAAAGAAATGAGAAAAAATGATTAGTTTTAAGGTAAAATTCAATTTTTAGATATTTATCAGTTTAATTACTATTTATCTTAATGAACCACTTTTCAATTAATAATCCATTTTCATGAATTGCAAATACAATGAAGGTCAATAAAAATAACAAAAACTAAAAATGAAAACGACAACATACAAATGTAATAATAAGTGAAAGTAGATAATTTTTCCTATTATTTGAATATTGGTTGAGACATTTTGATCAGTTAAAGATACATTTTTAAAATAAGTATTGAAAAATAAAAGTTTTCATGAAAATGAAAACCAAACTTGACTTTCATTTTTATAAAGAGTATACAAACAAGACAAATTTTTTTCTGAAAATGCTAATGCATCTAGAAATCTCAGGAAATGATTTCTAAAACTACTGTGATTCATGTACCATATTTTAAATATCATGCCTGCCAATAATCTATGTGTTTTATTAGAAAGTTTGGGCAGGTTTTACTGTTGTTATTATATTTTGAGCTCATTTAGTTACACATAGGCTATAATTGTAGATATACTGGATTTCTTACATATAAAGGATTACTTTCAGATTCTATGTAATTGTACATTTACATCAGGCTATTGGTTAAAGAAAGTGCAGGAGTCAGAAGTAGTTATTCTGGAATGGTTCCCTTTCTAGGCATGCCTTGCAAGACTCCTTGTAGTTTATTTCAGATATAACGCTGGGAGAGATGTAGAGAGAATTTTCATTCAACGCAGTTTGTAATCTAGAACACTATGTTACGTTTATTTAATGGATGCACATATTGCAGCATAAACATTCTATTCAGTGACTGAATAGAACCTTCAGGTAAATTGACCTCCGGAAAATCAGTAGCATTACATTTTCATTCTACAAACAATTTGATGCACATCCAATGTGCTGTGCACTGTTGTAAACATTCATCATGGCAAATCTGAAACTTGTCAAGCACTAACATGAATTTTTTTTTTTTATTTTTTTTATTTTTTTTAGGTTCAGATTGGGGACCCCTGGAGGATCTCTTCTGTTGATCTCATTTGCAAACTGTTCCTCTAGCACAGGCTCTTGTTCACACATGAGCATGGGCATGCACACAGATGTACACACACACACACACACACACACACACACACACACACACACGAGACTTCTTTGCTTATCTCCATCCTAGCCATTCCCAAGCCTACACTGAGATATTCACCCCTTTCTCATTCAGTACTACCTCATGTTTCTAATGAATTCTTCTCTCTGAATAATTACTTTCCTTCTCATATGTATATCTTTAATCTTTACCCCCAAATATTGCTCCTTAAAGCTAGAGTCACTTCATGCTCATCTCTGTTGTTCTCATTAAACTTGCAGCATGTGGTCACGAGGGCATGTTTTAGAGAACCCAAGGGAGTAGGAGTGAAAACTAGCTCTACTTGAGGGAGGTAACCATGGGAACCCCTTTACCTCCTCTTTTCTGCAAGGAAATGTAAGTTCTTTTCTCTCCCACATTTTTTAGCACATTCACACCTGATGAATATGTAGATGTCATTTAATATTTTGTTGTATCTGAAGTTTGTAAGTATAAATAGTTTTATTGGCTATTTATTTATTTATTTATTTAATTTTGCTTTCATACTGGGACATGAACCCAGGTGTGCTTTTCCTCTGAGCAATAGCTGGGATTAAAGGCATGGGCCAAGACTCTCTGCCTATTATTGGCTCTTCCTAAGCTATTAACTGAGAATTAAAGTTCAAGTACTCTCATTTGTCACTGGTTTCTATTTCAGGTTTCTGTTAGCCAGGTTGGAAGGGGGAAATCTATAGATATTTAAATTCTTTGTAAGAATGTTTGTGTGTCTTACTTTATTTATCATACTTTCAGAGGGGAACAAGATAAAAAAATGACAAGTTTAGGAATGCTTTTATTATTTTTCTTCTAGATATGTTTTTATAATATAGCCTTTTATTCCATCTTTAACCTGATTCACCAAGATAAAAATGTTGACAGTGTACATTTGCAGACAGGCAGTAGATGATGAATGGTGAAGACCACTATTATTTGGGTCCCAAAGAACCTAAAGCATTTTGGATGATCTTTAATAAGCCTAAAGTAAAAACTTAAAATGCTTTTAAACAATCTCACTGAGGCAAATAGTTATACATGTTTATTTTTATAAGCATTGTGCAAGATGTTGGGTTACATCAAATACAAGGATTTTTTTTTGTTGGTTTCTTAATTCTTAATGGCAGGACTTTCCCAAGCTCTTGATATATTAATATTGAAGCAAGAATCTCCAAAACAAGTGTAGTGTTTTCCCCCATTCATTTGGCCACAAGTCTCATTAGTCAGAATTGCTGTTTATCAAACATCACTTTGAGAAATATAGATCTGAAGACCTTCTGATTTATTACTACTATAGTTCCTATGATTTCCTGTACCTGGTACCACCTCAAACATCTGAGGTTTCTTTTTTTTTCTCCTTTCTTTAGCATATCTCTTTTTTTTTTTTTTTTTTTTTTTTTAATTTTTTTTTTTTTATTGATTGTTCAAAACATTACAGAGCTCAAGACATATCATCTTTCATACATTCGACTCAATTGAGATTTGAACTCCCCAAATACATAATACAGACTCACTTCTGTTACATACTCACGTTTTTACATAATGGCATATTAGTGACTGTTGTATTCTGCTACCTTTCCTATCCCCTACTATCCCCCCTCCCCTCCCCTCCCCTCCCATCTTCCCTCTCTACCTCCTCTGCTGTTGTTCAGTTCTCTCCCCTTTTTTCCCCCCACCCCCTTTCCCCTCATAACCTCTTATAATTTTGTGTATCACTGAAGGTCTCCTACCATTTCCATATGTTTTCCCTTCTCTCTTCCTTTCTCTCCCCCCATTCGTCTTAGTTTACTGGTAGTCTTTTCCTCATGCTCTTCCTTCCTGTTCTATTCTTAGTGGCTCTCTTTATATCAAAGAAGACATTTGACATTTGTTTTTTAGGGCTTGGCTAGCTTCACTTAGCATAATCTGCTCTAATGCCATCCATTTCCCTGCAAATTCTATGATTTTGTCGTTTCTTAGTGCTGCATAATACTCCATTGTGTATAGCTGCCACAATTTTTTTATCCACTCGTCTATTGAAGGGCATCTAGGTTGGTTCCACAGTCTAGCTATTGTGAATTGTGCTGCTATAATCATTGATGTGGCCGTATCCGTATAGTGTGCTCTTTTAAGGTCCTCAGGGAATAGTCCAAGAAGGGCAATAGTTGGGTCAAATGGTGGATCCATTCCCAGCTTTCCCAGGAATCTCCATACTGCTTTCCAAATTGGCCTCACCATTTTGCAGTCCCACCAGCAGTGAACAAGTGTGCCCTTTTCCCCACATCCTCGCCAACACTTATTGTTGTTTGACTTCATAATGGCTGCCAATCTTACAGGAGTGAAATGGTATCTTAGGGTGGTTTTGATTTGCATTTCTCTGATTGCTAGAGATGGTGAGCATTTTCTCATGTGCTTGTGGATTGATTGTATGTCCTCCTCTGAGAAGTGTCTGTTCAGGTCCTTGGCCCATTTGTTGATTGGATTATTTGTTATCTTATTGTTTAATTTTTTGAGTTCTTTGTACATTCTGGATATTAGGGCTCTATCTGAGGTGTGAGGGGTAAAAATTTGTTCCCAGGATGTAGGCTCTCTATTTACCTCTTTTACTGTTTCTCTTGCTGAGAAAAAACTTTTTAGTTTAAGTAGGTCCCATTTGTTTATTCTTGTTATTAACTCTTGGGCTACGGGCGTTCTATTAAGGAATTTGGAGCCCGACCCCACAATATGTAGATCATAGCCAACTTTTCCTTCTATCAGACGCAGTGTCTCTGTTTTTATATCTAGCTCCTTGATCCATTTTGAGTTAACTTTTGTGGCTGGCGAGAGAAAGGGATTCAATTTCATTTTGTTGCATATGGATTTCCAATTTTCCCAACACCATTTATTGAAGATGCTATCCTTCCTCCATTGCATGTTTTTAGCCCCTTTATCAAATATAAGATAGTTGTAACTTTGTGGATTAGTCTCTGTGTCCTCTATTCTGTACCATTGGTCCACCTGCCTGTTTTGGTACCAGTACCATGCTGTTTTTGTTACTATTGCTTTATAGTACAGTTTGAGCTCTGGTATCGCTATACCTCCAGATTCACACTTCCTGCTTAGAATTGCTTTTGCTATTCTGGGTCTTTTGTTTTTCCATATGAATTTCATGATTGCTTTATCTATTTCTACAAGAAATGTCTTTGGGATTCTGATTGGCATCGCATTAAACCTGTAGAGAACTTTGGGTAGTATCGCCATTTTGATGATGTTAGTTCTGCCTATCCATGAACAGGGTACATTTTTCCATCTTCTGAGATCTTCTTCTATCTCTCTCTTTAAGGTTCTGTAGTTTTCATTGTATAAATCTTTCACCTCTTTTGTTAGGTTGATTCCCAAGTATCTTATTTTCTTTGAGGATATTGTGAATGGAGTGGTTTTCCTTATTTCCATTTCAGAGGTTTTGTTGCTGATATACAGGAATGCCTTTGATTTGTGCGTGTTGATTTTATATCCTGCCACTTTGCTGAATTCATTTATTAACTCTAGCAGCTTCTTTGTAGATCCTTTTGGGTCTGTTAAGTAAATTATCATGTCATCTGCAAATAGCGATAATTTAATTTCTTCTTTTCCTATTTTTATGCCTTTAATTTCTTTTGTCTGTCTAATTGCTCTGGCTAGTACTTCGAGAACTAAATTGAATAGAAGTGGTGATAGAGGACATCCCTGTCTTGTTCCAGATTTTAGAGGGAATGCCTTCAGTTTTTCTCCATTTAGGATGATGCTAGCCTGAGGTTTAGCATATATAGCTTTTACAATGTTGAGGTAAGTTCCTGATATCCCTAGTTTTTCTAATGTTTTGAACATAAAGGGATGTTGTATTTTGTCAAATGCTTTTTCTGCATCTATCGAGATGATCATATGGTTCTGGTCTTTAAGCCTATTGATGTGGTGAATAGCATGTATTGATTTCCGTATATTGAACCAGCCTTGCATCCCAGGGATGAATCCTACTTGATCATGGTGCACAAGTTTCCTGATATGTTTTTGTATTCGATTCGCCAGAATTTTATTGAGAATTTTTGCATCCAAGTTCATTAGAGATATTGGTCTGTAGTTTTCTTTCTTTGAAGTGTCTTTGTCTGGTTTTGGGATCAGGGTGATGTTGGCCTCATAGAATGAATTTGGAAGAGCTCCTTCTTTTTCTATTTCTTGAAATAGTTTGAAAAGTATTGGTATTAGTTCTTCTTTGAAGGTTTTGTAGAACTCCGCTGTATACCCATCAGGTCCAGGGCTTTTCTTGGTTGGTAGTCTTTTGATGGCTTCTTCTATTTCTTCCTTTGTTATTGGTCTGTTCAAATTGTGTGTGTCTTCTTGTCTCAATCTGGGCAAATCATATGCCTTAAGAAATTTATCGATATCTTCGCTATCTTCTATTTTATTAGAATATAGGGTTTCAAAATAGTTTCTAATTATCTCCTGTATTTCTGTAGTGTCTGTTGTGATATTGCCTTTTTCATCCCGTATATTAGTAATTTGAGTTCTCTCTCTTCTTCTTTTTGTTAGCATAGCTAAGGGCTTGTCTATCTTATTTATTTTTTCAAAGAACCAACTTTTAGTTTTATCAATTTTTTCAATGGTTTTTTTTGTTTCAATTTCGTTTATTTCTGCTCTAATTTTAATTATTTCTTGTCTTCTACTACAATTGCTGTTGTTTTGTTCTTCCTTTTCTAGGTTTTTGAGGTGTAGTGTGAGTTCATTTATTTGTTGGTTTTTTCTTTTTTTGATGAAAGAACTCCAGGATATGAATTTCCCTCTTAAAACTGCTTTCATTGTGTCCCATAGATTCCGGTATGTTGTGTCTGTATTATCATTTGACTCTAAGAATTTTTTTATCTCTTCCTTTATGTCTTCTGTAACCCATTGATCATTCAATAACATATTGTTCATTTTCCATGTGGTGTAGGATTTTTCCTTCCTTTTTTTATCATTGATTTCCAATTTCATTCCATTATGGTCAGATATGGTGCATGGTATTATCTCCACACTTTTATATTTACTAAGATTTGCCTTATGGCATAATATATGGTCTATTTTTGAGTAGGATCCATGTGCTGCTGAGAAGAACGTGTATCCACTTGATGATGGTTGGTATATTCTATATATGTCAGTTAGGTCTAGGTTATTGATTGTGCTGTTGAGTTCTATAGTTTCTTTATTCAGTTTTTGTCTAGAGGATCTGTCTAATGGCGAGAGCGGTGTGTTGAAGTCACCCGTAATTATTGTGTTATGGTCTATTTGACTCTTGAACTTGAGGAGCGTTTGTTTTATGTAGATTGCAGCTCCATTGTTTGGTGCATACAAATTGATAATTGTTATGTCTTGTTGGTGGATGGTCCCTTTTAACAGTATATAGTGTCCTTCCTTATCCTTCTTAATTAACTTAGGTTTGAAGTTGATTTTATTTGATATGAGTATGGCCACTCCTGCTTGCTTCCGAGGGCCATGTGAGTGGTATGATTTTTCCCAACCTTTTACCTTCAGCCTGTGTATGTCTTTTCCTATCATATGAGTCTCCTGAAGGCAGCATATTGTTGGATTTGTTTTTTTGATCCAGGTTGCTAGCCTATGTCTCTTGATTGGTGAGTTTAGACCATTAACATTTAAAGTTACAATTGAGATATGATTTGTACTTCCAGTCATGCTTCTTTATTTATTTATTTTAGTTTGGCTAGTTTTACTTTTTTGGTTATTTTCTTCCTCCTTTACTGAGATACCTCTTGTTGTTAGTTTTGGGCACTATTTTTCAATTCCTCTTCTTGTAGTATATTGCTCAGAATGCTTTGCAGTGCTGGTTTTCTTGCTGCAAATTCTTTTAGCTTTTGTTTATCGTGAAAGATTTTAATTTCGTTGTCAAATCTAAAGCTCAATTTTGCTGGATACAGTATTCTTGGTTGAAATCCATTATTTTTCAGCGTTTGAAATACATTGTTCCAGGATCTTCTCGCTTTCAAAGTCTGTGCTGAGAAATCAGTCGTTAACCTAATTGGTTTACCCCTGAATGTAATCTGTCTCTTTTCTCTGGTAGCTTTTAATATTCTCTCCTTGTCCTGTATGTTGGCTATCTTCATAATTATGTGTCTTGGAGTTGGTCTATTATAGTTTTGAATGTTTGGGGTCCTGTAGGCTTCCAGGATTTGGCAATCCATTCCATCTTTCATCTCTGGGAAGTTTTCTACAATTATTTCATTTAATATGCTGTCCATTCCTTTGGTTTGAATCTCTGTGCCTTCTTCTATCCCGATGACTCTCAAGTTTGGTTTTTTAATGGCATCCCATATCTCTTGAATAGATTGCTCATGGGATTTAAGCATCTTTTCTGTGTTGACTATACTCTTTTCAAGTTGATAAACCTTGTCTTCATTATCTGATGTTCTGACTTCTACTTGATCAAGTCTATTTGTAATATTCTCGTTTGAGTTTTTAATTTGGTTTATAGTTTCCTGCAATTCTAGGATTATATTTTGATTCTTTTTTAAGATCTCTATCTCCTGGTAGAGCTCGTTCTTTGCCATTTGAATTTGTTTGTTTAACTCATTTTCAAAATATATTTTTATTGCTTGGACTTGCTGTCTCATGTCTTCTCTAATATTCCTTTCCATTTGAGTTAGGTATGCCTTGAGTTCTTTCCCTATCCCTGCTTCTGATGTTTCTATGTCCTCTTGTAGAATTAAGTTGTCTTGCATTGTTTGTACTCCTTTTTTCCCTTGTTTTCTCATGTTGTCCCCGTTGCTTTCCAGCTCTATTTGATTGTCGTGTTTCTGTTCTCTTCTATAGATTTGTTTCGGTTCTGTATTACTCTGATGCCTCTCCTTAGTGTTGTTAAACTATGCCTGCTGACGTGGGTTCCACTGTGAAGGCAGATCCGACGTCCGAGCTCCAGTGACGACACTACTTCGCTATGACTGGCCCCAGTTCCTTGCCGGGGTGTCCTGAGGAGGTGGTATGACTGAACTGTCTCTGTTTGATTTCAGCTCCCAGTCGCGGCAGGCAGGCGGTCTCCAGCCGCCCAGTATCACAGGCCGCAGGCGGGTGATCGGTCACCTGCGGCCGGGTGTTCTCCTACCGCCCACCTATGCGGGCAGTGGGTGAACTGTCGCCGGCGGGCCTGCAATTTCCAGCTGCCCAGTCTCGAGGGCCTTGCCTCTAGCCTCCTGGTTTCTCCTGCTAGCCTTCTGTAGCTGCAGGGCAGGCCGCACGAATCAGTCGGCCTGGATCTCCGGGGTCCCACAGTTGGCAATTGGGATCCCAGGCACTCTGTCCTTTGGATTTTTCGTGCTTGCCCCTCCCCCAGCTCTAGCTAGACAGGTTTCCTTTTGGCTGCAGATGTGTAGGGGGGGTTGCAGGTCAGGTGCCTCTAGTTCCCCCCCTAGTCTTTATGCAGGCTCACTCTGATTCTCCCTCCCCGGCAAGCCTAGGAGAGATTTTATGCGAGTTCCCAATGTATGGGGGATGGGCTGAGTGCCACACACCTGTTTTGTTGTTGAGATCTGTCGGAGAATGGCGGTGGATATTTCAGCTGTTCAAGATGCTGACTGCTGATTGCCTTGGCGGAGTGTCCGCTGTGGGGGATGGGACTGTACCGTTTCCTTCCCCGTCTAAACTCCCGAACTCAGCCCGGGGGTCAGTGTGGGCTTGGCTGGCGGGATTCCACCTGGTCTCAGCCAAGCCTCTCCCTGCTTGCTAATTAATGGCTTCCCTGGGGCGCCACGCCTTCTGTAGCCGCAGGGCAGGCCGCACGAATCAGTCGGCCTGGATCTCCGGGGTCCCACAGTTGGCAATTGGGATCCCAGGCACTCTGTCCTTTGGATTTTTCCTGCTTGCCCCTCCCCCAGCTCTAGCTAGACAGGTTTCGTTTTGGCTGCAGATGGGTAGGGGGGGTTGCAGGTCAGGTGCCTCTAATTCCCCCCTAGTCTTTATGCAGGCTCACTCTGATTCTCCCTCCCCCGGCAGGCCTAGGAGAGATTTTATGCGAGTTCCCGATGTATGGGGGATGGGCTGAGTGCCACACACCTGTTTTGTTGTTGAGATCTGTCGGAGAATGGCGGTGGAAATTTCAGCTGTTCAAGATGCTGACTGCTGATTGCCTTGGCGGAGTGTCCGCTGTGGGGGATGGGACTGTACCGCTTCCTTCCCCGTCTAAACTCCCGATCTCAGCCCGGGGGTCAGTGTGGGCTTGGCTGGCGGGATTCCACCTGGTCTCAGCCAAGCCTCTCCCTGCTTGCTAATTAATGGCTTCCCTGGGGCGCCACGCCTTCTGTAGCCGCAGGGCAGGCCGCAGGAATCAGTCGGCTTGGATCTCCGGGGTCCCACAGTTGGCAATTGGGATCCCAGGCACTCTGTCCTTTGGATTTTTCCTGCTTGCCCCTCCCCCAGCTCTAGCTAGACAGGTTTCGTTTTGGCTGCAGATGGGTAGGGGGGGTTGCAGGTCAGGTGCCTCTAGTTCCCCCCTAGTCTTTATGCAGGCTCACTCTGATTCTCCCTCCCCCGGCAGGCCTAGGAGAGATTTTATGCGAGTTCCCAATGTATGGGGGATGGGCTGAGTGCCACACACCTGTTTTGTTGTTGAGATCTGTCGGAGAATGGCGGTGGAAATTTCAGCTGTTCAAGATGCTGACTGCTGATTGCCTTGGCGGAGTGTCCGCTGTGGGGGATGGGACTGTACCCACTAACATGAATTTTTAAAAATCACAAGAATAACACATTGTCACCAACAAAGTCCCTTCCGCTTCTTCTCACACAATAACTATCAAAATTTATTATAATTACTTGTTTATTTTTACAACTATAAATGAAATGTGGGATTCAGGCATGACACTCACTTATTTACAATTAAATCTCCAATAGAACAAGAGTACTGACTTACATAAGATAGATGTTCAAAAACTCACTGTCAAATAAAATTTGATCCAGAGAGTAAAAGAGACTTAGCTGTAATATTTGCTCCATTTTACTCTTTAAGGGATAAGTTTCAGTAGTAAAAATATTATCAAAAAAAACCCTGAAGTAACTTGAACAAATAACTTCCAAATTACCCAACTTATTAGTATAAATAAATGTAATTAATTTAGAATATTTTGAAGGAAAATTCAGATTTTTATTTTAATCTTCCTATCTATGTAACTTCTTCCTTTTATCTCTTAATTTGTGGTTTTTCTATGATAGTGTCCACAGGTATACACACACACACACACACACACACACATACAGGCATGTATATAGTTGATATATATATATATGCATGTATATATATATATATACACACACACACATATGTGCATCTATATATTCATTCTCACATTAAGACAAGTAACACCCTCATAATTGTGCTGTTTTTTTTAATAACTCCATATTAGATTAGCTGTCCAGATGATATTCCCAGAGTAACACTTGATTTGGTTACAGTAAGTGAGGAATCAGAATGTATCCAAACAAATGAAAACCCTAAGGACAAGAAGTCAAATGGGACTATGTATACAATAAGTGCAATTTTATATTGAAACAGGCACTTGTGCTTCTAAAAGAAGGCAAATTATTTGGCTACTAATTTAATTTTAGAGCATATATTTAGTACCACTTCTGCTTTTCTTCCTCCTAATAAGAAACTTATATGTTCAAAAATTATCTAAAATATTTTCAAATCATTTTTTTCTGTCGTAAATTAACATATAGAGCTAAAATCCCAATTTTACAATACATTATAATTTATTTATAAACTAATAACTCAAAACTGTACATTTTCCATTAGGGAAATAATTAGGATTAGGCAGAGAGAGAGAGAACACCAATATAATTTGTACATTACCTCTAGTTCACATTTATTTTTGGTTCACTTTTTTTTTTTTTTTAACAAAACTCAGAAAACGGAAGAAGTAATCCTGATTGAAAGCAGAATGAAATAAAAGGACAAAGCCAAAAAAGTATGCTTCTGCCTAATCTTGATACAGCTGCTAACATAGGAGTATAGCTTCAGTGTCAAATATAGATAAAGTATGATTTGGCCAATTTTCAGTATAAAATAGCAAAAAGGAGGGTATAGGAAGTAGCAAGAGAATATTTCTCACCATATACCAAATATAAAAAGCCAAATACTCTACAAAATTATCAATATGTTTCGCCAGGTACTGTGGTGTGTGTATGTAATTCCAGATGCTTAGAGGCTGAGGTGAAAAATACCAAGTTCAAAGCCAGCCTCAGAAACTTAGTGAGGCCCTAAGCAAGTTAGTGAGATGCTGTCTCAAAATAAAAACTACAAAAAGGTCTGGGGATGTGAACTCGGTGGTTCAATATCTAGCAGCCCCCCAAATTGTAATAAAATTTATATATATATATATATATATATATATATATATACACACACACACACACATATATTTATGTAAAATATATATTTATATATGTATTTAATAAATTATGTATGCTAAATATTAAATATATAAAATACATATGCTATATATTTTTGTATGTATATTTTATATATAATATATATTTTATATGTGATTGCATAGTTATATAAATTTTATATATATTTGTATATATTACATATATGTATTATTATGTTACACATATATAATGTAATATATATATACACATAATATATATAATATATATATAATTAAATGCATGTGTGTGTGTGAAGATGTAAGGTAATCCTGAGAATTGAACTCCAAAGGATGACACATGCCTCTGAGTAAAGACAGGACAGAGAACCCTTTCGTCATAGTAGAGAATGGGAGAAGGCAACTGCCAAAGATATGAATCAGGAGAAAAGAACAAAAACTTATAATTAAAGTAAATACTGTGCTTCTTGGATAAAGGGCTCATAGGATTTGGATACAGTAATGTTAATGTGTTTATCACATATTATTTTTAGTGTCCTACCTGGTTCCTTAGGTTGCCGGAAAACAATACTGTGTCCAAAACAAAGTCCCTTCTCATGTGGTAAAAGACACAGCACCCCTTGAGATCAATCTAGAGGTACAATGCCAAAATCTATATGAGTCAAAATTTGGAGCTACTAAACCCAAGAGCCTTTCCTGTGGAAAAATGCTTCCTTTATTTTGAAAATAGGAGTTCGTGCAGTGTAGAGTTAGCTCAGAATGTTTGGGGAGCTCAAAACCTGCACATCCCAAAGAAAGAAGTAGATCTTGATTGCCTCCTGAGAGATGGCCTTTGATCATTGGAACACCCTGTCTGATAAGTGCAACTGTATAATTGGGCCTTGGATTCTGCCACAGTGTCTTTGGTAACAAAGTGATTTATGCTAAATGCCTGCTTTGCTCACCTGGTGCTCTGGACCATGATGTACCAGATTAATCTCTGGGAGAACTGAAGAATCAACTGATAAATTTGACAGGTACTATGCCTAGTAAAATCTTTGAACACCTGCTCAGGTAGATTTCCCTAGTATACTGTACATGGGTATAGTAACACATCATTGCTGGGGGAAGAAAGCGCTGCTCATGACTTCACTGGGAGGGAACTATAAGTCTATATGTGGTCCGCCTTGGATTCCGCATGGTCCACCCTTTGTCTTTGTTAATTTAAATCTATACCTTTCACTATAATAAGCCATAAGTATGACTATAGAGAGTTATATTAAAAATAAAATTATCAGTGAATTCTTAAGTATAAAGTTTGAGGTACTGTGACCAATTATATACCTTGGGAAACCCTCAAAAAAGATTGGATTCACAATCACTTTCAAGGTCTTTCATAATGGCCTTCACAGATTGTTCATGAGAAAGACTTGAGACAGCTTTGGAGACTAAGGGAGAGTGAGTTTCTCCCATGTTGAGGCAGAGGCATGTAAGTAGCACATCTTGGGCCTTTTAGCAAATAAATAAAAATGTTAAGCTATATGAGAGAGTTAGGATCTGTGATAATATCAAAAGCTGAGGTAAAGATTCTTGGTTCCTGGGTGGGTGTAACAGAAGCAAAGACTTCTGAACCCGGGGGAAGGGTAGAAAACATCTTTGGCTCTACATTGACATTAACAAAAGGCAGAATTCTGCTCTCACAGGGGACAAGGCTGGAAGCTCCTGATGAACATGAGTCCAGAGTCTTTGAAAAAATATTAGTAAAACAAATCAGAAGAGCATAAAAAAGATAATGCATTAAATCTAAATTGAATTTGTCTCAGGAATGCAGGTTGCAAGCTACATATAAATACCAAACAATATAATATATCCTGAGACTAAAATAATAAATGTACATCATCTCAATACCTTCCCAAATCATTTGATACTATTAACAATTTATTTTAAAAAATAAGTACAGTAAGAGTAGGCAAGAACTTCCTCAACTTCATTCAAGGTATTTATGAAAATCTTGCAGCTAATACTGCACTTAATGGTGAAAGATGGGATGCTTCCCTTTAAGATTGGGATTAAGGCAAAGGTGTCCTATTTCAACATTTTTACTCACTGTTGCATAGTTGGTTCTAACTATTAAAATTATGAAAAAATTAAAAATAATAGATATTATGACTGGAAAAGCTAAATAGAACTATGTATGTTTAAAATCAACATGATTGCTTCTAAGAGTGTCAGAGAGAATCTAGAACAGCTCTTCTGACTCATATGTGGTTTTGGACAGGCTGCAGGATACAAGACCATATACAAGAATCAATTTCATTATAATGCAATTGTGTGATAAAATAATTTTCAACAAGGGTGCCAAGAAAATTCAATGGAGAAAAGAATGCCTTTAAATTAATGGTACTGAGAAAACTGGATACCACATGCAAAAATGAGCAGACATGTACCCTTAACTTACTCCATATTAAAAAGTTACATATAGAAAAATTAACACAAATTAACATAAAACTTAAAATTATTAAAATCTGAAAAATTAAGAAAATCTTTGTAATATTAAAATTTTTCCAGGATTCCTTTACATGATACTAAAATATAAGGAACAGAACATATAGAGAGGTAAATATAGCCCAACCAAATGTTGAATGTTTTCTTTGCTATAAGGAGGCTGATTCATAGTGGGACAGGGAGAGGGAGCATGGGAGGAATAGACAAACTCTAGATAGGTTAGAGGGGTGGGAGGGGAAGGGAGGGGCATGGGTTATAAATTATGGTGGATTGTGATGATCATTATTATCCAAAGTACATGTATGAAGACACGAATTGGTGTGAATATAATATCTATACAACCAGAGATATGAAAAATTGTGATCTATATGTGTAATAAGAATTGTAATGCATTCTACTGTCATATATAAATTTTTTAAAAAGTAAAAAAAAGTACTATACATCAAAAGACACAATCAGTGGAGTGAAAAATCAGCCCAGGTAACGTGAGAAAACAAATTATAAATGGAACTACCATATATTTCAAAAATTCCATTCTGGATACATTCCCAATTGCAAATCATGCTTCTTATAAGGGACTAGCAAACAGACTACATAGAATTCCTATAATTCAACAGTAAAAAAAAGCCCAGTTGATTTTTTAAAAAAAGCAATAATTTGAACAAGACTTTCTCCAAAGAGGATAGTCAATAATCACAGGAAAAGATACTCAAAATCACTAATCATTAGTAAAATGCACATCAAAACTTCAGTGTGATCACGTAAGACTTATCTAGAATGACTACTATGTAAAGCAGAAAGTAGCAATTGTTGATAAGGATGCAGGGAGACTGGAAACCCCACATATTGATGATGATAATGCAGTTACTTAGAAAACAGGATGGCAGTTCTTTACAAATTAAAAACAGAACTACCACATATTTCAAAAATTATATTCTGGATACATTCCCAAAAGAGTTGAAGAGATATTTGTTCAAGCAAATGTTCATAGGAACATTATTTAAAATGCCCAAAAATTGAAAGCAACACATATGTCTATTGATTCATGAATAGATAGATAAATGCAATGTGGTTTCTACTACAATGGAATATTATTCAGGCTTAACAGGGAAGAAAATTCTAACACAGGCTACAACATGGATGAATCTTGAGGATATTGCTACAGGATAGGCCAGTAACAAAAGATCAATTATATCTTTCCTCTTATATAAAGTTTCTAGAATAGTTAAATTCATGGAGACATCAATTACAATGATGGTTTCCAGGGATTAGGAGAAAGAAAAAAATAGGGAATTGGTGTTAACTTACAGAGTTTCTACATTTCAAGATGTAAGGAGTTTTAGAGATGGACAGCACAAGATTTCATGGAAGTATGAATGTAATTAACATCACTGATTTGTATATTTAAGAATGATTTATATACTAAATTTTATTTTATGTGAATTTTAGCACAATTAAAAATAATAATTAAAAGACATCATTAAGAAAATGAAAAAGCAAACTGAATGAAATGATTTGTAAAACATACAAATTGATAATAAAGGAGTTGTACACAGATTACAGATTACATAAGAATCATTACCATCCAAGAAAATAATTTAAAAAATTTAATTTTAATAATGGGCAAGAAGCTTAAAAAGATATCTTGGTACATTACCTAAAAGCATGTTCAGATGCTAAACAAGATAATTCAACTTTAAAATATTAGTAATTTGTAAAATGTATATCAAAACCACAATGAAATAGTTCTTTCTATCTACCTGAAAAATATATTTGTAAGAAATAAAATAAAACAAAAAAACTGATCTGATAATATCAAGTGTTGTCAAGATTGCAAAGCCATTTAAAGTCTCATAATTTTTTGTGCAAATTTACATGTTACAGAAAACTTATATAAAACAGTTTTGTAGGTTTTTATATAGTTAAGAATGCACTTTCCATATGAAGCCAGTATCACATGCTTGAAGATATAATCAAGGTCCACATATATGGACATGTTTGCAAATATTTGCAGTTGTTCTATTGTTAATTGTGCCATACTAAAAACATCCCAAATATTGTTCAACTGATAACTGGCTAAACATGTTTTGGGGCATCCATGCAATGAAATACTAAATAGCAATAAAAAGAAGAAATTATTTAGACATGGCCAACATGAACATATCTCAAAAGCATTATGCTTCTGCCCTTTTGTCTTATATAAGTGTCCCTAGGTTAATACTTGAGAATAAACTTAATGAAAGAGGTGAAAGACCTTTACAATGAAAATGACAGCATGCAAAAGAAAGAAATTAAAGCAGACCTAAAAAGATGGAAAGATATACCTTGTTCTTGGATAGGCAGAGTTAATATTGACAAAGTGACCATACTACCAAGAGCACTATACAGATTCAATGCAATCTCAATAAAAATTCCAATGACATCCCTCATAGAAATAGAAAAAGCAATCATGAAATTCATCTGGAAAAATAAGAGACCCAGAATAGCCAAAGTAATCCTCAGCAAGAAGTGTGAAGCTGGTGGCATTACTATTCCAGACCTTATCTTATACTATAGAGCAACAGTAACAAAAATAGCATGGTATTGCCACCAAAATAGACCTATAGACAAATGGTGCAGAGTAGAAGGCACAGAGACTAACCCACAGATAACTACAGTTATCTTATATTAGACAAAGTCACCAAAAACATACATTGGAGAAAAGATTGCCTCTTCAACAAATGGTGCTGGGAAAACTGGAAATTCACCATGCACAAAACTCAACTCAAAGTGGATCAAGGGCCTAGGAATTAAACCAGAGACCTTGCGCCTAATGCAAAAAAAAAAAAAAAAAAAAAAAAAAAGTAGGACCAAATCTCCATCATGTATGCCCTAACTTCCTTAATAAGACTCCTGTAGCACAAGAATTAAAACCAAGAATCAGTAAATGGAATGGATTCAAACTAAAAAGCTTCTTCTCAGCAAAAGAAACAATCAGTGAGGTGAATAGAAAGCCTACAAAATGGGAGCAAATCTTTACCACAAGCACATCAGATAGAGCACTAATCTCTAGGATATATAAAGCACTCAAATACCTTAACACCAAAAGACAAGGGGCAAGGGGGTAGGAATGTTGGTTGAATGAGTTAGATATCATTACCCTAAGTACACAATTCATAATAGCTACAGTTAATAAATGGAATAAGGAACTGAACAGAGACTTCTCAGAAGAGGATATATATCAAAAAATATGAAAAACATGTTCAAGATCTCTAGGAATTAGAGAAATGCAAATCAAAACTACTCTAAGATTTCATCTCACTCTAGTCAGAATGGCAGCTATCAAGAAATCAAATAACAATAGTGTTAGAGAGGATAAGAGGGAAAAGGCACACTCATGCATTGCTGGTAGGACTGCAAATTGGTGCAGCCAATCGGGAAAGAAGTATGGAGATTTCTTGGTAAACTGGAAATGGAACCACCATTTGACCCAGCTATCCCACTCCTTGGTCTATAACCAAAGGATACAGCATACTACAGGAACACAGCCATATCAATGTTTATAGTAGCACAATTCACAATAGCTATATTGTGGAACCAACCCAGATGCCCTTTAGTAGATGAATGAATAAGGAAACTTTGGTATATATACACAATGGAACATTACTCAGCATTAAAAGAGAATAATATTATGGCATTTGCAGGAAATGGATGGAGCTGGAGAATATAATCCTACCTGAAGTATGCCAATCCCCCCAAAACAAAGGCCAAATGTTTTCTTTGATATGAAGATGCTGACTCATAATGGCAATGGAGGGGGAGGATGGGAGGAATAGAGGAATTCTAGAAAAGGCAAAGGGGAGGGAGAGGAAGGGAAGGGGCAAGGGGGTAGGAATGATGGTTGAATGAGTTAGACATCATTACCCTAAGTACATTTATGAAGACATGAATGGTGTGAAAATACTTTGTGTACAATCAATGACTTGAAAAGTTGTGCTCTATATGTGTAATATGAAATGAATTGCATTCTGTCATCATGTATAACAAACTAGAATAAATAAATAATAATAAAAAGCATTATGCTTCTCTGAAAAATCGAGATATGAAACTATAGTATTGTTATAATACCATTAATATAATATTCTGGAAAGGACAAGCTATAGGGACAGAAATTAGATCAGTGGTTGCCAAAATTGAGGGTGAAATTGGGCATTGTCTAGGAATGAACATGAGGGTTTTGGGTGGAATAGAAATGTCCCATATCTTGTTTGTGGCATTGGTTTGTAATTATACATATTTGCAAAAGCTCATTTAAATGAACCTGATAAAGGGGAATTTGTAGTAGCTATAAATTATGATTTCATAAATACTACTTTAAAAATGCCCCCGAAGGTATGCATGGTGGGTGGGGATACTCTGAAGAGAGGACTTTTAAAAAGTATTAGGAAGACACTTAGAAGCTCTGTAACTTATACAAGTTGACAACTAGCAAGGTGCCAGACCCCTTGAAACAGCAATGATACTGTAATGGTCAAGAACACAGCTCTGAAGCCCAGATTGTAGGTATTAAATTCTGGGACCTCTACTCCAAGCACAATAATGACAAGTATCTGAATTGCTCTTTGGTGTAAAAGAAGTTCTTTATAGTACCTTGTTGTTTTCAAATAATTGTTTTGAAGATTAAACTAATAGAAGATTCAGGGCTGTGCCTAATATATGAGAAACACTTCACAGGGCTGGGGATGTGGCTCAAGTGGTAGCATGCTTACCTCCCATATGTGAGGCAATGGGTTTGATCCTCAGCACCACATAAAAAAATAAATTAGTGAAATAAAGACATGCTGTCTATCTACAACTAAAAAATAAATATTAAAAAACACTTCACATATAATATTTTTTCAAGAGAGAGAATGAATCTTTTTTTTTTTGTAGATGGACACAACACAATGCCTTTATTTTTTTTTTATATATTGCTGAGAATCGAACCCAGGTCCCACCTGTCCTAGGCGAGCGTTCTACCGCTGAGCCACAATTTCAGCCCCAACATATAATATTTAATATAAATATTAAATATTAATATATAATATACTATAGGTACTCTAATGGAAAATTAAATAAGTTCCTTAATTTACTGAGTAAAATCAGTTATACAAATCAAAAGCCTAAAATATTGTGATTTGTTAAAGTAGTGAGAATAAGAATAATTGTATTTAATTTTGTTTCTCTCGACAACCAAACATTTATCAGGACTGTAATACAAACTTGAGTTACTTAATATATTTTGATAATCTTCATTACTCTCAGGTGATGTGGTGTTGGTTAAAACAATAAATGAAGATGTGCACACCAATCATTAAGCCTATATTTGTTGGCGTACAGCTACTTTCTGGTGATAAGAAGGTGGGTGAAGTTCCAGCCCCTCTTTTAATGTGTTCACAGCTAGTGGAGAAGAAAGCTACACACATAATTAAAAAGACAATACAGACAATGTTGAGAAAAAGATGTAGACAATGAAATGGGAGCTCTGGGAGTCCCCAAGTTGAAATGG
Organism: Ictidomys tridecemlineatus; assembly: GCF_052094955.1. Lineage (NCBI taxonomy): Eukaryota > Metazoa > Chordata > Mammalia > Rodentia > Sciuridae > Ictidomys > Ictidomys tridecemlineatus. The sequence goes on along the minus strand of NC_135483.1, from coordinate 117,910,508 downwards.
ACAGGATCAAGAACATAACAAATGGGAAGGGTTTGGGATTGACAGTCATTCAGTGATGATCAGCTTCCACTTAACCATTTCCTCTTGCTGTGACATTGAAAGGTTGATTTCTTTCTCTACTCACAAGTTACTCATCATAAAACATGGAACATTCCAGTAAGTAGGTTGTGAGTAGAAAGTGAAAAATATATATATATGTGAAGAGATGGTAAGTAGATGAATCTAGCTCTCAATAAATAATAGCTATATTATTAATATTAGCATGATTAAGATTGCTTATTATTTCTACCACCAAACACATTATACCATTATAGTATATAGTGCATTTTTTGGATCAAATGTCTATAATATTTACAAAATATGTTCACATGTGATTTTTAACTGGATCCATAATGATTATCTAAGATAGAATGACAAGTTTTATTGTCTTCTGTTTATAGGAAACACAGAAGAATGTAAAGGTCATGATTATAATTGCTCAACAAAGGCTTTTTCTCACAAAAGCCTTTATTCATTTCCCTCCATCAGGATTCAATGCCTTGATTTTTTTTTCATTTTTTACTGAGATATTTTGCTCATAAATGTTCTATAATTCATAATATAGATGCCCAAATGTAATTGTACATATTCACACATACAAATACACACATTCACACTCATCCCTCTATATGTTTATTTTCTGCCTCTAACACACCATTCGGTTCTTTAATGTAACTTCTGAATAATTTTAACTTTTTTAATTCTAGCATAGGTCATTTTTCCAGTTATGATTTTTGAATTGGGGGAGTTCATTATATTAATATATTTATGCTAGAAATAATAAGGAAAAACAGCAAAATAACTTTGAGCTATAAATTTGAGACTTCAAATTCCCTTTCTAAGGTAAAAAGACAAAAGAAACACTTAATAACCACAACAAAATGTTGTTTCAGATTTGTCATGTCTTATTTGCCTTTTAAAAACACCCTGTTATTTATTCTTTTAATAAAATATCTGTGCTCCCTGACTAATGGGAGAGAGGGGAAAAAGTATTGTTCAATGCTACCACTTAGATAGATACCTGGCAGAGAAAAATGGCTTCATACATGAAAAAGCAGCAGGAGGGAGACTAGGTAAAATATGACATGAGATTAAGCTCTTACATTCCATTAAAATTTAAAAGACACAAATTTGAAGAGACATAGATACTGTTCATAACAATTCACTGATTTAGTCAGTTTCGTTAATTTAATCAACCAGGGGTTTGGGGATTTTTTTTTTTAAAGATGCTATGGTATAGCTACCAGCTGTTAAAATTAGACTTGGAATTTTGTATTTTCATTCTTGCATAGAATTTTGAAGAAAGACCCATAGAGGAAAACTAAGCAACATCAAAAGTGCAACAATTGGTCACTTTGACCAAAAAGAAAAATATACTATTAAAATAATTCAGGTAAGATATGCAATTAAGTTATTATGATTTTTGACATCCAGATATTCTGTGAGTAGGAAAAATATTTGTTGGAAGTGGAAAAATGACTCCATGTGTTGTTAATCAATCATTCGGTTAGCTTCCTGCTGGTAGTTGTATAAGATCTATTACCATTGTGAATATTTTACCTGTGAAATCAGGGAGAAAAGATAATTAAACACACATTAACCAGACCTAGGGGTTTGAGTATAGCAATCTATTAATCAATATTGATTGAATATTATATTAGGCATCATGAAGGAGATGGGTTTTAGCTATGCCTTGAAATATGAATATGATGTGGGTAGCAAATATCACTAGTTAAGGAAGAGGATGGAGGAGAAGAAATTTCTGAAAGAGAATTGTGAGCTCCACAATGTGCTTACTACTATAGAAAATTATACAGCTATTTCTTTCTTTCAAAATCAAAGGACTGAGTACACATGCCTTCCTTTTTTTTCATGTTTTCAAAGTTGATAAATATTAAATGTGTTCATAACTATGTTTTAGAGTTAATTTTAAGTCTAAGTTAATCTTAAAAGGCCATCAGGCTATAGGCGTTTAAACAGACACTCACTTACTTAATATTCACATCTACCTCTTACTTCTAATTTCTGTTCCCTAAGTTCAAGCTTTCATTCATTCGACCAATATTTCTGTGCACCTATTATGTATGTCACACTGTGTTGGGAATATAAACATGAATAAAGCATAACCTGACTCCCCGACTTTCAGAAGCTGATATCCTAATAATGGAAATAGATAATAATAAAATGACTCTATAAATCAATGTAATTTTGCACCTAAGTCTAATGTTAAAATAGGGGGTGCATGGTGTTAACAGAGCTTCTAAAAGGGGAAGATGACCTGGTCACAGAGGTTGAAGAAGGATTCTATGGTGAACTGACCATTGACTACTAATGAGTAGAGGATGGGTACAAGTGAACTAGAATTGGAAATGCATTACACATGAGAGGCAAATCATAGGCAAATGTCTTTAGCAACAGGATATCTGGTAAGCAATAACATCTTAAAGACATCAATAAGACTAGTAAGGAGAGCAAGGACTTCGGTACCAGGTGAGCTTTGTTATTTTACTCTAAAAGTATTGCTGCTACGGATTCTCAAGTTGAGCATAACCCCAGACTCTCTCCAGTCCAGCCCTGCCTAAAGGCTAACACAATCATTATTCCATAGATCTCTATCCGCATCCCTCATGGAGGTGCCTTGCACTCAGGCATGGTCTGCTTTTAAGTGACCTTTGATTGGCCACAACCTCTTCACTCTTTTATTTACTTTCTCTGGGATTGTCCCGCTACCAGCCTAGCAGTTTCATCTTATTTTCTTCAGAAGTCAAATGTCACCTTCGTTTGGGCCCTTTTCTGATACCACCAGAGCGGATCCCCCCCTCCCCGCCCCCATGAATGCATACAACTACTTAGGCCTCCTCAGTCTACACCTCTGCTTATGAAGCCTTCAAGAAGAAGGTGGGCTTTTTAGACTGAGGACAATTTTTCATCCTGTGTAGAGTGTTGAAAAATGTCTGAAAAATCTCTATACTCAATAAACAATTTTTAAAATCAGGGAAAAGTTGTGTCAGATTTTTGAGCACTCTGGTAATTTATGATTCATAATTTGTGACTGTTGATTCAAATCAATTTATTTTAAGATGATTAATATTTTAAATAATTAATTCATTAATTTTGACAGTACTTACGGATTGAACCCAGGGGTGCTTCACCACAAGACTACATTCCCAGCCCTTCTTATATTCTTATTTCAAGATAAGCTCTTACTAACTTGTCAAGGCTGGCCTGGATTTTGTAATCCTGCAGTTTCATCCTCTGAAGTCATTGGAATCACAGCATATATCAACATATCTGGCTAAATGTATTTTCTGATACATGGAAGCCTAAATGTTGCACATATTTAGAGGGTACTATGTAATGTGTGATGCATGTCTACATTGTATAAATTTAAATCAGGTTAAACCTATCCCAGGTATGGTTTAGATGTGAGGTTTCCCCCAAAAGCTCAGGTGTGAGACAATGCAAGAAAGTTTAGAGATGAAATGATTGGTTATGAGGACAGATTTTAAGAATTTTAATCCAATTAGTTATTTAATCTGCTGATTGGAATTAACTAGGTGCTAACTACAGGCAGGTAGGGTGTGGCTGGAGGAGGTGAATCATTGCAGGTGTGCCTTTGGAGCTTATATTTGGTCCTTGTTGAACAGAGCTTTCTTTCTGCTTCCTTGTGCCATGTTCTGAGCTGTCACACTCTTCTGCCATGATGTTCTGCCTCACCTTGGTCACACAGAACAATGCAGTCAGCTCTCTATAGACTGAGACCTTTATAATTGTGAGTCCCCAAATAAACTTTTTTTTTTTTTTTTTAGAGAGAGAGAGAGAGAATTTTAATATTTATTTTTTAGGTTTTTTTTTTTTTTTTTTGGCGGACACAACATCTTTGTTTGTATGTGGTGCTGAGGATCAAATCCGGGCCTCATGCATGCCAGGGGAGCGCGCTACCACTTGAGCCACATCTCCAGCCCCCCCAAATAAACTTTTATTCCTCTAATTGTTCTTATCAGACTTTCAGGTCACAGCAATAGAAAAACTGACTAGAACAATCACCTAAAACATCATTTCTTTATGGTGAAAACTTTCAAAATCCTCTTTTCCAATATTTTGAAAAGTATGGTCCATTATTACTATAGACACCCTACTGTGTTCTTGCTCCTGTCTTATTGTAACTTGGTACTCATTGATCAACCTCCCCCCATCTTCCTCCTAGCCCCCACCCTCTAAAATATTAAGAGGGTACCATGGATACTTACTTCTTTCTATGAATACATTCAACTCTCTTGGCCTCACCCAGTCACACCCTCTGGGGCATTTGGTAACTACTATTCTTCTCTCACCTTCTAAGAAATCAACATTTTTAGATTTATTTATGGATGAGCTCATGCAGGACTTGTCTTTCTGTGCCTGCCTTGTTTCACTAAACATAATGAGCTATCATTTTACCTGTGTTGCCATGGATGACAGAATTTCATTTTCTTTTGTGGCTAAATAAGAAACATTTCATTGTGTATATGGAACATATTTTCTTTGTCCATTCATCAGTTGATGGACACTTAGGTTGTTTTCATTTCTAATATCAATGTTATTACTGTCACCATACAGTGTCATAGTACACCTGAATAGCTTAATTTTAAAGCCAGCTTTATATTTTTATTATTAATAATACAATGACTGAAAACACATTTGATGGAAACCCTGATGAAACCTTAATATATATATATATATTTATATATATATATATACCCACATATATGTATATATATTTTTTTTACTTAATTCTCAGATTAAGAAGTATTTTATTTTATTAAAATATGAACTTGAGCAATTTACTTAAATTCTCTGTACCTCTAATTTCTCATTTTCAAAGTGGAGATTATTCTTTCTACAACTAGTTTAAAAATTAACTGGTTAACACTTTTAAAATATTTTGAAGAATACTTTTAAAATATTTTGAAGAATATCTGGCACAAAAATAGTTCTATCATGTTCCTTCACTAGTAAACAAACAAATATAAGTCAAGCATCAGTGGTATTTCTCAGAAATTTCCAAGACCTTTCTAGAGGTGAACCATTCTAAAAGTGCTGAGCAAGTATTTATAGATGGCTTTCATAACTACCCATATTTATGCAATATAAATAGTAGAAACTCTACTCCTTCTCCAATTCCAGCAGCAAGTACAGAGACAGACTCATATTTCTATGTCTCTTTCCCAAATTTGTCATAATCTTGCCTAGTGTGAGTTAGGTAATTTCCTTAATGCTTATTGCTACTGGTACTTTAGGCAAATTGTTTCTCAAACTTGCTTTGAAAGAAAATTTTAAAGCTTAAGCCATCAAAAATTGCAATCAAGACCACACTGGTTATCTACAGGACTCTGATGACTCTCCTTCACCCACTTAATATTTTATCTTCTGGTTCACTCTTGGTCTTCCTAATACTATGGTTGTTATAATTCTTGAGAGTCAAGTGTATAGATAATTTTCTTAATCCCCTGGCATCAAAATTCCTTGACTTTTCATTCCTTCATGGACTAAGTCATTCACTCTACTTTTACTCCTATCATTTTACTGGAGATAATAGTAATAGTAACTCCAGTCCCTTCAAATTTCATTTCCAAGCATAGCACTGTGGTTTTTATTCTTTCACCCACTCCCACTAGTCACCCAGCTCCAGTGATTCTTCCTTCCATCCATAACTTACAGTCTATGGATTGTACAATCTTTTCAGGGCCCTCTCTGATTATCCACTTGGCTTTCTTTACCACCTTGGAATTCACAGTCCACTATTGATTAAAATGACTCAACATTTTTTTTCAAATCATCATGAGCCTCATGCCTGTTCCCATGAAGCTAAACAAATGCTAAGAAAAAGGTTATTACTGGTCTTTCTTTAAATCCATAAGCATTTGATTCAAGACAAGAGCCAAAAGTCAGATTGCATTTCTTAATTCCTAGTACTCCAACCACTCTCGTAAATATTAAGTTCATCTTGATTCTCAAATTTCCAGTATCTTTCCTACTTTACTTTTTCAAGGTTATTTGATGCTGCTTCTAATTTCATTAAAAAAAAATGTATAACCAAAAAACTTCCACACTCTGCTCACCTCCTCTACTTTCCTACCATCATCTTCAACATATTCTTTGCCATGTTGATATTGGATATGTAACTATAAGGCTTATTTCCACCTGTATATTCAGTTACATCCTGTCTCCTTTTCTCAAATATGACATTTATTATGGACTGCAATGTATCTCCCCAAAACTCATGTGAAGAAGACCCAAACCTCAGTGCTTCAGGATGCAATTATATTTGGAGATATGATCTTTCGAGCAGTGTTTGATTTTGAGGACTTCCAGGCTGACCATAATCCATTATGTCTGGTGTCCTTAGAGGAAAAGAAGATGAGCACACTGACAGAAATATCTGACTTCTATGCTCAGACCCTGAAGGATGGCAGTGTGAGGACACTATGAGAAGACAGCCATCTACCAGTCAAAGACAAAGACCCAAGAAGAAGCAAACCTTGAACCTTGAGCCTCCAGACTGTGACAAAATGAATTTTTTTTTAGCCCCCAGTCTATGGTATTTGTTATTCGAGCTCTAAAAAACAAATACGCCATTTTCAAATGTTCTCTTTTTCTCTCAAGATCAATTGTTTTTTCTCTCCATGGAAAATTTCCACTGTATACAAAAGCACATTTCTTTCTTCCTTTTTAAAAAGAAAACTTCTTCTCTTGTCCATACATTCCCTCCAGCTATTATCTCATTCTTCACTCAGTTTCAGTACACTTATGCCCCTAAATTTTAAGCTCTCTTGCTTGAGCCTACTCCAGTCTTTTTTATCTCTATCCATTCTCTCAATGCCACCACCCCTCAAAATAATGTTCCTTAAAGTCAGCACAAATTTTGTATTTTGAAATGTTTTACTCAATATCTGTTCTCCTACTCTTTTCCAACTTGTCCTACAAACAGTAGGAGGAAGTGGATCAGCTCCTGCACCACCACGCCCTTTCTGAAAGACTCTTTATTTCACTTGGAACATCATTTTCTCTAAATTTTTGTCACTACTCACAACCTATTTTGTGGATTCTTCCTCCATATCTATTCTCCAAATGCTATCATGTTCTAGGGTTCCTTTCTTGGGCTTCTTCTCTTCTTCATTTGATGCACTTCATCCAGTTTATACTTTAATTTCCTTAGAAGGCACTAAAATATTTCATTAGAAGGCAATAAAATCTTTATCTGCAGCCTAATCATTGTAGTTCCCTTGAAAACTGATTTTTTTTTATCTCCAAATGCCTACCAGACATTTACATTTGGTCATCTCATGTGTTTCTCAAATTCAGTATGTCCAAAGAAGTAGCCTTTGCATAATAGAAACAAACAAATTCTGGTGTGATGGAGGGATCATCTTAATGTTCTCATAATCTTTATAGAATCCATCAACAAATCCTGTCAGCTAAACCTCCAAAACCTTCAGATTGTATCAATTCCAACACTATCTTCTTCTAATACTTTAAGATCTCCTGAAAGGACTCTCTCAGCTATTATCTTGTCCTCTCTCCCACTTTACTTCCAACACCAAGGGCAAGGGTGTTCTGTGACATTAACCAAAGTATGGCTACCATGGTGCCCAACCCTTTGGTTATGTCTCACCTCATTCAGGGAAAAATTCAAGGATCTTGTAGCATATCCTAACATATTTCTCTCCTTCATCTCTGTTCCTTATTCAATCCATACTTATCTCACCCCCAAACTTTTGAATATATTCATTATGTCACAAATGATGCTCTCCAGAAAACAAAGTCTCCCTAGCGCACATTGCTGTATTATTAGCTGTATTATTATCTGAGATACTATAATATCTTTTTATTTTCCCTCCCTCCCTCTCTCTCTCTCTCTCTCTCTCTCTCTCTCTCTCTCTCAATCTATTTTACTCCATGAAAATAGGATTGTTGGGCTGGGATTGTGGCTCAGTGGCAGAGTGCTTGCCTTGCATGTGTGAGGCACTGGGTTCAATCCTCATCACCACATAAAAATAAAATAAATAAATAAAGTTAAAAAAATAGTATCTTTTTAAAAAGAGAAGAAAATAGGATTGTATTCTGCATAGTTCACTGCTATGTCACCATGTGCTCCTGAATAATTAGTAAAAAAATATTAATATGAATGTGACACACTATCCCATTTTTTGAGATATGATTATATAACCAATACCCTTAGAGTCCCTGTCTTATTGACACCACTTCCAGAGCAATATATGTTAAATCTTTCTTTCTGTGCTTGGCTTCAATAAAGAAGTGGTATAGAAACTTTCTTGTATGTTATGATTCCTGGGCAAATCTAAGATTCTGACATTATTAACACATAATGGTACAACTTTTGACCAATATGGAATATTGCTGATATATAAAAGTCCCACATCTATTCCTGGAAACTTTCAATTTTTAGTGTATTTTTTTCTAACCAGGGATTCAATTCAGGGGCATTCAACCACTGAGCCACATCCCCAGCCATATTTTGTTTAGAGACAGGGTCTCACTGAGTTGCTTAGTGCGTCACTTTTGCTGAAGCAGCTTTGAACTGAGTATCCTCCTGCAGCTTCCTGAGCCACGGGGATTATAGGCATGTGCCACTGTGCCCAGCTGTTAGTGTTCTTTGAAAACTATATTTATTTTATATTTTATAAGTTAAAAATTCTATTCATATTTTAAAAAACACAAAAATCTCTGTGTATTGTGGAATACCTTAGCAGAGCACTTGAAATTTCAAGAGTAAATAAATTGTTATTAGCCTCAATTTATATGACAGAACTCTTAAATTTATTTCTCCTACTTGACTAAAATTTGTCTCTTTTGACCAATATCACTCTTCTCTTCTCTTACTACCAACCTGTAGTAATCACCATTTCATCTTTCTCTTAATCTTCTAATTAGTATTGGGCAGAGCAACTCAAAGCATCCTCAGCACAATCAAACCAGATTTGCCCAAAATGGCAAATTGATGACAATGCAACTTTGCTTTCTTTATCTTGTTCCTTGGGATCTATTTACAAATTGCTTATTTTCATGCCCTTGTTTAAAGTTCAGTTTTCTGGTGAGAACCCAGAGTTAGTCAGTTAACCTATGAAACAAAGTTCCAAAATACTCTCTAGTATATCACAGGCACTTAATAATACTTGCAAAATCAATTAATTAAACAATCCACTATAAATCAAGAACCACTCTTACTCATTTGTTGATATATTTTTAAGATACATTTTTTCTTATTTACATCACTTCCTATAGCTTCCTTTATAACTTTGTGCCAAACCCCAGAAACACAATGTCCCAGGAGTCAATATTCCTTTTTTTTAATTATTTTTTTTTCAAATTGACTAAAAGGATCATAGAATGCTTATAATCAGCCTCCTTTTAAATGGCAAAAAAAAAAGATAAATTGCAGTTTGAAATATTTCATTAGTGCCTCCTACTAAACCTACACTCTTGGAAGATTAATGACATTCTGCAGTTTACCTCTAAAACTCAAGAAAGACTTTTAATTTGCACCTTAAGTAAGTTCTGTCTTTCAGAACACTGTTTATGGTCATTGAATTTCTACAAACTGCTCAATAGGTAAAATTCAAACCAAATAGTAAAAATAAGAAATAAATGACTTCATATATCTTGGCGAAGTGAAAGTATGAGACCACAGGGAGAGTAGTTTATAGAGCCTGGTACTACCCATTTATTTTCTTTTCTCAGCATTAAAAAGGAAAATCCTTATTCCCCAAAGTGCTCCTGGATGGTGGCAGCTGACATGATGACCATCATTTCCTTGTTATGATTTAGTTAGAATGGAACTGTTTCTCTCTCTCTGTCTCTCTGTGTGTGCGCACGCACACTCACACACACACACACACACACACACACACACATACACACAAGCACAGAAGTTAAGTGCACAGAATAGCCAATAAATGACCTTTAATACAAATTGATTTCTGTCTGCCAGCCCTTCTTGTTACCCTTGCAATTTCATTCATTTCTCATACGCATCTTGTCATAAGTTTCTAAGAACTTTAAATAACAAGAAAAAAATGACCCATTTTTATTTATCTTTGTAGCATTCGAATAAATTTTTGTAGAACTGAACATATTCTTTTGGCCTCATGAAAGTGTTTGGGAAGAGAAGAGAGAACAAAATATCATTTTCTGGATATCCAAGGATAAGGACAGGTTACAGTTCAAATTCTGGCATAAAAATATTATTGAAATTTTGCAGGATGCTCTACATTTTATTTTGCTTTTTATTGACAATTTTACTGTAAACTCTTCCAGTATCTGTGAAAGTTTCGTCGGTCCCTGTCTTACAGACAACACAAACAGACAGAAAGTGGTGGATATAAAAACCAGTAAAACAAAAGCCAATGCTGGGGGTTCTCAGACCAAGTACTTGTGTGGTCACCACTGGAATTTCTGAAAATCTGTTTTGGCCTATTGGAACTGATAAGATTTAGGAGTCACTTTATAATTCTGAGGTTTTCTAATTCTAAATATTCAGTTAATGATTTTTAATGATTTGTTTATTTGTTTCAATAGTAAGGGACCAATTCATAGTAAAATTACATTTACCTTTAAAATAGTTCCTTTGAAAGTCTAACAAGTTAACTAGCATATATTTTCTTTCTTTCTTTCTTTTTTGGCTAGTGCTAATTTATTTTCCAGAAATTAAGCACTGGGATTCCTGTATGTTCATGTAAATACAAACATAAATATATATGCATAAATGGAGACTGTGTGGTTTTGTCTTCTATATTTTAGTTATCAAAAGAGATTTAATAGGCAAATGTAGAAGCTTGATACTTCAAATTAGTGTTAGCACATCTTGTCTAGTACACAAGACACTTTTACAAAATTAACTATGTATGACTCATCAAGTAAGTCACATTTTCAAAACAAAAAATACAATAATCACCTTTTTTGATAAATGACTGAATTATGAACTAATAATATGATGTCTTATAAAGTCACTTTTGTATTTCATATGATGTCAAAAAGTTAAAGACACCCCAATTTTTAGACATATTTCCATTTTGGGCTAGAATCCTGAAGAAGACCCAATAGGAATGCACTGGCCTTTTTAGGGGGTCATTTATGTGGTGTGGGGCCTTGAGTCCCGTCCTGTGGGGGCAGTGGGTGGGGAGGTATGGGGCAGGTGAACTGCAGCGGGGATCTGCTCTGTGGGGTCCTAAACCATGATGTGCTGCCCTGGCCAGAAACCCAAAGGTGTGCACTGCATATGTTGGATTGGAACTTCAAAATGGTTAGTCAAAAGAAAGCTTGGTTTTTATTAATTGATTTTCTTAGCTGCTTAATTATAGTGACGTTAAGTGGACTAATATACTGAGATCCAATGGGCAAATTCATATTCTTAGGTCCATTTTTATTGCATTACTTTTTTTCATTTCTTTTGTTGTCGTTGTTGTTGTTTGCTCTTTACAGATACACATGCCAGTAGAGTATATTTTGAGATGTTATATGTATATGGAGTGTAACTTATTTTTATTCTTGAAGTTGTACATTTTGTGGAATTTCACTAGTTGGATATTCACATATAAACATAGGCAAGTTAGGTCCGATACATTCTCTTCTCTCCCATTTCCTGTCTGCCTTCTCTTTCCTTCATTCCTGTTTGTCTATTCTAATGAACTTCTATACATCCCTCTCACCCTCATTGTGTGTTAGTATCCACAAATCAGAGAATATTTGGCCTTTTGTTTTGTGGGATTGGTTTATTTCACTTAGCATGGAAATCCCAGTTCCATTCATTTACTGGCAAATGCCATCACTGTATTCTTTATGGCTGAGTAATATTCCAGTGTGTGTGTGTGTGTGTGTGTGTGTGTGTGTGTGTGTGTGTGTGTGTATAATCCATTCATCCACTGAAGGGCACCTAGGTTGGTTCTATAACTTAGCTATTGTGAATTGAGCTGGCATATAAATATTGATGTGTCTGTGTCACTGTAGTATGCTGATTTTAAGTCCTTTGGGTTATACCAAGGAGTGGGATAACTAGGTCAAATTGAGATTCCATTCCAAATTTTCTGAGAAATCTCCATACTGCTTTCCAGAATGGTTGCACCAATTTGCAGTCTCACCAGCAATGTATTAGGTAACATTTACCCTCACATCCTTGCCAACGTGTATTGTTATGTGTTCTTGATACTTGCCATTCTGCCTGGAGATGGAATCCCAGTGTAGTTTTAATTTTCACTTCTCTAATTCCTACAAATGTTGAACATTTTTTCATAATTTGTTCACCATTCATATTTCTTCTGAATGAATGAATATTCAGTTTCTTTGCCCACTTATTGATTGAGATATCTGTGTTTTGTGTTTTGTTTTGGGGGTATTGTTTGTTTGTTTTGTTTTTTGTTGGGTTTTTTTTTTGGTATTAAGTTTTTTGAATTCTTTGTGTATCCTAGAGATTAATGTTGCATCTGAAGTGCAGGTGAAAATGATTTTCCCGCATTCTGTAGGCTCTCTGTTCACATTCTTCATTTTTTCTTTGATGTGATGAAGCTTTTAAGTTTAATACCATTCCATTTATTGATTCTTGATTGTACTTCTCCATCTTAGGAGTCTTGCTAAGGAAGCTGATTCTCAAGTTACATGATGGAGAGTTGGGCTTACATTTTATTCTAAGACATATAGGGTCTCTGGTCTAATGCCCAGGTCCTTAATCCACTTTGAGTTAAGTTTTGTGCAGGGTGAGAGATAGTGTTAGATTTTATTTTGCTACATATGGATTTCTAGTTTTCCCAGTGCTATTTGTTGAATAGACTATCTTTTCCAATGTATGCTTATGATACCTTTGTCTAGCATGAAATAACTCTATTTATGTGGGTTTGTCTCTGTGTCTTCCATTCTGTACCAAGAGTCTTCATGTTTGTTTTGGTGCCAATGCCATGACATTTTTTGTTACTATGACTCTGTAGTATAATTTAAAGTCTGGTATTGTAATGCTTTCTGCTTCACTTTTCTCACTAAGGATTGCTTTAGCTATTTTGGGCCTCTTGTTTTTCCAAATAAATTTTATGAGTGCTTTTTCTATTTCTATAAAGAACATTATTGGAATTTTACTAGGAATTTCATTAAATTTGTAGAGTTTTCTTGGTAGTACGACCATTTTAGCAATATTAATTTTCTGCCTATACAAGAATATAGGATATCTTTTCATCTTCTGTGGCCTTCTTCAATTTCATTTTTAGTGTTTTGTAGTTTTCATTGTAGAGATCTTTTACCTCTTTCATTTTTCGGTCTATTTTGAGTGGGATAATTTTCCTAATTTCTCTTTCAGGTAATTCACCATTGTTGTAAACATTTATTGAGTACATGTAAAGCTCAGATTCTGTGGTGAGGTTTTGGTTCTAATGTTGAAGACCACACTCAAGTGTCTCCTTAGAGGTAGCCACATGAACAGAAAATTAGAATGTGTCAGGTAAAAGTTCAAGTAATGAAGACAGTAATATGAAGAAAGTCTTAATCTAGATAAATATATAAAAGCTTCATAAAGTCATTTGATTTTACTCAATAAAACTGAAGAGAAATTTCAAAGGTGTATCATGGGAACTGGCAGAAATCATTTAGAATGACCTTTGGACAAGGTTGTTGTGGTAGGATTAGAATTTCTGTACCCTTAGGATTCTTGCACTTTGTCTGTAACCCAACACAATTTTACTTGAACATTAGAAATCTCACTTCAGATATAACTTACTGAGCAAATTATTCTCATTTATTTTAAAACACAATGTGTGATGCTTTGTGTATTTCTGCTAACATGAACTCATTCATTATTTACTCTGTGACAGAATTAATTTTCTAATTCAGCCAAATTGGTCATCAGATGAGTTGACTGGTTAAATGAACTTTTATTGTCATGTTAGGTGAAAAACAAGAAAGATCGAATTATATGGCTTATTTAAGGGCAACATCATGTTCTTAAGTTTGTGTTTCTTATTTACGTGATACCTGAAGATTTAATGTATATTAGTATACACATTATATGTTTTGAATAACACTTTCAATTGAGGTTTAGCAATATTGTGATATAAGTGAGGTACTGTCTTTAACTCAATTATATTGATGAAAAGCTAAAAGCATACCAGGGGTGATTGTTGACTATATTATTTTAAAAATATTTTTTATTTGTTGATGGGCCTTTATATTAATCTTTTATTTATATGCAATACTGAGAATAGATCCCAATGCTTCACACATTCGAAGCAAGCACTTTACCACTGAGCCACAACCCCAGCCCAGACTATATTATTTTAATAAATGAGAGACCTAGAACTTTGAACTAAAGAGTTGCTGTCTCCAAAGCTGATATCACTCTTCTTTAACCATTGCAGAGGAATAAAATGGGTAGAAAAAATATTAGAGTCATCAATTATTAAATGATATTCTCAGTCAAGAGGAATTGCTGTTTCACCAGAGCATCATTTTCTTGACCCAATGGTAAAAGTTTCCTACAGTATACTTGAGAAATTGCTAAAGCAGTGGACAAACTTGGAAAACATTAATGGAAATGAAGTATTATCAAGAAAATTATGTGTTACCAATTATCAAGAAACTTTCTAAAATTAAGTGGACAGATATGTATAGGATCCCCTGTGAGCTTCTCTACAGTGTTAACTAGGGATAAAGAATTCTCACTCCCATATTTTCCTTGTTTAACCAGTTTGAACAAGAATATTCATTAAAATCAACAGAACGATTAGCAATATTGGAAATGGAAAAATGAAGGATTCATTTTATTTATTCAAAATGTTTCCCTCCCTCCTCATTTGCCTTCCTTCTTCCTATTTGCTCTTCCTTTCTTCCCACCTTTGTCCTTTCCTTCCTTCCTTCTTTTCTTTCTGCCTCAAGCATTCTTTGAACACACCCGCTACGCTGGCACTATTGCATGAATGTGGATAATAAACCATTCCTAAAATTTCCTCTAGCTCCTGGATAAGCTCATAGTCTTGTGATGGAGATGGAATTTCTACCCACGAAAGAGTCAAATAATTATATTATAAACTTTGAGTCATCACTGAAATTGTAGAGTCATACTGAATATGGAAAATAGTCGATCCATTTAAATTGCTAATTGAGTTTGAGCAGAACATGGGACTCAAAATCCTATGAGTAAGTAAAAGAAGTAAATTTGGTGGAAACTGTCATGTGCTGGAAATCATGTGTCCTGTCCACCACCAAATCCTGCTGGGTACAGGAATGTTTCTGAGCAGAAATTCAACTTCAGCATGGTCAAATTATTTTATCCCCAGTTTTCCCCCAGAAGTTTGGAAATTAAAATGACTATCTGAAAACAAAAAGGATTTAAAAAAATGATAAATAAAACAAACTTTTAGAAAATATCATTAGTGCAAATCCAATCCAATTGACCAATGAGTTTGTAACTTTATATTTTAATTGGCAAATGTATAGAAATTATAAAATCTAATAATATTTTTTTACAAGACCACTTTTAAAAACTTTGTTCAAAATTAAGCTTGTTTTCTGGATCTAGGAATAATGCTCAACTATAAACCAAGAAATGGAGCAATAAAGACACGGGGATAGTAGTGAAGGTTAGAGAGATGAAGAAGGAAGAATAGAGAGGGGAGGCAGAGTTGAAAAAGAAAGAAGATGAAGGAGGTAAAAGGAGAAACAAATAACCTTTGTTCACAAGCACAGTCCCTCGGATAGCTCTATTTTCACCCTCAAATTTATTAAAGGAGGGAAAAAAAGTTTGTGTTAATTTTTTTAAGGAACCAATTAAAGGAAAGACTCTTGACTTGCATATTCTTGTGAGTGGTTAACAGATGTTTCCACAAGTTAGTGAGTTTACTTAAGTGTCAGAGGCTGGACATTTGTATATAAAATCTCTCTTTAGTTGAAGAAAAGCAAATTAGAGAAATCTCCTACCAGTGTAAATATTTCAGACTGTAATAAACTCCATAATGCCATGGCGTAAAATGCTTGGCCAGAGCACAGTGACACGTTCCTTCCAATTTCAATAACAGTAGTATTTCCCTTTTTGAGTTTGAAATAACAAATCACACTTGGGAAAAAAAAAAAATCACCCAGTGTAGAAATCTTTTACAACTCTGACTCTTTAGCATGTGAACCTCATTCGTAAGTAGTTAAATGACAGACTATTAACTTTGTTTTCCACTTCCTTTGAGTGAAGACTTGACTTTGAAAACATTTTGGTCAACTCGACTCCAAGTCTCCTTGCAGAAGAAACATTGAGGAATCCTGTACATCTCTCCTTTCACAATTCCCCTTCAGGGCAGGGCACATACAAGTGACCCTGGCTTTTGACAAACCTTAGCTGAACAAAATGTAACAAGCCCTGTCTGTTTTGAGCAGAATTTGCTATTCTGACAGAGACAGCTCAGGAGCATTTGATGTGTGCTTGCTGGTCATAGATAATGGTGCATCTTGGGACCATTGTCATTCTTGTCAATAAAAAGGCCTGGGGGGACATGCAACAAAGCTACCTTTTGATTCACCGTTTTTCTTTCCTTCCCAGGACATTTGTAAGCCTGTGGTCAGCTAGGTCATTTTATTTTATCCTGATGCGCCTTGATAATAGCATCATGTCTACAAAAAATTTGACAGGCCATCGATGTCTGTTTCTCTGACTCCTATGTTGTTTTCAGTCCTTCTCAATGTCAAACACTCTTTGAAAGCTACTGATTATGTTGGTTGGGACTGTATTTGACAAGGCATTTCTGCTTTGACAAAATTAAACTCATGGGGGTTGATCTTTGAATTTAAGGTAATTTTTTGAACAATGTTAGAGATTCTGTCACTCTACTGCTGGTGCTCAGGAAATGTTTGAAAAGTTGTGAATTCTATCTAATTCAGTTAAACAATGCTTTATTTTTTATTGTTGTTGTTTGTTTTTTTTATGACTTTCAAAGTCTGGATCCCAGGGAAATTACTAAGTGTAAAATGAAAAAAAAAATTATGTCTGTCTCTGTCTCATATTAAAGTGGGACTTACTCTCTTATTTATTGAATTCTGGTACAATTATGGATAATACAATGTACAGGAAGGTCTATGTTTAAAAAGAGGAATTTATAAATAGGCCAAACTTATAGAAGACTCTGGCCATTGTTATAATTCTTTAAAAAAGAGTTGAAAATATATGTTAAGAATATATGCATACAGAGAGAGAAATATATACATACACATAATATATATGCTTCTGCATGTGCAAAATGCTCATATACAAAATATGTTATGAAGTATATGTTATAAAATAATATTTTCATACCATTGCCAGTATTGCAAATATCAGAAGGATACTGATAGGTCATGATGGCTTGTATTCAATGATAATATGTATCATAGCATTTTAGAAGGGTTTTTACATCATTTCAGGTCAGATACCCTGGAAAGACATTTCCCCCATTGAATAGATAAATAAACAAATGCTTAGAGAACATATGAGTTTGCAAAGACAAATGAAAATTATGGAAATTGACATACCTGAGATATAAAAACAAATACTTTGCAATAAATCCAAGATTCTTTACATCACAATAAGATAGTGTATGCAATATTCTTTTACATAGTAAGAGCTTACTAGGTTTCAGCTAGCATTAACAGAATTAGCTAGTTGAAAAATTCCCATCACTCACTGAATGATTTTATATTTCCTTTTGGAAAGAAGACCATCTTCTTTGTTCTTTATTAAATATACCTAGAAAGTTTTATTCACATATATAATAATAGTCTTTGCAACAAACATATTAATATAATATATCAACATATTTTACAAGTATTCATATTCTATAAATGAATGTTATATAAGATATATATATATAATATTATAGATATAATATTCTTGGATAATACTTAAAAATATCAAACCTGAAAAATTACTATTAGGTTGAAATAAATAATTGCTTTGGAACAATCTATTGTTGATAATGACTTCAAATAATAGTTGATTCTTAGTCTTTGCATGGTGGTATTGTGGCCTTTGAATAAGGATCACAAAATTACACACAGAAAATAAGTGTATATTTCAAATTAGCATAAAAGGGATTGTCACAACTAGCATTTATAAATATTATATTTTATTTTTCTGAGTCTTTGTTACTTTGTCTTGATCAACGCTATTTGACCTCTCAAGCTGTCATGTTCCAAGCAAGTGTCCCCTTATGTGATACAAAGCACTTATCTATATAATATGAAAGTAAACTACATGGATAGAAAAATTAGACTGGAGTAAGGCAACACGGTTGGAGAATAGGTCATGGTCCTTCAAGCTAACATGGAAAAATCTTGTAATAAGTGGAACAAAAATAATTCTGAGAATACAAACTTAATGGTTCTACAGAAATAGTTTATGGCTTTTCTGGTCTCAAAATATGCAAATTCAAAATCAAGCCTTAAAAACATCCAGCTTACTCCAAGATGTTAAATGGGTGACAAAACAAAAATGAACACTATGCTTAAGAAATATACTGAAACCCAGTAAACAAAAATATAAAACTTTAAATGTGTTAGTTTACATCAGAATTCAAGATAGATTTTATATTAGAAAAGCAGTGATGTTGCCATATTTATAAATCAAAACAAACAAAAGAAGCATATAATTATCTCAATAGGTTCCAAAATGGAATTTGACAAAATTTATCTCCCATTTATAGTAACCATTTGTGGTGTAATAAGACTATAAGAACATCTTCCCAATTTGAAAGAGAGAATGTATGAAGAACCTACATCTATCAATTATCAAAATACCAAATGAGTCTCCATTAAAATCAGGATCAGAAAATGATGATTACTCCTTTATTAAACATTGTGCAAGAAGTCCTAATCATTGCAATACAATGAGAGAAAGAATATATACAAATTGCAAAAAGAGAACTAAAAGTTATGGACAACAGAATTGTCTGTGTAGATGACATGGTTATACATATATTGTCTATGGAATATCTAAAATTAAAATACTGAGGGTAATAATATTGATAGTTTTTTGGATACAACTTTAATTTAATAATTTAATGTATTTCTATATACCAAAAAACAAATTTGAAATTGAAATTAAAAGTATTATCTTCAATAATAAAAAATATTGAATATTTGGGGATTAACAAAATACATGCAATATATAAACTTAACAAAATACATGTAAAATTGAAAATTGCATTAGATTATTGAGGAAATTACAGGAGACCAAACCAGAGAAAAACACCATGATCATAGATTGGAAGAATCAGAATTATTAATATATAAATTATTTATAGATTTAATTAAATGATAGTTGTAATCTATGTATGGCTTCAATATCATTTTCCATTGTGATTTTTTCCTTTTGATAGAAATCAACAAGATGATTCTAAAAGGCAAAGGATATAGGTTAGGAAACACAATTTTGAAACAGAAAAAAATAATAAATAAAATTTAAGTCTTAAGAATATTATACTTATGATTTTTTATAAACCTACAATAATCAAGAGAACATAGTAGTGACATTAGGTAGACATAGGTCTATACCGAGAAATAAAACATAGATTCTGTACACAAATGCTCAATTCACTATCAATATTGTTTTTTAGATGATTTAATATGAGAAATTTATCATTAGTGTGAATTAAAATAATTTTTCTTAGTTTCCAGATCCAAATAATCTCCCTTATCAATTCCAAATAATTGGGAAACCCATAAACTGAGAAAGCTTGCCCCGTTGTTCAAACTCTTGGATTTGACTTTCTTTCTACCCTTATTCTTTCACTCCTTTCCACCCTGTCTTTGTCTCAGGAGATATTGTTGGTTTAAGGATTAAAATATTCTTCTGGTTAACACAAATTCAAGTTGTTTTTTTTTTTCTTACTTGTTCTCCTTGTAGTTTTAGAGTGAGTAATGAAGGAAAAAAAGGGAAGAAAAAGGCATCGCTGTGATTTGGTTTAGTTTTACTCCTAACCTACCATGTCTCTGCAGTTCATGCTACAAGTCAGTCTAGGGGCAAATATTCTTTCTCAGAGTGGAAAGTAATATCAGGATACTTTTATGCTTATTGAAGCTAAGTTACACTGGATTTCTCCAAAACATCACCTATTCTATTTGTGTTATTTTTTGAAGTAATCAATATAATAAGCTGGTCTCATTGAACATTTACAGTATGCTGGGTAATGGTGTATGGAATTAACTGAAATTAACTCTTATGATCTTTGAAGCTTAACTGATAAAATAAAAGAAAGCTGATATATGGAGAGCTTTAGGAATTTGCCCAGAGTAATTCCATTTGTG
The DNA here is from genome assembly GCF_052094955.1 of Ictidomys tridecemlineatus. Classification (NCBI taxonomy): domain Eukaryota; kingdom Metazoa; phylum Chordata; class Mammalia; order Rodentia; family Sciuridae; genus Ictidomys; species Ictidomys tridecemlineatus. The sequence goes on along the minus strand of NC_135483.1, from coordinate 117,890,171 downwards.
AATAATAATGCTATAATTTTGACCCAAGAAATCTGACTTCTGAATCTTTTAATTATTACTTAATACCATTTAGTGGAAATGAAAAATAAAAGATACAAAACACACAGAGATAATTCAATGTTCATTATACTTTCTCTCTTTTCCCTTTTAGGACACTTCACTTAGAAATGAAAATTGGAATTCATGTAAACTTTGAAAGAAATATCAGTATTTGAGTAAATTGTACTCTTTAAAATACATGCAAATCTTGTCTTTTTAGAATGTAAGAATCTATCATGAGGGTCTGAAACTCCAGTGGGTCACTGAATAGCCCCAGGAACTAGAGAGAAACTACTTGCCCAGAAGACAAACTTGCTGCTGACTGAAGGACAACCTGATAGTTTTCTAGAATGTGGTCTTGATGTTCCCAGCAGAGGCTTTTCTTTTCCCCTGTCCCTCTTTGCCTCCCTCTCCCTTCCCTCCCTCCCCCTTCCTTTCTTCCTTCCTTCCCTCCTGCCTTATTGGGAATAAAATATTTAAAAGGGCATAGGTTTTGACATCATGGAACCGAACTGAGTGTGAGATGCAGATTAACAGTACTAAATTAAATAACTAAACAGTGCATACTTGATTGTATAATACTAAAGTGGAATGTTCTTAAAAAGAAAAGGACAGGGCTGGGGTTGTGGCTCAGTGGCAGAGTGCTTGCCTAGCATGTGTGAGGCAGTGGGTTCGATCCTTAGCACTATCTACAAATACAATAAAGGCATTCTGTCCATCTACAACTACTAAAAAAAAAAAAAAGAACAATTATTATGAGAGTGAAACAAGTCAGATAACTTAGTGTTTATGAACAAAGAATGTCTGCTTGAGAAAGTGAATACAAACAAAAAAAACCCTGAAGGATAAAGAAAAAAGATGATATTTTGTGTAGTTGTGTGAAATTCTTAGATTCAAACAATATGAATCCAGTAAAACTTTAACAGGAGGTTGTATGTCCTTTAACACAAGGTTCTAGGTGAAAAATTATTTAAATGTTATTATAGTTTGCAAAAACTTTTATGTACTTTGGGAAAGTGACTTAACCTCTCTGAGGCTCAGTTGCCTCATCTGTAATTGGTTTTCACAAAATCTCCCACACATGTTTTCTGGGAGGATGAAATAAGATAGCTCTTGAAGGAAAATAGGAGAGTGCCAAGTGCATAGCAGGAATGAATAATTGTTTATTTCTTGCTCCATTTTTAAAAATCCATCATTCTTTTGGGTAACGTCAGGGCCTGTCATCTCAGGCAAAAGTCACGCAAAACACTATTTTAAACTATTTTGTTTACCAGGGCTACCAGAACTGCAGCCCCCATATGTGCTGACAACACAGGACCTATTTCTTCATGATCAGATTGTGCACTTTGTGCTAGTGGGTTGTTTTTATCTTCCTCCTAAAAAAATAAAAAGAAAACAGTGGATATGAAGAAGGCTCAAGAAATGTAAACCAACCTCATTTCCTTGGCTCCCTGGTGTCATGATTCTCAGGACAAGGGACCTTAAACCCTGGTATTTCATTTACCTAGACCTTAAGAGGTTCAGGTTACCTTATCTTTTCTGTGCCTTCACACACCATCTATCTCCCAGGATACTGTCTGTGGTTACCCTCCTTTATGTTCTAGTTCCTTCTTCCACATACTTCTTGTGATGACCACCATGCTGAGTGAGATCTTCAATCTCATTATCCATCCTTTGTGCCAGGATTTTGTGATGATTGCATTTTACAAGGTGATAGTTATCTAGAGAAGGGATCTAAGCTAATGTGTGAGTGGAAATGTGACTGAACCTCAGTCAGGTCAGTTACATATTTTAGTAGTAGACTTCTGTTTAGTTTTCCCTTTTCATCTTTGCCAGATTCTGAGTTTCAGAGAAACAGAATGGCTTAATCTATATCTGCATCTATAATTATCAATTTTCAGGTATAAATATATATATATATATATATATATATATATAAGTGTAATATACATTATTGTATAGTACATATAACTTTAATATTATAGTAGTAATTTATTTGGGTTAATATATTTAGTCTTTTAATGTCAGTATTTTTTTTATTTTTTTTATTTTTTAGTGTCCCTTCAAAATATCTTTGCATCAGTTGGGTGTGGTGGCATGTACCTGTAATCCCAGCAGCTTGGGTGGCTGAGGCGGGATGATCACAGGTTAAAGCCAGCCTCAGCGTTTAGTGAGGCTCTAAGCAACTTAGTGAAACCCTGGGACTCACTAAGGGCTGGATATGTGGCTCAGTGGTTAAGTGCCCCAGGGTTCAATCCCCAGGACAACAAAACAACTACTTGTGTGTGTGTGTATATCTCATATATATGTTGTATATATATAAAATCCATATATATCATATATATACCTTTGGATGATACTGTAACATAAACATGATTAAGAAAAAAAATTAAAGGATCACATATGTGTTCAAAATGGTAAAAGAAGAGATCTTACACAATTAGAGGAAGTATGTGATAAACTTCTGTGACTTTCTTCTCATCAGTCATCTCAGTGCAACCCTGGCACTCATCCTTATTGATTATCATTTATTATTTGAAGTCATTTGGGTCTACAATACAGTCTAACTTTTAGACTTTATCACAACTTCTTGGAGCTTTCTTTCTTATAATATGCTAAGAATTAAAAAAATAAGATATGCAAATCATTTAATGGTTGCTTGGCAAAAACCTAAACATGAGAGCCCTATCAATTTTATCCAGATATTTTACACACTAGATTTTATCATAATGCAAACTTTTCAAAATAAAGCATGATGTTATACACCATAGTCTTCATAAATAGTATTATTTATTAAATGTAACAATGGGATTACTTGGTTTCCAGTCTTTCATGATGGTATGTGCATTTGGCTTGTTGAAATCACCAGCCAAGGTCAGTGTTCACATCCAGGGGGTCTCTTTTCTCACTCAGCATTTTATTTTGAAATGGCAACCTGAACTCATAATCATAATGCTTTTATAGCTCATTTCATTAGTAAAATATGTTTTGAGCACTTATTGGTTGTTAAAAATCTTCCTAGATACTCAAATTAATCAAGTCATTTGAGGACCTCAGATCCAACTTCTTACCCTTGAAGATATTCATCCGTGAGGAGGTAGTGTTCAAGGCTGTTCTCTCTGAGAAGCTATGATATACTATAAGCCTTGCATGGGCAAGGGACTTGGGCAAGTGGATATGTAGAGTTCTAAGAGTGTTTCAGTGAAAGGAAACAGCGAGAGTAAAGATTTAGGGCCAGGCATGTCAAGGAAAGCAACAATCAAAAGAATAAACAAATAAAACATTAATGAGACCAGTGGAGGTCTATCTATGCAGAATGGAGAAAATAATTAAGAGAGTGGTAGAGAAACGCAACAATTATGTGTTGTTATGGTTTGGATGTGAGGTGTCCCCCAAAAGCTCATGTGTGAGACAATGCAAGAAGGTTCAGAGGAGAAATGATTGGGTTGTGAGAGTCTTAACTCAATCACTGAATTAATCCCCTGATAGGGATTAATTGAGTGGTAATTGAAATGGTGGGGTTTGCCTGGAGGAGGTGGAATTGGGGTGTGGCTTTGGGTATATATTTGTATCTGGAGAGTGGAATCTTTCTCTCTGCTTCTTGATCATCCTGTGAGATGCTTCCCTTTGCCACACTCTTCTGCCACAGTGCTCTGAGACCTCTAAAACTATGAGCCTTTAAATAAACTTTTCCTGCTCTATACTTTCCTGGTTAGGTCTTTTAGTCATAGCAGTGAAAAAACTAAGACATATGTGTGTTGGTCAAATTATCCTGAACTTTTGGATGAAGCACAGACTTCTCACAAAATACTGCTTTCCATGCACGAATAGATACTAACTGAAGTGAAATATCTTTTTTATTTTCAAGATTTGGTGATGGAAACAGTACAATGTTAAAAATCACATTAATATGTAATTGACATAAATTGAATATATTAATAATATTTGTCTCCCCTTACCTGCTTTTTTACCTAGTTGAACTGAACAGTACTATTAACAGTATTCAAAACTAGAAGTAAACAATGAACTCAGTATACTATTTATTATCATTTAATACTAGATGGCATCTCTCCTTATGCTGTGGTATCAATTACAATAATGTGTACTAATTTATTTTTCCCAGTGGATAAAGGACATCATTAGGTAGAAGTAAATTTAAAAAAAAAAATTGATTGTCATTTGTACCAGTTTCCTGGGTAATACTAATAACTCATCTTCAAGTTGAAAATAATTCACATATTTTCCAGTATGTAATAATTTTATGGTATTCAAGATGTTAATTTTATCTATTGGAACATTATTCTTGGAATCATAGAGAGATTTTTTTTCCTCTTCCATTTTCACTGCCTTGAAAAGATACAATTTTTTCTCCTCCCTTATAGCATGTTCCCCTCAAATGCTAGATAAAAAAATAAACATATTTCTAGTCCAAAGTAGTATATGTGATTCTTTCTGGATTTTGCAGTTGTGCATAATAACAAGACTGTACATAGCTTTAATTGTAAAAACTGTATTCAACACAGAATAAAAATTCTTAGGTATATTGTTGAATGGCAGCTAACTTCTGCAAATAGAGTGGGGTAAGAATTGTTATTCAGGTATAAACCCTTTTGTTGACTTAACTTTCTTGTCATATACTTCAGAAGCCCATGAATTCTAATCCCATAATACTTTCTGAAATCTATGTGATGACTAAAATATAATTACCCTGTTCTAAATGAATTATCCCTTTTATTACTGGATGACTTTAGTGGTGAACAGATCAGCCCCTCTTCTTCAGGCTTCTATGTAACTTGAAGATTTCAGTCTCTGAAACTCAGTATTTCCCCTTAGCCTTGAAGCAAGGTATCAAATAGTAAACATTTGTGATAGTAGTTACTCTTTTTTATTGCATTTCATTGAAATTTTCCATTATCTAATGAAAGGTTTCTATAATACTACAAGTTTTTCCATTGTTTCATTCTATGTTTCCTCCTGGAATAACATTATCCTTAACTTTGTTGCAAGTTTATGAGAGGCCATTGTGTTCTGTTAAAAACAGCCATTAATCAGGGAAACAAGCCATCAGGTGTTTTCTAATAGACAAGGGAGGCAAAGTTTCCTAGCAGACAAGGCAGTGAGTATGAGAGGCTGAAGGACTGATGTTCCAATAAAAGGTGATTCCTCCCACAGACACCATCAGGCTTCCTATCTTCAGTTTTCCTCTCTAGGTTCTTAGGAAATCATCATCTTTTGCAAGAGTTAGTTAACCGAGTACCTAACAGATTTCAATTGTATGCTAATACCAAGGTCATACTCAGGTTATCTCTTCTTTCAATTAACTGTTGTGAATTGGTGATCCATTTTGCTTAATTGGTGATGTAAAATCCTCAGAGTTATAACAAAGAAATTAACAAATATAACAATAATATGGGGAGGATAAGAAAATAACTCATTTAAATCCTGTCCATTAAATGTTGATTGAAAGATCATTCATCAAGGAACATTACAACTTTAAGAATATAAACATCAGGGGCTGGGGATGTGGCTCAAGCCATAGTGCGCTCGCTTGGCATGGGTTGGATCCTCAGCACCACATACAAACAAAGATGTTGTGTCCGCCAATAACTCTCTCTCTCTAAAAAAAAAAAAAAAAGAATATAAACATCAAGGAAGATTAAATGTATGAAGAAAATATACTTAGCACTGATGGTAGCCCTATATGGATCACACTCAATTTTTAAATTTCCAAGAAAATTTAATATCAGTTGAAAGCCCACTGGAAATTAGTAAACAGAACAATAATAAATATAGAAAATTTTGATAACATTCTGTGCCTATTCCATTATTTAATAATAGTATATATTTTCCTGGCTGATATTGTGAATTTAGTTTGAAATATTTCTCTTCCTCTCTTCTTTGATCTCTTTTCTGATTACTAAAATTCATTATAAATATCAAGGCCTGGTACAAATGCCAGTTCATGGATTCTTCCTGATCCCAGCAGAAAGAAGAAAATCCTAACCTATAGGTTACTATAGTAAATAGTTGGCATTTCTCTTTATACTTTCCACATTCTGTTTTACTTTCTTTCTTCCAACTTTAGAATGAGAAAAAAAAATCAGTTTTTCAAAAGTGTTATAGCTAATTTGTAGTAGAAAAAGGACCATACCCTAGGTCTTTCAACTTTTGGTCCTGAACTCTAATGTATTAGCCAACCTAAATATTCATAAAATCCAGCAAATATCACATAACTATCATTTCTTGTTAGTTTGTTTATATTATGGCTTTTCTGTTACAGAGTCTCTTCCAATTGTGGTTTACAGACAGAAAGTGTTGTGCTCATTAGTGTATTTTGTGAAAGCCTCAAAAATATTTAACTCCCCATGCAACAAAACATGTCCAAGTGATGAAGAAAAAAAAAATGAAGAAAAAAGTAGGCATTAGAAGAAACAAAGGAAGAAGAAGGAGATGGCAGTGCATAAGATTAAAACTATAGGGCAAATATTAACATTGTATCTGGAAAAACAACATTCACCAACACACAAATCAAGAACAGGCAGAGGTTCCATACTCTTACCTGTGTCCTGAAGGTGTGTGAGAGGGGGATTATTTACACATTCATAGAGCGAAGGGTATTTGCATACACCTGGGAAAAATTACTGGATGGGATCAGCTTCCTCATCTTATCAGTGGGAATGAGGGGAAAGTTCTTGGCAGGGAGGGCAAGGTTAATAAATATTTCTCAAGTGATTGAGACAAATGGCTGCTTCCAATCAAGATCTTCTAAATGTCACTCAAAACAGCATCTTGAGGAACAGTAGCTTGTGCTCCTCCTACTGTTTTTCAATTATCCTTTCTCAGATCAAGTTTGTTTGTGTTTTCCTATTTACTCAAAATATGAAAACTCAGAATTTTCTCTTTGACATTGTGATTTCCTTTCTTTTGTTCAGGTTTATTTTCTTTACTTGCCAGTCTTCCTTAGAATTTTACAGTTTTTAATGGAAGTTTCTAATTAGTTTCAAAGTGGCCAGAGGGCAAGGCAGTTACTTGATTCTTCACACATGGCACTATTAACCCCCAAGAGCTGGCTGAAAATCTAGCACTTTGCCATGTGTTTTGAACAATGAAAAACTTTAGAAAACTATCATCTTTGAAAATTATATATACTTTAGAGATTACTTTGAACCGACACTGTTTATCCTTTGTATATGCAGAAATAAACCGAAGAATCTTCAAATACTAACAATTGCATTTGATCCTTGATTTTTCTTGGCAACTAATCACAACTCCTCTGCAAGACTGTACTCATGACATGTAAATATTTGACAAGAAGTTAAAATACAGCTATCTGAGCCTCTTATGCATTTAATGATCCCTGCATAAAAAGCCAGAAAATAGACTGAGTAAAATCTTATTGCAGAAAAAGGGAAATGGGAAAGGAGGTTCACAAAACAAAATGGTAGTATGCTTTTGATGGTGTAAATTTGTACTGTTAATTGGAAAATTCCATATTTGTGCTTCCTCTTCTGTTCATGTTATGATTTATTATAAAGTTTGGAAAAATGTAAGTTCTATATAGGCTACAAGCCAAAAGTAAATGACACCAACTTTCTGTTTAATCTCTATTGCTCTTCTTCTGTAAGACATATTTGCTTTTGGTTTCATAGTACTAAATTAGTTTGAATATTGATGTAGAATATTTTTGTAGAATTAAGGGAGTTTGCTTTGGAAAGTGCTAAAAAGATTCTTAAAAATACAAGTTGCAAACTAAGACCTTATCCCTCCAAGCTAAATCAAATATGTGTTGTTTGGCTAACAGACTGTTATTATTATTTTTAATTACACACCCTTAGGCTGGAATTGTGCCCAACAGTTTATCAAAATGCCTGAACCCTCTTTTGTCATACATCTCACTTGAATCGCTTACATGCATTATCTGTGTGTTTTCATCATTTGCCAAGGAGGGAAACTGATAATTAGCGTGGATAATTAACATGCCTCAAAAATGTAGCTAGTTAGCTGCAGATAACCTAAAACTCTTGCTTACCAGATAAGAGTTCTCACTACTGTGTTCCAAAAATTTGAACACAGTAATGGAGTTTTTGTTTTTTTTTTTTTTTTTAGAATGGCATGATCCTTGCATATAATTTAATTTTTTTCATCCAACCATTGAAGATTGCAGAGGTGTAGTTGAGTATTGGTAGAGAAATCCTTTCTCAGAGAATGGTAGGGTTGATGTTCTCTGGCGTGCACAGGGACATAGGCTGTAAAGAGAATTAATAAGATAGGACTACTTTCCAGCTACAACTGGAACAACATAAGAAGTGAAAACTCCCAGGACAGCCACTGGTCCTTCAGGGTGAGGAATATTCAGAGGTCATGATTAAATAGATGAACAAAAGTGATGTGTGAATGTGTTTAATTTTTTTTTGGTGGTAGGATTGGGGTAGTGAATTAATCACCACTCAGAGAAAACCTAGCATTTATGTAAGACTATCACTCCATGAATATGAAGGGCAATATAAACTACAGGAGACTAATTTCACAGGGACAGAATTGGTGAAAAACAAAGTGTGTTTTTCCTATTGGTTTGGTCTTGTTGTTTCAAAATGAATAAGTCAAATTGATAGGTTAACCATAGAAAATCCCTTAACTGTATCATACTTTCTGGTAGAGTGGACGTAGTTTTTGGAAATAGAAGCACACTATTAAATAGGATTCTATTTTGTGGCATTAGAAGTTCTTAATCTGGATTCTTCCTCTTGACACCTTTGACATTAAGAAATGTTTAAAACCATAGAATGAAAAATGTAAAACAAGATATTTAAGTACTCTGCTCCAAATGCCAATAAACAAGTTACTCTCAGGGCCAAGTATTTATTTTTTTTCGAGGAGATAATTATTGACATGAGGAGTGAGCGCAGACTCAGAAGAAACAGAACATTGAATCTTTGGACAGAAAATATTTCCATACTTATAATGATAATTGATAATTCTTCAGTGTTTTCCTTCCCTAGCATCATCCCCAATTAATGCTTATTTTCCACCTTCCTAAAAGTTTCTGCCACTGTTTGTTAAATCATGTGTATATGCTTCATAATAAGTTTGTTATCACTTTGTATAATTATTACGTGTGATTAATCCTGCATGCTCTGAAAAACTGTTAGGTTTCTTATTTAACTGGAGGGGGTGTCTTAAAGTCTTTGTGTTATTCACTTTAATTGAAGTTGACTAGAACTCTTGCAAATGGAGCAGACTATAAAGAGCTTGCATCAGAAATTCTGTGCTTAAGTGCGGAGGAGATCACATAGTTTGTGATCTTATGAGCATCTCTGTGGTCATTGGTAAGTGCAGAACGATTTTCCACGTGATGCAGGAATTCTATGGAGTTCAGGCTAGCATGCATATTATATTTCACAATGTGATAAATTGAAAGCATAATGTTGCTTTGGATAATAAGGATCTGTTAATAGTATAAGGATATTAAACCAACATTATGATATTAGATAGATGATAGAGAGAGATAAATGAGAGGATAAAGAAAGATTATTGAATACTTATAAAAGACTTATACAAATTGCTACTTTGAAGAAATAAGTACCTACCCCATTCAGATTTTCAGCTCTTGACTTGCAAAATTCTTCCCTTAGTAGACACTGAGACTGGAGGGGAATCTGACCAATTTCCCCCATGTTAGATGCTAACATGTACGCTGAATGGACACTAACTATCAACATTTAAAGTTTTTATGTGAAAAATCAGTCAACCTCTCATCTTGCCTGTCAACTTTTCTCATCTAGGCCAGCAGGGCAGCAATGCCACTCACAGGGAATAATGCAGAGTTCAGTTGCTTCTGTGTCTTGTTTTAATAGTATTCAGAGTGGAGAAACCCGTCTCACTGAGCTTCTATTCCTGGAAGCCCTCTTCTGGGAAGAAGAGATTTTAAAGCAATTTCAGCAAGCTTAGGATGATTGTTTTATATGTTTATTCAAAATTAAGCAAGTGATGCTCTATGTTTTTTAAAAATGTCTTTAGTCCATCAATATTAATTTCAATAACATATACTTTAGAGTTGATTTGGTTTCTATTATTGTTTAATATATTCAGTGGATTTTAAATTCATTGATTTCCCAGGAACAGATCTTTTTTGGGGGGGGAACTCAAAATATTTAAAATTTTTTCTTAGGTGTTCCATGATAAATTTGACAGATATACAAGGATGGAATGATCTAACTTTGAATGACTGTTAAGTTTTGGAACATGTTGTTACAATCTGTAGGAAGCTTCCAATGTATTTTTTTCAGTTTGGCTCTTTGACTTTTTCTAAAATGAAAGAAACATTGCATCCCACTTTTTCATAAGCAGTAAGATTAACACAAATGTACAAGACAAACAAGTAAACCTGTTTTGTTCACAGCATTTTCACAGTTGGGATCAAAGTGGTTTCTAACCTGACAAATCACAAAGAGAACTTTTCTTACTACATACTTTGCTTCCTTGACAGAATCTTTACCATCAATAATCTGAATTCTTCAGCTTACAATAATATTTACTAAAAATAACTTCTGTTTTATAACTTGTTAAAAAATATCAAATTTAATCTAATAGTCTTTACATAGTTTATAATTTTTTTCTACATCACTAAACACACTTTTCTGTCAAAATAATCTTAAACATTTTCTTTCTTCTTTTATTTCTTTCTTTCCTTTTCTTTTTTCTGTTTCTAAGAATGGAACCCAGGAGCTCTTAGCCACTGAGTTACATCCATAGCCCTTTTTTTTATTCTTTATTTTGAGATAGGGTCTTACTAAATTGCTTAGAGCCTAGCTAAGTTGCTGAGGCTTATTTTGAACTTGAGATCCTCCTGCCTCAGCCTCCTGAGTTGCTAGGATTAGAGGATAAGCTGCCACAAGAGGCAACATCACTTTTTTGATGAAAAAAAAAAGTATTTTTCTGCTTTACATTCTGGTGTAAACTCCTTAATTAGAATAATTACTGCAGGTCAGTAGTGCACATGAAATCCCAGCAGCTGGGGAGGCTGAGGGAGGAGGATCATGAGTTCAAACACAGCAATTTAGCACAGCTCTAAGCAACTCAGTGAGATCCTGCCTCTAAATAAAATATAAAAAAAGAGCTGAAGATGTGGCTCAGTAGTTAAGCGCCCCTGAGTTCAAACAAAGAAAGAAAGAAGGAAAAGCATAACTACTCCAGAAAGCTTTACTGACATTGCAGCTGCATCACAGGAACATACCTGTATCCAACATTTAACTTCCACACTGCATTTGTGGGAAATTCATGCAATCATAGTTGTATAGTGCAGCTCTCTTTGTGTTTGGTAAAAATATAGCAAAAAGGAAAAAAAATCAAACCTCCAGTTATCAACCATGTCCCGTATGGACAGGGGAATGGGTTTCCTTTTGGTGGGATGGGAAGAGGGGGAAGAGATGAGCAAAACTGACCAGACAGGTCTAACTTCTATCAAAAAAAAGGAGCCCACATTTGCTTTATTTATATAGGAACACATCAAAGAGATTCTATAGAAAGTTCTTCACCAAAACAGGATGAGGTGGGGACAGGTAGGCTGCTCAATTCCCAGATGGTTATGCCCATCTCTGATGTTGCAAGGGAATTCCTGGAAGAGGAGATGGAGGAGTTCGCTTGCATTGGGCGGTCTATCCTGTGGGACTGCCACATGAAGTTCCCAAAGCCAGATCTACCCCCTCACTGACTATGATGCTGAAAAGGTCCTCACGCATTTCACAGATGGTTTCCCGCATCTGATTATAAAATCGTTACAGTTAAATTGTCCATTTAGTTTTAAAAAAATGTCATTTTCACAATATTTGTGCATGTATCAAGTTAACATTGAAAAATGTTTGGGTGGCTTTATTTGATCTTCTAATTAGTCCTCAGTACCTGAATATTTTCACATATGGTATATCACTGAAAATTGAGTTATCTTCTTCGTAGCAAAGTCACTGATCATTTCCAGGCAAACATGTCTGAGGCAGTACATTACTGATGTCTTTGCAATTGTGTATGTTTTTTTTTCAGCCTTAGCAACTCAAAGTGGTGCTTTATAAGAAGGCTGCAATGCACTAATGTTTACATGTAAAATATTGAACATCTGCTTCTGTTGACTTTTTAATTTAATAATCTGTCTTTCAAATAGTTCCATGGTTTTAAACTTATTTCTTTATGATTTTTATGTTACTGTCATTTAAGTTTTGAAAGTTAATTGCCTCATTAGTTATTATATTCTCACAAATAATACAATGCTGCTTTAGCATGTTATCATCAATTATTAAAATATGAGATGATACTTCTATGTAAAATGGCATGAACTTATTTGATTTCCATTTCTACATAATAATTCCTACTGTCATCATTTGGTTTACCCCTGCTGCTGCATTCTCAAAGTTGAAACTGTTTTCCCTGTATGAAAATAAAGGTTAAAAATGAAGACTACAATGCTTACTTCCCTAACATAGCCAGTAATGCTAAAACATAATTTATAAAAAATAATTACAGGCTTAATGAAAATTTTAAATGATTGTAAAAGTTCAATGTTATACTAAGTCAGTTATTATAGAGTTATATGACAACCTAAACATACAAAATCATGTTGTATCATGTTCCTACTGTGACCTAAGACTGACCACACTATTTCCATCATACTCCTTGAATAGGAATATATTGGTCACTCATCTGGGTGGTCAATTCACTGTAAAAATGTGTAAATATTGATGCTGGTTTTGACAGTTCTCTGCTTGGAGACTACTAAATAAGCTGTGTCCAGCACTCCTCCATGGCCTCTGCTCTCTTAGGAGAGAGGGCACTTCATACAGTCATGTAAAGGCCAGTAGATTCAATTGGTCTTCTCTCTGCTCCATACTACATGCTGTTACTTTTTTTTTTTTTTTCCTGAGAATGGAGAGTCACAGCCTTCCACTAGATTCTCAGCTCAACTTCAGGAATGCTCTAGATCACTAACTGCTACATACTTCCCACTCCACAATGTTCTAAACAGATTTGTCTGTAAGAGTCAGTTGTGGTCATTTTGTTCCCCTCTTCCCCTTTTATGGTACCAGCTTGGGGCTATACACCATTTCTTTTCATTTAACTGTTCTCCAGACCACTAGAAACTGCCACCAAAGAGGTGCAACCTCATCCATACTGATGCATAGAATGTGCATTTCTTCTGACGTGAGGATTAATTTCATTTGCATTCACTCATTATACTCACGACATTCCATCTGTGTCTTTGTTTTGTTCTCTGGACCCTTTAGATTTTATTTCTTTGTAGGCAGCTTTTCTATATTCTTTCTCTCTCCCTGAAGACATTTCCTCTTATAGTTGCCAACTACCTTCCTCCCTCCCTTTCTTCTTTGCTTCCATTTTTACATCACGTGCAGTTATCTAGCTAAGATTTCTCCCCATAACTCCTAAAGTCGGCTAATATTATATTTTTATTATTTTCTCTAACTGCCTTCCATCACCTTACCTTTGTCTAATTCCTCATTACTTTCAGCAGTTACAGGACAAATGTTCTTGGTGCAGCAGTTGCAATTCTCTTTCATTTTGAATTCTTCATACCAGACTAATCTTGTGACTGCTTGTGTGTGTGTGTGTGTGTGTGTGTGTGTGTGTGTGTGTATGTAAGTAACTGACTATATATATAATTCCATACTGCTTACTTCACTTAATTTTTCTTTTAATTAAAAATGTACTTTTTGTAATTTTATTTTCTGATCTGAAACACTTTTTCTGTTTGAACCTTACTAGTAGATGTATTTTTTTTCACTTTTATTTTGTGTAATGACAGATATTCACACACACATTAAAGCTGTATAGAAATGACTGTGAAATATATATCCATGTAATTACCAACCAACTCAATCTATAGAATTGGCACTTTAAAAGTGCCTCATTGTTAAATATTTTTTCCTTGTTCATATGCACAATACCCTTACCCATAAAGAACCAACATCCTGAATTGTATGGTAATCATTTCCTTATTTATCTTTATAAGTTTAGCATGCCTATTAACATAGATTTTTTTTGTCTATTTAGATCTCTAGGAATGTGGAAACATATTCAATTGCTGTTGTTTTTTTCCTAGTAAAATATATATTTCAAATTATATTATAGTATTTATATTTAGTTCTTGCCTTCTTTTTCATGTATAGCTGTATTACTCCAAGGAGTCAATTCTCACATTGTCAATCCATGATGGATGTCAGTGAACACGGAACGTAAATTAATACACTGCATCTTCACTGAAACAGTCTCGATAAACTAAACAAACAAATAAGTAAACAAAACCTAGTATGCCAAGTGAAGTAATTCATATTTTTTATTTTGATTCAAATTCCTATATATTCATAGACCATTATAAAACATTTCTTGTATCAATACCAGTTAACAGATTACATTTTATGTAGAACTGGTTTCTAGCAATTCTTTGACTAAATTGCCATAATTCTATATCTGTTCTACTATTAATTAAAAGTTATTTTGTTTTCAATTAGAACGTATTTTTAAAAATACTCTAATTATTTCTGTAATGTAGATAAGAAATAGTGAATTTGCAATCACCTGAAATATATTGAATAGCAAAATTTTAATGTCTACCAATAGTATATGGAAAATCAGATTGCTTCATATTATCCCCAATACCTATTAATGTCACATTTAAAAAGTGCTTGCCAATCTGGTTGGTATGTAATAGTAGTCCACTGGGGTTCTAATTTGCATTTGTATTTTATTACTCTATCATATTTTTTTGAAAAACAAAAATTCTTAAACTTAGAATGATTGAATTTATCACATTTCCCTTTCTTAGTACTTTGTTTTAGCTTGATGAAAAGAAACTCCCTACTGAAATATGAACATTTCTATACTATTCCTTAAAAATTTAAGAGTTTTTCATTTCACAATTGTAACTACACAAAATGACTTCTGTGTGAGGTAGTGTTTAAATTTATTTTTCCCCTGTGTGTAATACTTGGTTACACATCTAGTGTCCATATATACAGGGCTGTATTTCTTGGGTTTATCTTGCTCCCCTCCTTCTGTTTTTTTTTAATATCCCCATGTCAATATTATTATAACTATAAATGTAAATAATTATTGATATCTATTGGGAAATAATTTCCTGGGAATTTCTTCAGTTGTTTAAAATTTTTAATTTATTTCCATAAACTTGACCATGATATCCTGAACATGGTCAAGGTTTATTTGTGAAGATTATATAGTTGTACAGTCCCCTGAAGAAGGTTGGCATTTGAGCTTCTAGCACAGTTAGACTCAACAATAACAACAGCAACAAAAGTGTGCTTTGTTTGAAGTGGACAGAACATCAAACCTTAGTCCAAATTAATTTCAGGCCACTCTATGAAGGCATGCTTCAAAGATAAGATAGAACCATGAATAGAACTTATGTGTGGAAGTTTTTCATCTTCTCTCTTTATGAATCTCTTTCCTTTCGGAAACATGCCTTGTTATACTATAAGCCCTGGTGGAACCCCTCCTTCCCTGTTTCATGTATTTTTGCTTTTTTTGCAGCCAGAAAAATATACAATTTTGGGAATCACTGCAGCTGCCTTCCATTGAAGGCTCCCTCAATAAGAAAAACTCACCTAGGCCTTACACTAGATTCTCAGTCTTCTTCAGTATTGGTCTGATTTTGTTTGTTTTCCAAACCCCATATTTAGCCCAAACTTCACCTCTGTCTCTTGTGGTTTGGAGGGAATTAGTTTTCCACACAGTGAACACAACTGTTTTGTCTCTTAAAGGTCAAAACATGTCCTAATTTTCTCCTGGGTTCTCATTTTCTCCTATATTTGGACTCTGCCCTTATCTCTTTAATATTCCTAAATATAGGTTGGTTTAGTTGGCACTTTTTTTGTTGTTTCTATTTTGTTGCTGCTGTTGTTGTTGTTTTTGAAATTTGTTTACTTTTAAACTTTTCCTCTTGGACAGGTTGACCCAAATAATCTATTTCCACCATTTGGGTAAATTTTCAGGTGACTTCCAAAAGTGAGTTGGAAGTATACTTAGTTGAGCAAATCTGTAAATATGCTAAAATCCTTTGTCTTTAAAGGATATTGACTTGGCAAGAAGAAAAACTCATAGAATCTGAGAATGTGTTCTATTTGACACATATGGTAGAACTACACATTAAAAGGAACCTGAAAATCCAGTTCTGTAAATCAGATGTCACATTGCAGAGTATTTAACATAATTCTTAGAATGCTTCTGTGTAATAATGAGGGCACCTTCCACACTAGAGAGGTTCAAATCCATTTAAGTCCCAAATGCAATGTGATGCCACCTGGTGGTAACTGCAGGTTTCAATTTAAATATGAATAGCGATGGTTTGGGTTTATTGGAGCTAATAGGACAGTGTCAGTGAGTTCATACATCTCTTCATTAATTGCCTATATTTTTAGACCCACAAGGGAGGCATTTGGGTAGGTCAGTATTGCCAGAGGGCCCACCTCTGCCTCCCATCTGTTCCTGAGGTTGGTTACCAGTTTGTAGCCATTCCTTCCAGTTAATACTTCCCACTCAGCAGCTAAGAATTTTAGCTTGAGAACTAGAGCTAGCACACTCTTGTAATATGAAAAAAAAAATGTATCTTAATAGGTCTGATTAATTTGTGATTTTATTGTTTTTTCACAAATCTAAATCCAAAATTGCCTGGCAAATTTACTGGAAATGTGTATATGATTATAGTGCCTTCTCAGACAAATATAACATTCAGAAATACATAAAACAATTGATATAAAAGTTTTCTTTTCCAGAATATCTGAGCACTTTTATTTCTACTATATCAACAAATATAAAAAAACTTAACTAAGTTCTTAAATATAAGCTTCTGTTTGCTCTCAAGAAAGACATTGACTATATGATTCTTTTGGGCTCTTCTAGAAGAGAAAAAAGTCATCACAATCTCATCCTCTTTTTGGATAGTTTGTCATGACAAATACTTTTTTGCCCAGCTTTATTAATAAATGCATAATTGATAAATACAATGCATGTTTTAAAGATCTATAAGGTAAATTTGATGTTTTGATATACATATTCATTGTGAAATCATTAGCACAAAGAAATTCATTAATATACCTATTACTCATATAACTTTTTCTTATGGTGAAAACATTAAGATCTACTCTCATAACAAATTTCAAGTAGAAATTTTCTAAAATTCTTTGTACATTGTCTTCAGGATTCATTCACCTTATAACAGTGTTTCCACTTTGAACAGTACATCCCATTACCCCTATCCCCATACACTAGGTGTAGAGTTTTTCTGAGTCTGAATTTTTTGATTCCACAATGCAAGTGAGATCATTGTGTGGTTATCTTTCTGAATCTGGCATTTTTCACTGAAGATCTTCCAGGTCCATCCACGTGGCAAATGGCAAAATTTCCTGTTGTGGAGAACAATATTCCACTTACCTGTGTACCGTGTTCTCTATCCATATATCTGCTGATGAACACTTAGGGGATGTCCATATCCTGAATACTGTGAATAATGAAGCAAATATAGGAATGCAGATGTCACATTGTAATTGTGATTTCATTTCTGTGGACATACACTCTGCAGTGGGATTACTAGATCTTAGAGCTGACCTATCTTTCCTTGAGGGATCTCTTGCAATTTTCCATAATGTCTATTCCAATTTACACTTCCACTAACCACAGGTAAGCATTTTCTGTTCTCCACACCTGTAGCAATATTTGTCTTCTTTTGACATATTGATAATGGCTATCATAACTGTTGTAAAGTTTTGATTTGCATTACTGTGGCAATTACTACTGTTGAAAATATTTTCATGTAATTTTAGGTCACTATTCCATTGTGTATGTACCATATGTACCATATTTTATTTATACATTTATCAGTTGATGGACAATTGAATTGTTTCTCATTGTCTTTACTATCATGAATGGTGCTGCAGTGAGCCTAGGACTGCAGGTTATTCTTAGACATAGTGCTGTAATTTCCTTTGGATGTATATTCAGAAGTGCGATTGATGGATCATATGGGATTTCTCTTTTGACATTTTATGAGGAAACTCCTGTTTTCCATAATGACCATGCCAATTTACATCCTCACAACTGTGTGCAAGGGTTCCCTTTTCTTCACTTTTTTTTTTTTAATCAGACCTTGCTCTCTATTCTTTTTGATAACAGGCAACTCAATGGGGTAAGTTAATATCACATCTGGGTTCTGATTTTAATTTCCCTAATGATTAATGATGTGGATTATTCTTTTCCCCATGCCTGTGGTCATTTATATGCCTTCTTTGAGAATTTTCTATTTAGGTCTATTGCCCATTTTTATTTTTATGTTTTTATTTTTTTGCTATTGAATATTTTTCATTCTGTATATTAATACCTTATCGTAAATACAGTTTTCCAATACTGTCTCCTATTCTGTAGGTTGTCTCTTTACTCTCTAAATCATTTCCTATCTTGAGAAGGTTTTTAAATATAATTTATCTATTTTTGAGTTTTGCTTTCTGTGCTTTGGGGTTTAATAAAAAAAAATTGATACACATTTCAATGTACTGAAGGATTTCCCCAGTGGTTTCTTCAAGGGGTTTTACACTTTCAGATTTATTGAAGTCTTTAATTTATTTTGAGATGAATTTTATGTATGGTATACATATTCAATTTTATTTATTTATTTATTTTTGCATGTGGATATACAATTTTCCCAACAATACATATTGAAAAAATTCTCCTTTCCACACTGTATATTCATGGTAACTTTTGGGATTAATTGACTATAGGTATGTATATGGGTTATTTCTGGATTTTCTATTTTAGCCCATTCGTGTCTGTGTCTCTTTATGTCAGTTCCATACTGTTTGATATCTATCTTTGTAATACAAGTTGAAATAAAAAACTGTGAGGCTTCCTGCTTTTCTTTTCATCTTTTCTCCACATTCCTTTTGCTATTTAAGATCTTCTATAGTTCCATATAAATGTTAGGAGTAATTTTTCCATTTTGTGAAAAATGCCATTGGAATTTTGATAGCGATAGCATTAAATCAGTAGATTGCTCCAGAGGCAGTCTAATAAAGTTCATATTTTGAATCCATAAACATGGATATTATGTTTCCATCTCTTTGATTTCTTTCATTAATATTTTAAATTTAAGTATATATATCATTCTTTGATCAAATTGAAATGGAATTGTTTACTTAATTCAATTTCTTGGATACTTGGTTGTTAGTGTATGAAAATCCACATTTTTTTTTACATTGACTTTGTATCCTAAAAATTTGTTGAATTTTTATAATTAATTTTATAAGACTTTAGACAGAGTATAGAGTTCTCCATTTATAATATCATGCCATCTATGAAGACATATTATTTCTTTCTTTCCTGTTTGGATGAATTTTGTTTCTTTTCATTGCTTCAATGTTTTGGCTAGGACTTCCAGTACCACACAGAATAGAAGTGGTGAGGGTGAACATCCTTGTCTTGTTCCTGTTCTGTGAGAAAAAAGCTTTGAGCTTTGCACCAATAAGGTTATGTTATCTGTGGTTTGTCATATATGCTCTTGATTATGCTAAGATACATTTCTGTTCTATATACTTTGTTGATATTTTTCTTCTACTATGAAATGATGTTGAATTCTATCAAATGCTTTTCTGTATCTATTGAGATGATCATGTAATTTTTAGCCTTCATTCTATAATTGTAGTATATCATGATTATTGTTTTGCATATGTTAAATCATTCTTGCTGCACATGGATAAATTTCACTTTGTTATAAAACAAGATCCTTTAAGGTACTGCTGAATCATGTAAACTGCTTCAAAAATTCTGTCTTGTAAGATTGTAGGATAATGGTAATTCCAAGAAAAGAAAGTAGTACATATTTGTTTACTAAGTCTTAATTAGACAAAGACATCTCCAACATTTCCTATTGTAATGTTGAAATATTTTTGTTGCAAATATTTCTAAAACATATAAAATACCATCCTTTTCTACAAAATAAATGAGATTATTTAAGTTTTATAACTCTAGTAAGAACACAAGGATACTTGTTACCATTTGTTCTTCAGATCTATTTGCAAAATTATATATTTCTCTCTCTCTCTCTCTCTGTGTGTGTGTGTGTGTGTGTGTGTGTGTAAAGATGTTTATATATAAACACCACTCAATCCAACAATAATATCTTAATTCTACTAATGCACTAGTGGCATAATGCTGCTTCTGCTCTTTTAGAATCATAGTTATCCATTTTATAAACAAAATGTGCATGTGGTAGAAATTAAGACTGAACGTGCCTTTACATGGGTAAAGGTCCTGATACCCAGCCTTTCACAGATCAGTTTAAGCACTCTGTAGTTTGGAAGGCTATTTTCAAGGTTTTTAATATCTCTGTGTATTTGAGAATCACTGTTGTAAAATAACTTTAGATTAATATATAAATTCCAAAGAAGTTTTGTAATGTTTTCAACAACTAATAATAAAAAATAAATAAATAAAAAATAAATTCCAATGAATCCTTATACATAACTTATTTTGTTAGCATTACCCTTTTGGTGGTTTGATTAAAACTTCCTATTATTCAAAGTTTTATTCTAATTAAAATAATAGTTTTTGTTTTAAATCTTTTTGTTTTCCTCCACTCACCCCCATTACTATCAAATAGTGAATTTCAAGTGAGATCTTAATCATGAGACTTAGACTTTACATATAAATAACGCTAGCATAACATTTTTAGAGGTTTTATGTAATATCTGATTTTTTCCACCTACACTTTAGTTTATATATCATTTGTTTATTCATTTAAAATAAATCCTTGAAAAACTAGTGGTTTATATAAGCATTAAATGGAAAACCTTTGACCAGCAAATTTGATGAAACTGTCTCAGTAAAAATTAATCAATTCTGGAGAATTCTGGTCATATTTAAACTGTGGATGAAGTTCACAACTTTGATGAAATACACTTTTTATTTTTCTTTATGATGGAGTCAACAAATTATTACCCATGTTTTGTGTCTGGCCTGCTGTCGCTTTTTATATGACCTGTGAGCTATGAAACATTGTCAACTTTTTAAATGACTGAAGAAAATAAAGAAAGAAATAAATGATATAAGACTCAAATTTCAGTGTCCATCAATAAAATATCATCCATTAAAAAATAGTAGCTTATTCGATAAAATACAGCACATCTTCATATTTAAAACATTAGAAAAACTAGGAATAGTGGGATCATAATTCAATATTGTAAATACTATCTATGATCAGCCCAAGGTCAACATCATCATAAATGTAGAAAAATTGGAAGCATTCTCTCCAAAAACTGGAACAAGACAGAGATGTTCTCCTCCACCACTTCTAATTCAACACAGTCCTTAAAATTCTAGTCTGAGCAATCAGACAGACAAGAGAAATTAAAGGGATACATATAGGAAAAGAAGAACTCAAACTATTACTATTTGCCCAGGACATGATTCTATACTTAGAAGATCCAAAAAAAATCCCACCAGAAAACTTCTAGAACTAATAAATGAATTCAGCAAAGTAGCAGGATATAAAATCAATACCTATAAATCAATTACATTTCTATAGATAGGTGAAAAATCCACTGGAAGAGAAATTAGAAAAACTACCTCATTCAAAATAACCTCAAAAATATAAAATACTTGAGAATCAATCTATCAAAAGAGATGATAAATAGAAGTCTACAATGAAAACTACAGGACACTAACTAAGGAAATTGAAGAAGACCTTAGAAAATGGAAAGATCACCCATGATCTTGGATAGGTAAAGTTAATATTGTCAAAATGGCCATAATACCCAAACTGTAATACAGATTTAATGCAATTCCTATTAAAATCCCAATGTCATCCTTCATAGAACTTGAAAAAGCAATCCTGAAATTCATTTGGAAAAATAAGAGAACCAGAATAGCCAAAGCAATATTTAATAAGAAAAGTGAAGCAGGAGGCATCACAAGATCAGACCTTAAATTATACTACAGAGCTATAGTAACAAAAACAGCATGGTATTGCCACCAAAATAGACTTGTAGACCAATGATACAGAATAGAAGACCCATATAAATATAGTTATCTCATATTAGACAAAGGTGTCAAAACCATACATTGGGGAAAGGATAACCTCTTTAACAAATGGGGCTGGGAAAACTGGAAATCCATATGTAGCAAAATGAAATTAAACCTCTATCTTTCACCATGCACAAAACTCAACTCAAAGTGGATCAAGGACCTAGGAATTAGATCAGAGACCCTGCACCTAATAGATGAAAAAGTAGGCCCAAATCTTCATCACATTGAACTAGTCCCATACTTCCTTAACAAGATCCCTAAAGTGCAAGAAATAAAATCAATAAGTGGGATAGATTTATACTAAAAGTCTTTTTCTCAGCAAAAGAGACAATAATTGAGGTGAATAAAGAGCCTACATTTTGAGAGCAAATTTTTACTACATATACATCAGATAGAACACTAGTCTCCAGAATATATAAAGAACCCAAAATAATTAGTACCAAAAAACAAACAACTCAATCAATAAATGGGCTAAGGAACTTCTAAGTAGAAGATATACAAATGATCAACAGATATATGAAAATATACTCAACATATGCAAATCAAAACTACTCTAAGATTTAATCTCACCCCAGTCAGAATGGCAGTTATAAATAATAAGTGTTGGCAAGGAAGTGAGGAAAAAGATACACTCATTCATTGCTGGTAAGACTGCAAATTGATGCAACCACTTTGGAAAGCAGTGTGGAGATTCCTCAGAAAACTTGGAATGGAACCACCATTTGACCCAGCTCTCCCTTTCCTAGGTTTGTACCCAAAGGACTTAAAATCAGCATACTATAGTGACATAGCCACACCAATGTTTATAGCAGCTGAATTCACAATAGCTAAACCGTTGAACCAACCTAGATGCCCATCAGTAGATGAATAGATATAGAAACTGTGGTGTATACACACAATAGAATATTACTCAGCATAAAAGATAATAAAATTATGGCATTTGCAGATATATGAATGGAGCTGGAGAATATTATGTTAAGCCAAGAAAGTCAATTCCAAAAAGCTAAAGGCCTAATGTTTTCTCTGATTAGTGGATGCTGATCTATGATGGAAGCAGGGAGGCATGGGAAGAATGGAGGAACTTTGGGGAAAGAGTTATGAGAATAGGAAAGATGGTTGAATGAGATGGACATCATTACCCTAGGTACATATAGGATTTCAAAAATGGTGTTTCTCTACACAATGTACAACCAGCTAATTGAAATGTGCTCCATTTGTGCACAATGAATTGAAATACATTCTGCTATTATGTACAACAAATAAAAAAATTTTAAATAACTGAACAACAACAACAAAAAAAAAAAACAGGCCGGGGCTGTGACTTAATAACAGAGTGCTTGTCTAGCACATGTGAGGGAGTAGATTTGATCCTCAGCACCACATAAATATGAATATATAAAATGAAGGTATTGTATACATAAATAACTAAAAATATTTTTTTAAAAAATTATTAGCTTTAACAACAGTAATTTATTATTATTTTATGACTCTGTAGGATTGCCCAAGACATTCTTCTGCTTATCTCACCTGGGCTTATGAATATTCATATATTGGGGCAAAGACTGGAGAAACTACATTTTATTTGCCAGAGCAGGTCACAAGGTTCAATAATACACAGAAGAATAGACAAAAAGTTTTCACCTATTTATGGCAAGAATAGCAACTTGATATTGTGAAGAGGTGAAATCCATTGGGGCTTATTTTAATAACACCCCCCTCCTCTCTCTCTCTCTCTCTCTCTATATATATATATATATATAGAGAGAGAGAGAGAGAGAGAGAGATGTATGTATGTATATATATATATATATACATACATACATACACACACACATACACACACTCACATATATACATATATATTCTCAAATACTCACCAATACACTTGGTTTTTAAGACTTTCATATTTGCCTATGTGTGTATCAATCAGCTTCAAAAGTGAAATCTCACTCAATCTATCAATAAATCCTAATTCTAATAATGAATCAGTCACATAAAGCTGCTTCTATTCTGTCAGAATTGTACTTATCCACTTTGTACCCCAAATGTGCACATGGTAGCAATTTCATTTGTAAAAACTTGTGGGACTTGTACTAATCATAACTGAGTACAAATCCTTTCTCAGCATGACTCATAAATATCTTTGAGTTTTAGAGTTTCTTTATAATAACATTAATTTTATCTGTAAAATGAGATTGCTTGCAATGAATTCCATTTACAAATCTGAATAGATAATGAGGAGAAAGAGGCAATGCATTTGCAAAATTTTAATGGAGACTGAAAAACATTGGAGAAGTAGAAAACATGAAAATATCTTCTTGCTTCTAAAAGATCTTGCAATATTGAGACACTAATGAAGATGGAGTTTACTTACATTCATTTGCCTATATTCCACTTACTGCCAAAGAAATGGCTGTCTGACTAAAAATCTATATTGATTATTCAATATAGTGTTCATATATTTAAATATTATTCAAGTTAGAGTGATGTTGAAATTTGGGTTGCACATTCTAGCAAGATAATACTGTGGTTGACAACAAAAATGTTAAAATACAATCATCTTCAGAGTATAAAATGGCCACTGAAGGACTAATTTCCATTTTGTGGCTTATGACTTCTTAATATCTGATAATACAATTATGCCTCAGCAAAGAATTTATCTTCCCTTGGTAAAGTAAACGATATTGATAATTTAAATAATATAATATCATGACTTTACAAAGGCTCTTCATTTGCAGAAGATTTTGCCAGGTAAAGAAAATATGGCATTTGAAGCTAAAAAAAAAATTCTCACTTTGTTCTCCAGAGAAAAATGGGTAAGAATAAATATTTGGTCAAAATATTTCATGATAATGCTGTGAAAGTTGACCTTCCTTGTTTTTAATTTTTTTTTTGCTATTTTCTACAATGTAATATGTAAAAAAGAAAGTTACTTTTCAGGAATAAGAAGCATCCTAAAATTATTTAATGTCACAAAATTTGATCTACATATTTCCTGGCAATATATTCTTACAAACCTTCAAATTTGACTTCACTCCTACTAGATTTACAACTTGATGAGGATATCTGATATGAAACTACTGTACATACTTTCTCTTTCAGATTTCAGTTGTCAAGTCACGTTATCTAGTTTATACTACCCTGAATTATATTTAGTGCTTTCCCTTTCTTTGCTAACACAACATCTCATAAAATCAGATACGATAACATAATATGACAGTTGGATTTAAGAGTCCTCTTATTATATTTGAAATTCAACCAATGTTCCAATCTAATGGCAATAGATGATTAGAGAAGAAATGACATCCTCATTTCAGAGATATTTTTACTCCAATGTATTTTTAATGTTCTCATGTCTTTTATTATTTTGACAGGTTTTCAGAAACAGTTTCAGAAGTCCTTGTTTGGGGCCTGATTTTTATGAAGTGAGACGGGGAGATATTTGAAGGTTTTAAGAGCATGCAATTATAATACAGAATATGAAAAAAATGTGGTAAAAAATTCTGAAATAGGTAATTTGAATATTTGCATTATTGGCCAAGCTTTCTGGTTAAGAGACCTGCAAAGCAATTGAAGAAAAAAAAATATATCTACTCAGCCATTTTTAATGTTCTTCTTAATAGCCTTTGTGGTTTGGATGTAAGTTGTCCCCCCAAAGCACCTGTGTTAATGCAGGAATGTTCTCACAGGTGAAATGATTGGCTTATGAGAGCAATGACCTAAGCGTCCATTCTAGTTTGAAAGGACAGGCTGAGTGGTAACTGTATACAGGAGGATTGTGACTAAAGAAGGTGGGGCAGTAGTGGTATGCCCTAGAAGTGTGCTTCCTCCCTTCAACCCCTTCCCCCTTATCTTTTTTTTTTTCTTCCTAGCCAGCCATGAATGGAGGCAGTTCTCCTTCACTGAGCTTTACATTATGATTTAGATATGAGGTGCCCCCCAAAAGCTCATGTGCGAGACAATGCAAGAATTTTTAGAGGGGAGATGATAAGATTATAATAGTTTTAACCTACTCAGTGGGTTAATCCAATGATACAGATTAACCGGATGGTGACTGTAGGCAGGTAGGTTTATATTTTGTCCCTGGTGAGCACAGTTCTCTGTTTTATGATAGCCATGTCCTGAGATGCTTTACTTTGCATTACTCTTATGCCATGATGTTTTGCCTCACATTGGTTAAAGAGCTATGGAGTTGACTGTACATGGACTTAGACCTCTAAAATGGTGTATCAAACTTTTTCTTGTCTAATTATCCTTGTCAGGTCTTTTGGTCACAGTGATACCATAATATGACTACATACTCTTCTATGATGTTCTACCTCATCTTGGGCCCAGAACAATGGATTTGGCCCACCATGGACTGAACCTCTGATACTCTGAGCCAAAATAAGCTTTGCCTCCTCTAAGTTATTCGAGTCCTGTGTTTTGGTCATAGCAGTGAAAAGTTTACTAACACAGTAGGATATACCCTTAATAGTAATTATGCTTTTTAACAATTATTATTTCTCAGGGCTCAGCAATAATGATATTGGGAAAACACCTGATGATGTAGCACTGATACTACGTGAGAAAGGGTGAAAACATGAGAATAGGGCTGGGTATAGCTCAATGGTACTGCATTTGCCTAGCATGCATATGGCGCTGAGTTCTATTCCTAGTACAGCAAAAGAAAACAAAAACATGAACACAGAATAATACATTAAAAATGTATAAAGTTTAGCCAGGCACAGTGGTGTATGCCTATAATCCCAGAAGCTCTGAAGTCTGATACAGGAGGATCACAAGTTCAAAGTCAGCCTCAGCAACTTAGTGAGGCCCTAAGCAACTCAGTGAGACCCTTGTCTCGAATACAAAAGTAGGTCTGGGGATGTGGCTTAGTGGTGAGTGCCTCTGATTTCAATCCCCAGTACCAAATATATATATATGAAATTTAGAAGCCAAAGACCAAAATCAAGATGCATAAGCAAGTCTTCCTGACTATATGTGTGTGTGTGTGTGTGTGTGTGTGTGTATGCACACATGTGTGTTTGTTGCTAGTGGAATTGGGAGGAAACAGATCTTACAGAGCAGAAGACCTATCAAAAACAGTGCAAGACTAAAATATCACATGCTATTTACAAAAAAGCTTCTGGGGAACTTAAAGCATGGTTCAAACCTGGTTTGACTAAACCATGTCACAGTGAGGAGTGTGCAGAAGAGTAGAAATGATTCTTGCCTTCATTAGCAATGTGGAGGACTCTGAAGATGGAGCATATTCTCTCCTTGGGTCTCATCCATCGATAATACAGCCTGAGCTGATGGAACAAAAGAGACAAATACAGAATTAAAAAGAAAAAGCATATTGGGAAAGAGGAGAACTGAAAAGTGTATCACATGAAAAAAAAAAAAAAGAGAGAGAGAGACCAAAACCACTCCAAACCTCTCTATCCCTTCCAGAACCAGAGTTTCGTGCTTGAGACCTCTGTTTTCACTTCCTCCTTATCCAAATTATTTAATGTTTAAATGTATTTAATAATTGTAATTCATCAATTTACAGTTTTACTCACCTTACCAGAAATTATTACTTCTATAATTTTTATAGTTTTATAAGAGGGGAAACCAGTTCATTAAGCATATATCATTTTTTTTTTTCTGTTTTTCTCAACAAACTTGTTTGAGTAGTAGTAGAGTATCTTTTCAGGAACAAATATTATAGTCTCTCTTAAGGTATTCTTTTTACTCATTATGTCATTATATTCATTTAAAAGATAAGGATTAAATAAGTTGTGTGTGTGTAGAGAGAAGTGGGGGAGAGAGAGAGAGAGAAAGGATAATAAAGAAAGAAAAAGAGACAGAGATTTTGAGAAATGATAGAATAAAACTCAGGTAAAATTTAAGGCTGTCGTTAAATCCATAGGTTAGAGTTTCAGGCCAAAACTCAGGTAAAGATTTTCTGAGTTACAATTTTCAAGTAGAATTCCTTCTTTTCTCAAAAATATCATTTTTGTTTTAAGACCTAAAGCTGATGTGATGAAGCCATCCACAATTTCTTATGGTAATTTTTATTACTTAAAGTCAAGAAATGATAAGCATTAATCACATTTATTAAACACATTCACAGCAACATTTGGACAAGTTTGGTTAAAAAATTAAGTACCATAGCCTAGCCATGTTGCCATATAACATTAAGCATTCAACACTTAAACTCAAAATCATATGCTAAACCATCATGTGAAAATGCTTTTCATATCACAAGTATAGAGTTCTAAAGCTGACCTATAATTATGGGTAGGATACAGGCAATCTAATTAGCTATTATTTTAATTCATTATTTATTATGTAGTATATGTGTGTGTATACAGGTGGATTATTATATGTAACTATACTTATTGATTCAGACTAACATCTATTCAATCAGATTTCATAGAAAATTTTTAAAAATTCTTTTTCTAATTTTAACAAATTTTAAACCAAAAATGTTGAGGCCTTTAGATAAATTTTATTAAATAATAATTAATATCATTTTAGCCATTAAAATTGCATAAATGGTTTCTATGTCAATATGTGATGATCCTGACAGTATGTGTGTGTGCATATAAATTATATAAATTAAACATCTTAAGCCATATCTTCTTGGCATTTTTAACCTTTGTACTGTACAAATGTTGTATTGACTGATATTTGCCATCTAAACTTGGCATTCACAGTGCTATATTGCTTCAAATGCTATATCCCCTTTCAAAATCATAATAAAGCATAATAGAATTATATCATTCTATAAATCACAATATTTTGTGAAAATTTTCTATTCACACAATAGAAGTGCAGTTTGTAGAGGTGTTCACTTATATTTTGTTATACATGCTTATCTGAGTTGAGTTCTTACTAGTAACATGCTTTTAATTTTTTAAATTGAATAAAACATAATTCTAGTTGTCTCCCAAAATTCCCTAATTCCTAATATACGGCCAAAACCAATTATAATTTGACTCCATAACCTTTAATATATTTTTTAAAACTCTGCTTTTGTAGAATCATCTGTAAAATTATATATCCTTGTAATTTATTTTTCTGAAATTCATTTCCATAAGACAAATATTTGTCAAAATTTATAATTTCCTTATCACATATTGCTCAGATATTTCATAAAAAATTTCCATATAACCTGGAAAAAGATTTTGGATCAGCCTAATGCTTTAGTAAAATATTTGGTGCTGCTCCAACTATAGCTGATGCCCAATTAATATATTATAATACATACTTTAGTTCCTGAAAAAAAATCCTGTTAATATTCTTGTTAAAACCAAGGAAAATAGTAGAAGCTGTCAATAGAAAGAAATTTCCTACCATAAGTGATTTCTATGATAATTACAAAAATGTGGACATTAAAATATTATGTAAATTTTATTAAGTGACAAAGTCACATAGGTTTTGAGATATTGTACCACAGTTGCTCATTAACAGGTCTACATTAATGTAAATCTCTTTAAAGATTTATATTCTCATTTTTTTGAAGAACAGTAACTTTACTGATGTATTAATGACCTAATTGTGACGAGCCAATCCCATTTTTGTTTGAAGGATCGTTCCCTTGATCCATTCAATAAATACTATATGTGGGAAAAAGGAGTTTGGATTGATGGGCAAGAATTGTAATCACCATGCACAGATTTATGGGTTGAGGGAATAATGTGATTATGCGAAGAAAAATGAAATGATGCTTATGAGCCCTTGATGAACAACAAAGGGTATTTGTGTAAAGTATGTCATGGATGTGGAAGATAGCAGGAAGACCATTTTATCAAATGCTTATTGTCTTGTAAGCACATGAGTCAGAGTACTGGATCTCTGTGCATTGTCTTAAAAGGAAAATGTTTTTACTCAGGGACAGAATAAGGTGCACTATTGAAGAAGCAGAATCCTTTTTAAAATATTCCACAGGTTCATGTTTCTACCTAATTTTATTCTTTAATAATGTGTATAATACTTGATCATATTGTTTATAAATAATTGTCCAGTAGTTCAAATGCCAAACTTAGTCCTCCTGAAAATCCCTGAGACTGGTAATCATCAAAGAAATTTGAATTAAATAGCCTAGCATAAGTGATATAAAACACTTTTTCAGGCAACACAGTGGCACATTCCTGTAATCCCAGTGATTTGGGAACTGAAACAGAAGGTTCTCAAGTTTAAGTCCAGCCTTAGCAACTTAGCAAAGACCAAAGCAATTTAGGGAGATCATGCCTCAAAATAAAAAAAAAAAATCTAACTAAATAAAAAGAAATGAGGATTTTTCTCAGAGTCAAACCACCTCTAAATTCAATCCCCAGTACAAAATAAAAATATAAAGACTTAATGAAACTTAATGTGCACGGTTCTCAATAATCATGAGATCGGATCACTATATCAGAGAGGACATAAGTTGAGCATTAGGTAATAAAAATTAACTAACTAGATTTCATAGTAAAAAATAAAATGATATCTGTGCAATTCTACTGTAAACGCTTTCTGTTCTTTCCACTGGATCTTACATTCCTGATCTTAATGTACCAAGGAATAGTAACTGGCCCTCCATCCAAGAGCTTTGTAGGTCTGAAAAATTAGTTTCATTTTACATAAACAATAATTGCAGCTACAATTAATGAAGTGACAACTTCAAACCCATAGAATTTAGTCTGTTTGTGTAACCTCACCTAAAGTAGTGAGTTGTCTCTTCAAAATATAGTGGACTTCATTGAATTTGCTGATATACCAACTTGACCTGAATTATTTGTGAAAACTGAGTTATCTGGGAAAAATAATTTCCTAAATGCAGATTTATATTTGATTTTGTAAATCATTTTAGGGATGATTTATTGAGGAGTCAACTTAATCTTACTATCAGCATCTATTTACTTTTGACATTTTTGTTTTCAAGCATGTAAAGTAGGTACAAAGTTCTAAACAAGGCTTTCGAACATTCTGTTTTTATTTGCATGCGGTTAGACATATTTAGATTGTACTTAAAACAGTAGGGAATTTTAACTAATTACTATTAAAATGTCTATTGACTTTCAATAATTAGCTGAAACAAAATTTCTATAAAGGTAACTTATAGTTTAGATATGAGGTATATCCCAAAAGCACTTGTTAGAGGCAAAATGATTAAATTATCATAATTTAACTGATCAGTACATTAATCCACTGATATTTATTAACTTGATGGTAACTGTAGGCAGGTAAGATATGGCTGGAGGATATAGGTCTATTGGGGTATGCCTTTGGGGTTTACAACTTGTTCCTGGTGAGGGGAACTCTGTTTCCTCATAGCCATGTCCTGAAGTGCTTTATTCTGCCATGACCTTTCACCACAATGGTCTACCTCACCTTGGGCATGCAGTTTTGGAGTTGGCCATCTATAAACTGGTGCAGTGGTGCATGCCTGTAATCCCAGAGGTTTGGGAGGCTGAGGCAGAAATATTACTAGTTCAAAGCTAGCCTCACAAAAGCAAGGTTCTAAGCAACTCAATAAATAAGCAACTAAATAACATACAAAATAGGGCTAGTGAAGTGGCTCTCTGGTCAAGTACCCACTGAGTTCAATCTCTAGTACCCCCAAATAAATAAATAAATGGAGACTTCTGAAACCTCTAGCCCCCAAATAAACTTTTCCTCCTCTAATTGTTCTTGTCAAGTCTTTTAGTCACATCAACAAAAAAGCTGACTTAAACAACGACCTCTTGACTTAATTATAGTTGGTAATTTGATGTTATTTGAATCTCTCTGAAATAATATCTCTGCTTCTTGCTAGCCTCATTGAGCAGTTTAGTTTCTAGTTGATAGCACATGATACAGACTCCAGGAGATAACAGTGACATGGACAAATAAGTTTTGCTAGTATTTGACATAGACAAATTTGATTTGGTGTTTTTTTTTTCATTTTTAAATCAGATTTCCTCAGGTATAATTTACAAACAATCAAATGAAATCATTTACCATCATAATTACATGATTTTGACAAACATATAAACATGTCATTACCATCACAATAAAAGGTATAGAAAGTTTCCATTGACTTAAAATTTTTTCCATGCTTCTTTACAGTTAATCATCACTGACCCTCTCCTTTAACTACACCTAATCCTCGACAATCATTGATACATTTTCTGACACTAAAAATTTTTTCACATTTTCTAAAATACTATAGAAATTGATTGATAAAATATACTCCTTTTGATGTCTAGTTCTTCTGCTCCAGAATTTGAGATTATCTATTTTGTTACATTCCTCAATAGTTTGTTCCTTTTATTGCTAAATCATTCATTATCCAGTTCATAGCTCTGCCATGATTTGTTAATCTGTCCCACTGCTGGGATACATTTGGATTATTTCCAGTTATTGTCTGATATGAAATAAATTGACAAATTTTTTCTTGAATAAATATGGGGTGATATGATTGTGGGGTATATAACATACATGTGCTTACATTTTAAGAAACTCCAAAACAGTGTTCCAAAGTGTTTCATTTTATATTTCCAAGTATCAGCATTATGAGAGTTTTAGCTTTTCCACATCCTTGCTCACAAGTTTCTTGCTCGTGGAGGGAAGGAGATCTTTTGTGTTTCTCAGACCCCCAGAAAAACCTTGGCAAGCTGTCCTCAGTAAAGAAGACAGAAAAGAATAATTGTCAATGATATTTTAAAAAATGGAACATATATAAGTATTAAAATAATTTTATCAATAGACATTTATTAATGTATACATTCTACGAAGTTGATGGAATGTAAAATTTTAATAAAACTAAATTACCAAGATTACTAAAATTTTAGCCTCAATTTATTTCATGATAGATGAGACAGATAGATTAATTCTCTTCTTTGAAAATTTAGAATTTATGAATTTGAGTAAATTTAAATCATGTCATATGCTTTTATTTAAAAAAAATTAAACTATTAGACTTTCTTTTTTTTTTTTTTTAAGTACTGGGGATCAAACCCAGGGACATTCTAATACTAACCTACATTCCCAGTCCATTTTCTTTGGTATTTTGTGACAGGATCTTACTAAATTGTCCAAGCTGGACTAAGACTTTGAATTCTCCTATCTCAGACTCCAAAGTATCTGGGATTGCAGGCATGCTGCACTGCACACAGCTTAGATTGTTTTATTAGTGTTCATATTGTGCCTTGGGAAGTAGGGCATGGTGTGTACTAGCAATTAGTAGAACTAAATAAATAATAAACATGTTCAAAAGGAATCCAGGAAAAAGTAACACCCTTGATTGATTCCCTGATGACTTTCTAGTTTGGATTCCCATTCACTTTTGTGTTTCACCTGCATTATCATCCTTAAGCTTCATGAAACAACTAATGTTATTATTTTTTCCCATTTTATTTCTATAAAGTCAAAGTGCCTCTGTGTTCTACAACCCAGGTATTCTGAATAACTTAAGATGAAATAATCACAGGCATTTAGTACAGGAATGAATGGATATTTTATATTGAGAAAATATATTAATGATAAATTGCACCAAGAGGTTAAATAAGAAACTGTTTCAATAATTTTAATGTTTTCCATTCTTGAAGCTTTCTGTCCCCTTTCTCAATATTGTAATACACCTTAGCCAGATATTCTCAGAAATTCCTGAGAAATATTTGTAGATTTTATATCCTTGTATTTATTGCAAAACCTAGCGTGAGGTCTTATATATGGACTTTGTCTAGAAAAGAGGGAGAAAGAATTAGAAAGAAAGAAATAGAAAACAAGCTATCTATTAGTATTAGATTAATTTAAAATTGGCATTAAAAAAGCATTAAAGGAAACAAAAATATCACATTTGTAATCTAAAGATGCAACACTCATGAATTTATATGTATTTTATAGAATATCATGTAAATATAAAGTGAAATGTGCAGAAAACATTGAATTTTGACAAATTCAATGTATTTGAAGATGTTTAATATATTATTCCTAGTGCTTAAAAGTTTGAGTTGAAATATGCGGGCTTATATATATGGATACTTTTAGTAGCATGAATAATTTAATCTATAATATTGTTAAAAATATATCTATACCAGGTCCATTTGGCTGGACTGACTATATGAGATCTGCTTTAGTTTGGTATCCTCCTCTTAAGTGTGAGTGAGACCTATACCTTGCTTCTAACCAGTAGAAGATGGCAAAGGTGACAAGATGTCACGCCCATGATCACATCATGCAAGGAGACCATCTTACAATAAGATTCTCATTCTATCTTTCCTATTATTTTTTGAAGAAGCTCCTTCTACTGTCTCAGCAGAAGCCAAAGACAGGGAAAAAAATATCTGGAAAAGACCTGTGGGTATAGCTTTAGTTAATGGAATAGATGTCATTGAAATATGTGAGAAACCAGGTGTGGAAGTGAACAACCATAATTTTAGTTACTTGGGAAGATGAAGAGGAAGATTGCAAGTTCAAGGGCAGCCTCAGCAACCTTGTGTAGCCTTGTCTCAAAATAAGGTTTAATGAAGCATCCGTGAATATGTAACTCAGTGGTAAAGAAATTGTTATTATGTGTGAGGCCTTGAGTTCTAACCCTAGTACAAAAAGAAAATAAGAAAAAAGAAAGAAAGAAAGGAAGGAAGGAAGGAAGGAAGGAAGGAAGGGAGGGAGGGAGGGAGGGAGGGAGGGAGGGAGGGAGGGAAGGAGGAAGTAAGGAAGAAGAAACACCTAATATTCTTAAGGGAATTATTACAGTAGAAATAATGTCAACTTAGACAAAGTTAAAGGAGGCTGCTAGATCTGTATTTCTGCCTGCAGAAATCAAACATAAAGTTCAGTTATATGCTGCCTTTTCTTGGAAAGAAAGGATAACACAGAAGGCAGAACCAAGAACTCACAAGGCAGAGCCAAATGTCACAGGGACTGATTCTTGGTTCTGGAAATCAAACCAAGGGACTATCAGTATTTTCCCAGCTGGGTTCCAGTATATGCATGACTCATTTGAGTTTGTCAGTTCCCATTTATTAAACACAAATATTAATAATGTCATCCTATGTTTGTCCTCTTTATGTGGTGAAGGTGTTTGAGGCAAATAACTTTGTCTTTTTAATTTCATATTTCCATTTCTTTCAAGAAACTGTAAAGAGGAACTGGATTTAATGAACCCCATTATAAAAGCTCCGTGTACAAATGCACTGTGTTTCAGTAATAATACTTTAGACTTGTGCTGATAATGCAATGGAATGGAACCCGTGCCCACACCTTTAGGTAGCACCATCTCCTTGCCTGTCACTCAAACCTGTGAATTTCCATTAATCAATAAAATATGATAGGATATAATTCCTATGACTATGTTTCTCAGTTTTCTCTCCCCTTTCTGTCTGTTTTTCTCTCTTTCTGTATTCCTGTGTCCTCCAAGAAGCAACCTTCCATGTGGTGAATTGCCTATGGAGATGTACCTAAGTGTCCTATAACATGGAAGAGCAGACTCAAGCTGAGAGTCAGTGAAAGCCTAAAAAATCTTAATATTGTAAGGTAAAGGAGATATGCTAACTCCCTAAGTGATCTTGGAAGTTGGCTCTTCTAGGTTGAGCCTTCAGATAAAAACACAGCTGGACTAACACATTGATTACAGCATTGTAAGACAGCCAGGCAAGAAACCAACTAAGTCACACAGCCTAACTCCTGAAATTGCAAGATAATATATTTGTTATTCTGTTTTTTTAAATGTTAAGTTTGTAGTACTTTTTATATAGCACATACATGCACACATGTACAAGCCTATAATTTATGGATGCTTGTATGCTAAGAGTGGATTTTCTGTTTCATCATATAAACATTTCATTATAAACAAGTGTATGTGTTTGCTTTATAAATATAAGGATACAAAGAAAATATCAAAAATTATTCCAAGTAAAAACATGGTACAGAGGTATTTTCTTAGCAATCACTGTAGATACAAATAAAAGATGCAGTGGTAGACAGGACAACAATCATAAATCATTAAATTTATAAAAAAAGAATCCACAATTTAAACAATATGAATCAACTATTTAAAGAGAGTAAAATATTCTTCTAAATAATTTTGGAGACAAATAATTTCAAACAACTTTTTAAAAATACCAAGAAAATTGTACTGATTGAAACACCACAAAACCCAAACTATATTTTATTCAATATATGTATTTATCTCAGTAAGAATGTTACGTGTAGAATATTATAAATACTAAAGTTAATAGATAATTTAAAAGACAGTATTAAAATTGTTAGTTTTGGAAAGAGGAAACTATTATGTGCACAAACAAAAATCTAACTTTGTGAAAAGAAAATTTTTTAAAAATACTATAAACCGAATCTTGAGTGAGAAAGGAGAAATAATCAGAGATATAAAATAAATCAAGTGAATTATAATTGAATACTTGGCCAACTGTACTATGTTTGAATTTCTGCTTCAATTGCATGATGTTTATGGAAGTACAAATTACCAGGATTGTTGAGATACCTGTTGTTTCTATCTGCCCATACCCCTTTCTCTTCTTTTCATAATAGAAAGAACTTATTAAACAAATTTGAGTTTTTTATATGCCTCTTTCTCTTCTATGCACTAGGGAACTATTCACAAAAAATCAGCAAAAATTCCACCATCATATAGTTTATGTTACATTACGAGGGACAATAGTAAATGAACAAAATATATAAGTTATATAGTATATTGGGTGGTCATCACCCAATATACTATATAACTTATATATTATGTGCTGGGGAATAAAGACAACTTGCAGTGAAATAAAAGGAATTAGTAGTACAGAAGATAGGTGACAAGTGAAAGTATATGGAACAAGATCAATAAATCTAGTGTCCAATATAGCTACTATGGTTGATAACAATAAATTATTTTGTTGAAAATACTAAAAAGCAGACTTTAAAAATGCCACAAAATTGGTGCATACAATTTTACTTGCCAATTAAGAGTGATAACAAATAAAGTAAAACTATAAAAGAAAGGGATGATGAAAGATATCATTGAAAAAGTGGTATTGAAATGACTTGAAGGAGGTGCAACATTTAATCTGTTAACTGTGGGGAGTTGCTCCACACAGCAGGAGAAGCCATTGCAGAGACCCTACTGTGTGAAATCCACTGAACACAAACCAGCCTTGGGAAAAAAAAAAAAAAATGAGCAGTTGGAGAATGATAGGAAATGAGGTTAGAGGTTATATGGACAGAGAGAGGATTGAAAGATAGACAGTGATATACAATCCTCTTGGTTCAAATACATTGTTTCAACATATTTTGTGGTTATGATTTAAGATAATTTTATTCAGAACTTCTGGAGCAAGTATGATTTTACTTGATAATTATCAATAGTTATTTCTCATGTTATACTAGAGCAGAAAGATATTAAGGTCTTTCTGGTTTCCCAAATTAGCTGCTTCCATTCTAAATCTCAAAAATAGTTTATGATTGAATTAATTTGTATTTAAAGGCTTTATTAAAACTTAACTATAAATCTACTTAGTACTAATGAGTTTTGTGGTAGAATTTTTTTAACCTCCTCTGGAATTTCTTTGTTTCTAGACAACACAGTTATTCTTTTACTCTTCTGTTTAAATTATTTTTATATTCTGGATGTGTGCATTACTACTTATCTTCAAGTGCAGGCCTATGTGTGCATATAATTTTTAATGAATTATGTTTTATCTCATATTACATAGATATTTATATATATTTAACATAATTATTGCTTTAAATGTATCTTACTTCACTCTTTCAATTCTTTTTTTTAAATCAGTCTTTTATCCTCAAATTGAATTTAGAAGGGCAGGTGCTGTAGCTCAGTGGTAGAGGCACTTGCCTAGCAAGTGCAAAGGCCCCGAGTTCAATTCCCAATAATTGAAAAAAATAATTATAAAAACACAGCTTTATGTATACTTTTGTCTATTTTAAAACTAATGTTAGTTTCTTATTTTTTCTCTTTATTCCATTATTTTCTGGATTTTTCCTGCACTTTTGGGAAGCCATTATTTGCAACATTTTAACTTTATAAATAAATGTAATTCAGATAATAAATCTCTCTTAATATTGGAAACATTTTCCATTTATGTTATGAATTGTTTTGACAATTCTTAAAGCATTAAAGATATTTGATAATTTAATGTTTGATTTATTGTTTCTAATACTGTTGACATTGAGGATGTTTTATACAAAATATTTTAAATTTTTATATACATTTGGCATTAGGATATTAATTTTGTTAACTGAGTCTTCTACATTATAGAATATGTTTTTGACACATTGAAAATAATCTTTTCAATTGTTTGTGAATTTAAGAAAACCCTCATCTAAGAGTACTTATGTAAGTATATTTGAATATTTCATAATAATTGTTTTCTAATATTCCTAGAGCTAGGGATATGGCTCACTTGGTAGACTGCTTGCCTTGCATGCACAGGGCCCTGGGTTCAATCCCCAGCACCACCAAAAAAAAAAAGTTCTATCCTAACATTCCTTATATAAGCTGTCAGTTTTTTACCTTAATTATTTAGAGGCTCAATTATTTCCTAATTTTGGTAGGAGAAGGTGAAAAGATATTTTCTTTCTAATTTCTATCATTTTAATTTAAATTTCAGAAATAATTTTTATAGTGAATAAGATTTTTGAATAGTGCTTCATGTGAAAAAAAAAATGTATGTAGTGTTAGAACTGACTGATCCAGAATAGTATCCTCTTTTATAAGACAACCTAGGGATAGATCATGAAAGACAGTCTCTGTATTTTATATTACTACCCTAACCATCTCTAACTTTCCATTAAGTACCCATCCTGTATCTATTAGTCATAAATTTGTATGCATTCTTTTTAAACCTATTTATGTTTTAACCCACTACCTTTTCAGCATTATGAGTTCTTCATGCATTATATTTAAAACATGCATTCATATTACCTTTAATTTGCTCTCTCATTTAAAATGCTTTCTTTCAAGGTCAAGGGATGAACAATTCTAAACTGGCTATGGACTAAAAATGCACAGCCCTATTCTCAGTTTAAAATTTGCAAGCTTAGTTTAGATAATAATTACTATTGATATAGTGGTGAAAAAGATTTTTTTTAATGCATCAGGGATTTCCCAGAAAAAGATACATTAAACCTTTGGCTACCAAATAATCTGATGTTATTCTTTCTTATGAGCATATAGTTGCACACTGCTG
Source organism: Ictidomys tridecemlineatus (assembly GCF_052094955.1). Lineage (NCBI taxonomy): Eukaryota > Metazoa > Chordata > Mammalia > Rodentia > Sciuridae > Ictidomys > Ictidomys tridecemlineatus. The sequence goes on along the minus strand of NC_135483.1, from coordinate 117,850,896 downwards.
TGGCCACTCTATTTACATTACACAGGAGAGTGCCATTTAAGCCATAAGTACAACTCTACATAATTCAACTTATTTTAAATATCTTGCTAGAAGAACTGTAATCAAATTTAGCTTTAGGACATACTGTGGACTAATACAAAAGCTCTATATGCACAGTTAAAAATATACTACCAATGTGGTTCCTATTTTATTATTTGATGAATGATATGTCACATAGTGTTATGTGATTCTACAGTAAGAGATGCTGTTTTAATGCCTCTGCCCAGAAGAACAAAGTTAAGCCTGCCAAGATGACTTGAACTCTAAAATTCTACAGTTAAGTAGGCTGATTCAGACCTCATTCTTTGAGGTCCTGAAATGGAAGAAAATATTTGTGGGCTTTCAGGTCAGGTCTCCCAGCTGTATTGGGCTTCCAAAAATGTTGCTTCTACATACTATATAAATTATGTCTGATTTTATTTAAAAGTACGAATATATTTAGATAAATGTAAACCATTAAAATAATTAGTATTTTCAAATACAACAAAATTCTCCCATTCATGAATAAATTTTACAGAATAGTAGCAGTGATGGTCTGTATAATCCAATGACAAAATCACTTTGAAACAACATACTTTTTCTTCATTATTTCCATTTCAATATAAACTTTATAAAATGTTATTTCCACAATTCACAGTACAAAAACAAAATTCAGACATTAAGAGCTTAAATTAATTTATAAGATTAAATCATTGGCATGTTGTTCTTGAATAGATGAGCTAACAATTGAGCAAACTATATGTGTCCCAAAGAAATACTGGGGTCCTGGATAGTGAAGAATACCATGGAGACAGGAAAATTGTGACTGCATGAATAAAAAGTGTGATTCTGATAATTGGAGAACAACTTGATTTTTAATTTTATCTTAACATTAAATTTCAATTTTATTACTTTGTAAATAAGAGAGCCCAGAATAACCAATTTGAGAAGATTAAATTGAGTTCTCATTTTAAAGAGAACATTTTTTTTTCATCTCCTGATTCTGTGTATCAGTGAAGTCTTAATGGTGTGCTTAGTAATGTTTTTCTGACTGAGGACAAAATTAAGTCTCACTTTTTAAAATGGATTATGTAAATGTATACTTTATATTGATAATATATAATATGAACATCAAAGCTTTGAGGTTCCTGAAAATTTAGGGTCTATGTAACACTCATAATCATATGGAAGAATTGTTGGAGTGGGAAATATGAGATGAAAAATCATGACTGACTAAAAGAAAGCATTTAGAAATAAAGTATTTAACAATGGCATCACTATTGTGATGCTATTAATAACAGACAATTGGGACAGAGTTCATAATGACTTAATCTCTAGTCCATTAACTTTTATGAATTTAATAAAATCTATTAAAATGAAAATATGCTGCATTGGAATTATCAAGTTCAGATATGCTTATTTTTGATGAGCTTCTAGAATGTGTTCTGGTATGAGTTTCAACCTTCTAAGTGAACTGTGAAACAAATTGCTTTATTTACCATTATCCTATATTTTCTTTTTCTTTTTTTTTTTTAGTTTGTCTCAACTAGTTATTGGAAGAAGCCAATATGCAGTATAATGAAACAAAGTACCATAGGAACTTCAAATTATTTTCTCTGAACTGGTAGAAAAACAGCTATTGTTTAATGAACCCTGATACTCCAGTTACTGAGGGTTAAAACAGTAAGTTAGATATAAATAATTATGTTTCTCTTGCTCATTTGAAAGTACTTGGCATTCACTACTGTAAAAACCATAAGGCCTAACATCTATTTTTAAATGATTTTGTAATACTGTATATTGAGAAAGTCATACAGATACATTAGAATGGTTATTGTTCATATAAATTGTGAGCAAAACCATTGCCTTTAAAGCCAGGTAGTGTGGCAGGTTAGTGGCAGCTGTGCTGGTGGGCTTACAGTGGGAGAAGGGGAGAACTGGGAAATACTAGGACTTGTTCTGTACACTTACATTAAATAGTTTATTTCAATTGACATTTATACTTTAACAGAGAAATTGTAGCTTTATTGTTTTGTATGAGCTTTATACAAATGCTTTTCTGTCATTCTGCATTCATAGATTTAAAATTTTCACCACTCAAAATCTGAAATATTTAATTTGCCTCAATTTATCAGTAGTTTTTGCAATTTATTTGCAAACCTTAATTCATTGACACTCTCTCTCTCTCTATCTATCTATCTATCTATCTATCTATCTATATATATATATATATGCACTTTTCAAGTATTATTTTCATTTGAAAGCATAGCCTTTACTTCTTCAGATGAAAACACTAAGTGGCATGTTGCATTCAGCATACTTGATTGAGATGAAACACTATCATCAACTTAGTTTGTTTATTAACATGATCTTTGTTTTTAAATCTCCTCAGCAAGGGCAGAAATTTCAACATGTATACTTTAACAAAAAGACTTGTGTAGCTAAAATCAGAAAGAAACATGAACAGTACAAGAAGACAGTGTACTTATTTTGGTTAGGAAAGCTAGAAAATATTCTCCCACGTTGTTTAAACAGTGATTTTAAAATATGTTTTTGTTTTTGTTTTGTTTTGTTTTGTTTGTTGTAAAAAATTAGTACATATGAGGAACTAACAATTCTGAGTATTCTCTTTTACCAGCTCTGCGTGCTTTGAGTTTCAGGATGTTTTGAGATATAAGTATTTAAAAAGAATACATTTCAGGACAAAAAGCTAATAATAAACATAACCAGTAAAGATCTAAGTAATAAGAAAGTAAAGGGTGAATATAATAGTCTCAAGAATAGTAAAAACAGCACAAAGAAACAATATGAGGAGAGTTGTAGGTCTAACATCAATTTAAGACCAATTATCTGGCAATAGGAAAACCACTGTACCACAATTTTATTGTCATTATTTTTTAAATCTCTGAAATAAATGTTGACAAATTCTAAAGAAGCACCACCTGAGTAACCACATTTCTTATTTTCATTGAGAATGGGAAGGAATCTAAAGAGTGGAAAAAAACAATAATGAATTTAGAACTAAAACTCAGAGCAGGTGACCACTGCAGCTAAATCACTTTCTGAAAAACATCAATGAACACAATCATGGATTATAAGTAAAGGACAATGTTAAAGATTCTGTTACATCTATATTAGGGAATCTGGGAGATTTATGATATCATTTGCAAAATTCTGTATACACATGTTTTTTTTTTCCAAAAGGTTTCAATGAATTATCAACTAATTCCTATGCCTAGCTTCCAAAACTAAAAACTGGAAGGTAATAATCAGTATATAATCATCTTTGTTGGCACTAGAATCATAATTTTTGAAGTATTTTATGTTCCAGGAAAACAAGAAAGCTAGTAGATTGTAAAATTACATCCACTTACAGTTTGTATTCAGGGGAATTTGAAAAGCTAAAGTGTAGTACATTACCTAAGGTAGAGAAGCTTTCAGAAGAGGAGAACACAGCAGTTGACAAGGTTGCTAGAGATTTTAATAATAAGTAATACATATAGGTAGCATTTTTTTTTCATAAGATAGTTAAGCAACTTGAGCTGAAACAAAAAGATAGTAAGAGATCATTGTTTTAGTCAGCTTTTCAATGCTGTGACTATAGGTTCTGACCAGCACAACTGCAGGGGAAAAAAAGTTTATTTGAGGGCTCACAGTTTCAGAAGTCTTAGTCCAGAGAAGGCTGGCTCCATTCCTTGGGGCTCAAGGTGAGGCTGAACATCATGGCGGGCAAGAGTGGAGGAGGAAAATCAGCTCACATCATGGTGATCAAGAAACAGAGGCTCTAGCTACTGATACAAAATATATACCCCATAGCCACTCCCTCAATTAACCACTTCCTCCAGCCACACCCCACCTGCCTCTAGTTCCCAGTCAGTTAATCCCATCAGGGATTAATTTACTAATCAGGTTAAGACTTTCACAATCCAAAAATTTCTCCTCTGAAACTTCCTGCATTGCCTCACACATGAGCTTTTGGGTACACCTTACATCCAAACTATATCAACCGTATTAGCCAAGGTTCTCCAGAGAAATCATAAGCATGTCTATAGAAGTAGGTGTAGGTGTAGGTGTAGGTGTAGGTTTAGATGTAGAGACGCAGAGACAGAAATTCTAAGCGAAGGTATTGTCTCACAAGAATTTGGAGTATGAGAAGTCCTGTAAAGTGCTGCCTATCAGATAGAGACCCAGAAAAGTTAATGGTGTATTTTGCATGCCTGAGAGATACAAAGCCAAAGATCTAGATTGCAGTCCACACCTCAGGCCTGGGAACCAGTATTTCAAAGTGAAGATCAGCATTCAGTTAAGCAAAGAGAGGTCTAACCTTCCTCCACCCTTATATTCTAACCAAACCCTGGATAATGCCCACTCACATCATGAAAGGCCATCTGCTTTAGTTTTTCCATCCATTAAAGAAGTAGTCTCTTCAGGAAAACGCTTCATAGACCTACCCTTGAGTCATGTCTCCAACATATTTTGGTATTTAGTTGCCCAGTCAATTTGACACAGAAGGTAACCACCATAAGGAAAAACTGTGAATTATTTTTTTCCAATTATTTATGCCAATGAAAGAGAACAAACTATTTGAGAAACCACTAACCAGATCCACTCTCACATGAAATCTCAAAAGGCAAATAGTGCAAGAAAGTGTCTTATAGGAAAGATCAGACTGTAGATGTTGATAAATATGTTAAATAATAGCATGCTGTGTTTTAAACTCTAAGGTTAAAATAACTTTAAAATACAAATATATGGTCATAGTGCAATCACGCATCTCCATAACATCTCCATCATTACTAGAACTAATCAAATTTGCAAAGTAGCTTTTAAGTGCATTCTATAAAATATACAGAGAATAATTACCTCATCTTGGAAATTAATTGATATACTCTTGGTGTGCGGTAACACATTTTGAAATATGAAATGTATCTTTGGTTAGAAGATGACAGTTTTAATCTATTGTTAAATATATTCTATTGTTTCTCTACTATCATGTCTTTCTCTCCCTTTCTCTCTCTCTCTCTCTCTCTCTCTCTCTCTCTCTCTCTCTCTCTCTCTGTGTCCCCCTACCCTCTCTCCTTCACAAAGGAAAATTCTTTAAGAATTAATTCTGCTCTTGTATAAAGTTATTCTAGAAAATAGCAGCATTACAAATCAAAGGCCCACGATTAGGTTAATTGTAATAGTCATTCCTGAAATCATTTAAACACCTTTCATAACATAAATCTCTATACACTATACATCATTTAACAGCCATTAGCACATCTTCCATCTCAAATCAAGTGTACGTACTAATAATGACTTAATTTTATTACTTATCAGAGGTGGTGTTCACATTATTAGCAGTCTTACATTAAGTGTGTGCAGTTTATTATGTAAAACTTTTTCAAAGTGTATCGTTCATTTCCAGAAGCATTATTTTGCAGGCTAAAAATTAATGACAATCCCATTTTGAATGCAATACTTGCAAAATCTATTTGTGTAAGTGAATTACAAAATAAAATATCAGTTGAGATATGAAAAAAATGTGCTGTATATGTGTAATAAGAATTGTAATGCATTTTGCTGTCAATTAGTTTTTTAAAAAATCAATAAAAAATCAGATGAATCTAATTTCAAAGGGAATATTAATATGTTTATGACATTAAAAGAATACTAAATGCAGTTAACTTATTATGGGTAAATAAACAACATGTGTATTTCAAGGTTTTATACACAAACACACACACACACACACACATATACATGACAGAAATACTAACTGGAATAATTAAATCTAGGTGAATTCCTTAGTTAAAGTAACTCTTCTTAGGATGGTGCTAGTTCATTTTTTCAATAGAAATACCAAGTTGAGCCAAAACTCAATGTAAAATATACAAAAGTTGCTTATGTTTTATTTTATTTTAATTGACATAATTCTACATTCTAGAATCAAGAAACAGGTAAGGTTATTTTAAACATCATATTTAACTAATTCTGCTTTCTTTTTTTTTTTTTTGACATTTTATTTTTTTTTTTTATTGGTTGTTCACAACATTACAAAGCTCTTGACATATCATACTTCGAACAATAGTTTCAAGTGAGTTATGAACTCCCATTTTTACCCCAAATACAGATTGCAGAATCACATAGGTTACACATTCACATTTTTACATAATGCCATACTAGTGACTGATGTATTCTGCTACCTTTCCTATCCTCTACTATCCCCCTCCCCCCATCTTTTCTTTCTATCCCATCTACTGTAATTCATTTCTCTCCTTATTTTTCTTCCAATTCCCCTCACAACCTCTTTTATGTAGTTTTTTATAACAATGAGGGTCTCTTTCCATTTCCATGCAATTCCACTTTTCTCTCTCTTTCCCTCCCATCTCGTGCCTCTGTTTAATGTCAATCTTTTCTTCCTGCTCTTCCTCCCTACTCTATTCTTAGTTGCTCTCATTATATCAAAGAAGACATTTGGTATAATTCTGCTTTCTTAAACATGATTTTACTTCTGTTTTGTTCAGGTCGGGTCTGCAGGAAATAGGTCAAATGAAATTGCTATTGTATTAGGAAATTATATGATACTTTCTGGGCTATGCTTCAGTTGTGTTCTGTTTGTTCCAGAGATAAACATAGTATCAATTGTATGACTATTGCAAAAATCAAATTTTTTACTAAATATTTCAGAATAGTTTCAGTGTCTTAATTTCCAATTGTTTATAGTACTTGGAAATGCATTGTGAGCTCCAGCAGCTATGTTTATCACATTTTTAAAAGATTTCTATGGAGATTTTCTATATGTAGCCATGTAGCCTGCAAACAACGAATATTTAATTCTTATTTTCCAATATGAAAGTACTTTTTCTTTTTCTTCCCAATATCTATACTAAATCATGGACCAGAAGTGATGAGACTGGATATTATTTCCTTATTCCACTCATAAGAAGAAGTGTTCAATGAAGTCAGCTCAAATTTTTTCTTCCTTTCTCTCTCTCTCTCTCTCTCTCTCTCTCTCTCTCTCTCTCTCTCTCTCTTTTCTTAGATCCCTTTATTAGGTTGCATTTCTAGTTGTTTAAAGTTTTTGTCATATAAGATGTAGAAAAGGTCAACTGCTAACTGCTATTTTCTCTTAAATTTTTGATATAGTCACATTTTTCTCATATATTCTATTCATTTGATGAGTTAACTCAATGTTTATATATTAAGACATCTTTGCAGTTCTCAGCAAACTTTCCTTATTCATGATGTATCATTTCTTTTGTATATAGGTGGAATAATACATAGATAGATATCATAGCAAATTTAGAGAGATTTAGCAAACTAAATCCATTCTACTTTTTTTCCTCTTTGGTTTTGAGAATACTGGTTCACAAATACTTTTCCTGTGATGTCTCTTTATAGTCTGATATCAAGATTTTTTAAAAAAAATAAAATGAGTATGTCTTGGAATTTTATGCAAAAATGTTGCATATAAGTTTACTTTTTTCTCTTTTTTGGTTGCATTTTTCTCTACTTTTCACAACAAACATCTTAAATGTGTCCAAGTGCACTATCTCAGACATATTTTAAATCCATTACAAAAGTTTATATACATTTCTCTTTCTACACCTTAAATATGTTAAGCACTTTTCTGGTACTTGTGCTATATTAGTACATGTATTTGTGTATATATATATTTAGCACATGTACACATATATGTGTGTATAATACATATAGTGTATATGTATATATGAAACGTATGTGTATGTGTATATGTATATATATAATTTTTGTTTATTTGGGTTGTTTTTGATTAGTCTACTATCTTACAGAAATATTTGTAAATGTATCAAAAAGAATTTGGTGCTTACATATATATCATTTCAGGTAGTCTTTATTCCTTTCATTTGCTCTATCTAATGATATTCCATCTAATATTATATTTTTCCATTTGAAGAACATTCCATAATATTATACACAGAGTATGCATTCTCAAAATGAATTATCAGAGTAGGTCATTGCCTATAAAAGTATTTATTTAATCTTCATATTTGGATAATTTTATTAGATATTTTAAAATTCTAGACTTAAAGATGTTGTATTTTCTTTCACCACTTTAAATACGTCATTCTATCATATTTTGTATTATTTCAGATGATAAATCTGTTATACATCAAATGTTTCTTTTTCTCAACCTCAGGCTGCCTTATATATTTTTTATTGATTTCCAACAATATGAGTTCGATATGTCTTGATGCATTTTTCTTAGTGTTATTCTGCTCATGGTTGTTGAGTTTTTTAATGAACAATGGATTTAAATTTATATCAAATTTGTAAAACAGTTGGTCATTATATTTAACCTGTTGTTCTTTTATCTTGAATTCCAGTTTGATATATGTTAGCTTATTAGTCCACAAGTTGCTGAGGTTCTGTTCATTTTATCAGTTCTTTCTCTTTTTTTGCATTTCATTATATTATATATTGCTTTTTAAGTCACAGTGCTGATCTTCTGTGGTGTCTAATCTGATGTAATCCTCATGAATTTGACTGGTTAATTTTTTCAAGTATTTATTTTTCTCATGCAGGAACTCTTTTTAGTTCTTTTAAAACTATATTTTTTGTTTTTATATTTGATGCATATATTTACAAGGGTTATTTTGAGCTTTTGTAATACTTGTTTATCTCTTTTGCTATTCCTATTTTGCTTTTATCTTAGAGTCTTTTAAAATTATTATTTATTTATTTTTCCACTGGGTCATGTTTCTTAGAATTCTATGTTTTCTTTGAGGCTGAACACATAACTTCTCTAAATTTGCACCTACAAAACTAAAGAATCAACAAGGTCTCTAAGCTCTGGAATCTGGAGGCTCCAAGTTTTTTTGTGAGTTCTGACCATTATTCAATTTGTAACTCCCAGTTTGCTTTTTCCAACTCTGAATTTTGTTTTATGCTTGTATGACCTAGTGTTTTCTGAGGACTCAAGGGACTCAAGACTTGAGTCTTTATACAGTTTTGTGTATTTCTCTCTTTTCTCTCTAGATTTGTGTCTCCCAATTTCTAGCCATTCAACACTGAACCTTATCACACTCTTATTTCCATCTTTTTAATTCAACAGTGATACTGAACACTTCTTGTTCTCCACCACTCTATCATCCATTTCTGATGAGAAACTGCCTTCACTCAGGAGCAGGGGGTGATTGTAAGGCTTCATCCCCAATTGCATGTGCTCAAGTACCACAGTTCTGCATATCCTATTGCCAATATCTGAAAATAGATTGTGATACATACCCTAAACCTATTCCAGCTTCAGAAAAGGTTAAGTACAATTGTTTTTATCCATCATGCCCACAATAAGGAATCTCATATATCTTAGTTTCTCATATATTGAAATAAAATTTTAATGGGTTGATGGTTCACTAAATTATATTATAGAAAATAAAGGTGAATAAGAGATATATTTTTCCAAGAAGAAAAACAATCAATCTGGAGCATAAAACTGAAAAGAAACTAAAAATGAATGAATATGGAATGAATATAGATACAGACATCAACCTATATGGCACTACAACCCACATATTTATAAATATGAGAGTGAATATAGACAAGCTGACATAAAATTCAGACTTAATAAAGGTCAATGAAAAAATAGCAATGAGCATTAATTCTATTTTCCATTATGAAATCCAATAAGGACTATAAACCTTCCTACTCTTGTTAAGTGATCTGATAAGTGGATATGGTTGATAAAACCTAAATCTTCTGGATCCTGTTCCCTGGTGAATAAATAGCTAACACAGTTACTGTACTAAATTATGTGGTGGCGATGCTGAGAAGATCAATGTACAGGGAAAGACCTGTGTAAAGAAGAGTATGGATTACAAGTACCCTGCTTTCACTGTACATAGAAAAGCACCAAGTTCACCAGGTGTGGTCTGTCACACCTTATAGGATAACCAGATGGTAGGATGACCAAAAACACTCAATAAAAATTGTTTTTGAGAGGCCATGTCATCTTCAATATTACTGTTTCCCTGATGCTAGAATATATATATATATATATATATATATATATATATATATATATATATATATATATATTATCCTACCTCTGGGCCTGTATTCTAGAGACTACCAATGATTAAAAAATATTCTGCAAAACTGGGTATTTATTATAAAAGAGAGTAAACTTGTATTCATGATTTCTAAGAATAAGTGCATTTGGTATGAAATCATTTTACTGGACTGAGAGTATCAGTGACATAAACTAAATTGTCTTCTCTGCAATGGTTAAGGCCTCAATAGTCCAAAATTAAGTTTTACAAAATATTCTTTCCATATTATCATTCTTTCCATTCTTAGCATGGCAGTTGTAAATCATGACCTTTTACATGTAGAATCAAGATAGTATTGAATAACTTCACTCTGTTAGAAAAATATTTTCCTCTAAAATAATCCATGTTTAATACTCTCTTCAATTCTCAGATTATCTTCTAAAATTCATTGTAGAGTGTAAATGATATAAAAGAAATACAGAAAAAAAGAAATTCACAGTAATCTACATTATTCAGTCATAAATAGAACATTGGAGAAACTACAATATACAATTATCATATGTATTTTAGTATAGCAGGAAGTCCTCTAGCTTACAAACAGATAGACTATCAAAACTTTACTCGTTAGGAATTTTTTATAAATCAGAACACATTTCCCTCTAGGAAGAATGTTAGATGAAGTAGTTAGGTTATTACACCAGACTAGAAACTGTCCCTAAAATCCATAATTAGTTCATTTTAGTTTAATAAATATTTCCTGAGAATTTGTGGTAAGAATGCTTATGTAAACTCATAGGGAAAAAAAGACTACATCTTGTATTTAAAGAATCATAGTTTATTTAAATTATTTATATAATAATATATATATATATATATATATAACGTCTAACTCCTTTTGAGCATCTAACTTAGATACAGGGAATGTGATATAATCAAAGTAGCCATAGGTTCGCTTTCAAGGAGCATGCTTTGAACTTGAGAGAGAATGGAAATTTGTTCACTAAACTGAGCATTGCTAAGGTGATGTGATGAGGGAAGGTCTGGAAACTGATAATGTTAAGAAGCACTTCATTTGTGTTTTGGATATTTTCCCAAGAAAGGTGACATAGAAGTCATTGGGATTTACCTAAATAAATCAGTGGGAAAGACTAAAAAAGAAAAAGAAAAAAATTCCTGACAGAATAGAAAACTTTAGAAGAGAAAAAAAAATTAGTTCCAACAATTACCCATCTTGAGTTAAAATCACATAAGTATTAAACAAGTTTGCACAAAAGTGAGGCATTGGTTGATAATTAAGTTTTACACCATAGGTACTTCTTAAATTCTGGCTAAATTGAAAAGTATTCCAATAGGTATTCTATTTTATTCCCAATAGAGACTGTTCATTATGGTGCTGATCACTATACTGGAATTAATGGGAGGTAACTTTCACTCATTTCCTGGTTCTTTTATTCCTGTGTGAAGACTGCATCAACTGTGATTGCATCGCCAGATAGAATCCAGGCAGTGCACTGTGCTGTATCAGATGATGATCCAATTCTCCACCATGGTATTCTTAATAAGTCAGATTGTACAGCAGTGACCCACAGGGAATCACAACTGCCTGGATTCATACCCTTTTGACACAGACCACAAGTTATTTACATGCCTTGCTTTGGCCATTAACAAACATGACATGAGTAGAAATTTGACTGGCACTTATGCAATGGAGCTGCCTTCTCTTGCTGTAGGCAATTCTGCTAGCTTGCCTACTACAGATATGTGGTCCGACCAAGAACGGATACCAGCCAACAACTGGCACCAACTGTGTATAAATTTACATTTAAAACATGCAGATTCATTCATGGCACCAGGTAACTTAACTGCTTGAATGAATTAAGGTGAGAGCAGCATACCACACACCTGAGTCCAGCACCAGATGCTGACTGATGCAAAGTTGAGCAGAAAGTGACAATTGTTATAATCCTCCATGTTTTGGTGTGATTGTTGAAGCAGCAACAAGAGACTAATCTTGTTTGCAATAAATGGGCAAATAAGAAAACTCATTTTCTGGGTTGAAAATTATTATGAATTCATAAGATATAAAATTGCAAATGAAAGTGGAAAAAATCTGTATATTATCTTATGCACTAATAATGAAATCTCAATTTCCTGCTCTAGCAAAAATTCTGAGAATTTTACAAATATATTCATTATATGTCACTTAATTCATTTATGCAGTCACCTTTTGGTTAATTAATTTAACAATTTTTATTATAGTCATCATAAGTAAAATACTGTACATCACATACATTATTACCTGGACAATAAAACAATAAATGCCTATATGTTTAAATGTTCTATGTTTAGCTATGAAGTAATTCATTCTTTAGGATCCTCAGTTCCATTCCTGTGAATATTTGCCCAATGCCAGTGCCCAGAGGATTAATCAACTGATATGGACTAACTGAATGATAACTGTGTGCTGGTAGGGTGTGAATGAAGGAGGTGGGTCACTTTGGGATTTATATTTTTCCCTGTTAAGTGGAGCTTTCTTTGCTTCCAGGTGGCCATATTTTAAGCTACTTTCCTCCACTGTGCATCTCTTCCATGATTTTCTGTCTCACCTCAGGTCCAGAGCAATGCAATCATCTGTCTATGGACTGAGACAGTGAGTGAGCTAAACTTTTCTTCCTCTAATTGATCTTGTCCCATCTTTTGGTGATAGCAATGAAAATGCAAATTAAAAAAGAAATTGGTACTGAGAAGTACCAAGAAGTAAGATTATTGCTGGTACTGACTGACCTGACCATGTGGTTGGAGAAGCTTTTGAAATGTTTTGATATTTGGGAGAGGAATTTTGAAGGTTTAAAGATGCAAGCTAGAAAAGTTTTAAAATGTAGTGATTCTGCTGTGCAACCAGAATACATAAATACTGATAAGAAAGTGGACAGTAAAGACTGGGCTCATGAAGTTTCAGAGAATGAGGATTGTTAAGGTCTGTAGACAAGTCAAAATAAGACCTGGTATTTTGCCAGAGAAATGTTAGAGTTTGTAAACAAGTCTGGATGGTGCCTGGCAAAATGCCAGAGGGAGTGGTTTGAGAAGTAACAAAAGCGAGTCATTAAGTGTGGAGATTCCTTATTGGTTGACTGATGTATCTATTTATGCTAATTAAGATAAGCTGTGCAAAATGTATAAATAGCTCTGTTGTCCTACAATAAACGGCTCCTATTTCTGCTGTATCAACTTATGCAAGTTGCTAGTCACACACACACACACCCCCCAGCAGAGGATTCTTGGAAATTGGACAAGAAGTCATTCGTGTTATGTTCTGTCAAATAATTTTTCTACATTTTTTCCATGTCCTGAAACTTTCTTTGAGGTTGAATTTAAAGGTAATAGACTAATGAATCTGGCAGAGGAAATATCAAGGCAGCATAGCCTTCAGGTGGTGACATGGATTTTGCTAGTAGTCTTTAGACAAGTTTATAGTGATAAGCAAGGGCAGAAAGCAAAGCAAAATGATTTGAAAACTTGCAATTCAGCAAGAAAAGTGCAAGTAAAACTGAGCTAAGGAAGGTGTACTTATTAAAGAGATTATGGCATTAAAGAGATACAAAATAATTTCCCCCAGAGACAATAGAAAATATTGTTTGAGGACCTTTCAGAAATTGGCAAGATCATATCCATCTTCTTTTTTATTTTATTTGCTGTTTGTAGATATATATGACAGTAGAGTGTATTTTGACATATTATACATAATTGGAGTGCAAACCATTTCAATTAGGACCCCATTCTTGTGGTTGTACATGATATGTGGAGTTACACTGGTTGTGTATTCATATATGAGCATATATGAGGAAAGTTATCTCTAATTTATTCTACTGTCTTTTTTATCCCCACCCGACTTTTATTCTCCTTTGTCTAATCCAATGAAGTTCTATATTTCCCCTTCTTACCATCCCTTGCTATGGGTTAGCATCCACATATCAAAAAGAACATTCTGCCTTTGGCTCTTGGGGACTGCTTTTTTCACTTACCATGATAATCTCTAGTTCTATCCAAATAATTGGCCATAATTTCATTTTTCTTTATGGCTGATTAACACTCTGCTGTGTACATATACCACATTCTCTTTATCCGTTCAGCTATTGAAGGCCACCTAGATTGTTTTCACAGCTTGGCTATTGTGAATCAAGCTGCTATAACCACAGATGTGACTGTGTCCCTGTAGGATGCTGATTTTAAGTCTTTAGTGTACAAACTGAAGAGTGGGATAACTGAGTCAAATGGTGACTGGATTCCAAGTTTTCTGACTTATCGCCATACTGTTTTCCATTGTGGTTGCATCAATTTGCAGTCCTACCAGCAATCTAGGAGTGAACATTTCCCCCCCACATACTCACCAATATTTATTGTTACTTGTATTCTTGAAAATTGCCACTTTGACTGAAGTGAGACAGAATCTCAGTTTAGTTTTAATTTTCATTTGTCTAGTTGTTAGAGATGTTAAACATTTTTCCATATCTTTGTTAACTGATCATATTTCTTCTTCTGTGAAGAGCCAATTCATTTCCTTTGCCCATTTATTGATTGGATTATTTGTTTATTTATTTATATTGGTGCTAAGCTTTTTAAGTTCCCTATATATCCTGGAAATTAATGCTCTGAGGTTCCAGAAGGTAATAATTTTTTTTTCATTCTGTAGGCTCTCTTTTCACATTCTTAATTGTTTCTTTTGTTGTGAAGAAGCTTTTTAATTTTATGCCATCTTTTTTATTAATTCTTGATTTTACTTCATGCACTTTGGGACTCTTATTGAGAAAGCCCATTTCAGAGTTGACATGATGGAGAGTTGGGTCTACTTTAGACCTACCTACTGGTCTAATGCCTAGGTCCTTGATCCACTTTGAGTTTAGTTTTGAGCAGGTGAGATATAGGGATTTAATTTCAATGTACTACATATGGATTTACAGTTTTCTCAGCACCATTTGTTGAAGACTATCTTTTCTCCAATGTATATTTATGGCAAGTTTGTCAAGTATGAGATAACTGTATTTATGTGGGTATGTCTCTGTGTCTTCTATTCTGTTCCACTGGTGGTCAAGTCTATTTTTGTGCCAATACCATTCCATCTTTGTTACTATAGCCCTATAATATAATTTAAGTTCTAGTATTGTGAGGTCTCCTGAAATACTTTCCTCACCAAGGAAAGTTTTGGTCTTCTGGGCCCCTTATTTTTCCAAATAAGTTCCGTGACTGCTTTTTCTATTTTGATGAAGAAAATCATTGGAATTTTAATAGGAAGTGCATTCAATGTGAATAGCACTTTGGGTAGTATGACAACTTGACTATTAATTCTGTCTATCTAAGAATGTGGGAGATCTTTCCATCTTTTAAAGTCTTCTTCAATCCCTTTCCTTAGTGTTCTGAAGTTTTCATTGTAGAGGTCTTTCACACCTTTCATTAGATTGTTTCCCAAGTTTGGGCTTTATTGGGGGGTGGGGTGGAGGCTATTGTGAAGGGAGAGTTTTCCTAATTTCTCTTCCAGCTGATTTGTCATTGGTGTATAGGAATGAGATTGACTTATGAGTGTTAATTTTGTATCCTGCTACTTTGCTGAGTTTGTTTATAAGTTCAAAAAGCTTTCTGGTGGAGCTTTTTGGGTCTTCTAAATACAGAATCATGTTGTTGGAAATAGGGATAATTTGAGCTCTTCTTTTCCTATTTGTATTCCTTTAATATCTTTCTTTTGTCTAATTGCTTTGGCTAGGGTTTCAAGGACTATGTTGAATAGCAGTGGTGAAAGAGGGCATTCTTGTTCTAGTTTTTGGAGGTAATACTTTCAATTTTTCTATATTTAGAATGATTTTGGCCTTGTGTTTAGCATATATAGTTTTTTTTAAGAGAGAGAGAGAATTTTTTAATATTTTATTTTTCAGTTTTCAGTGGACACAACATCTTTATTTTATTTTTATGTGGTGCTGAGGATTGAACCCAGCACCCTTCACATGCCAGGTGAGCATGTTACCACTTGAGCCACATCCCCAGCCCCGCATATATAGTTTAACAATGTAAAACACAGTCAAGTTTTAAGTACTTATTATGACTACAGAATTTTATAAAATTATTTCTCTTTATTTTACTTTTACTTTTTTATGGTACCACGAAGACCTTCTTATTAGCACTGAACTTGAAACATTGCTGTTGCAAGTTGATCTTGTATCAATACATTAATTTTTTAATCCAATTAGTCTTGATGAATTTAGAAAACTATTAGCACTAATCTATAGTCATATATTAATTATCATTCACTATATTTCTCTTTTCTGGTTGCATATAAACTATGCATCTTTAAATGAGATGTCTTATTTTAATAACAATTCAATTGAAATAGAAGATTTTATATATATTGTGTTTTTTTTTAAACAGAGCCATGTGTTTTTCCAAGAAAACTGTTGACACAAAAGGACAATTCTATTTTGATGGAAATAAGAAACAGTTTTCTGAACCAAATATGAGGACCAAGACCCAGCAATATGGACTCAAGTTGCCCTGAATAATGTCCTTCTTAGTGGAAGATATTACATGAACTTTTATAACCAAAGAACATAGACAGTCATAAATCAATATATCCAACAAATACATTGGTAGTGGTATTGGGTACAGCAAAGCATGGCAAGCTTTCCTATAGGTTTTAGATATTACATTAAATCATTCCTGGCTTTAACTTTGGTGGAAGCTAGTCGTCTGCTAAGGTTGCCAATACATTCTAAGGGGTTTCTATTAGTTCCGACAATGTTAGGTCAGATGCAAAGGTTAAAAGTAAATGACTGTTTTTCTAAAGGATTTGAGATAGCCAAAGATAATTTTGGCTGTTGACATGCAATATTCCATCTCCCACAATCACAACGTCCTACCCAGCTGAGGTCAAAGAGTCAGCAGGATCTGTAATATAGACTCAGCTCCTTCTGAGACTTTCAGTTTCACAAAATGAAGACAATTTTATGTTTGGTCAAGATGCTTTAGTACATTAAAAAATATTGATTATTTCCTTGAGAATTACAAAAGGCTATTAAAATAGGAAGAATATGTAAGAAGAATTATTCTCATTCAGATTAATAATTTAAAATATCACCAGTATGAATTTTAAGTTATATATCAAAGGTAAAACTCAATTTTTAAAGAATGAAAAATTAAAGAAATAGTAAAAGCTAAGCCATTCAATAAAGTTATTTTTAAATTAATTGACTTCAGTAAATAGATAGTAAAATTTAAGAAAGACTATATAAGGGGAGAAAAAAATGTCTTTCCTTTACCCTCTTATGGTTCTTTGTCTGGGTATGAATTAAACTAAAATAAGCCATATTAATGGGAGAAAAGGCTTTTTAAATCATATATGCAAGCATGGGAGTCTCACAAAAAATGTGAGATTCAAAGAAGGCTAGAAGATTAAAGCCTACATATTGTCCTGACCTACAGAAAGGAATGAGGGCCATGGAGCTTCTAGGGATAGAGAAGGCAAATGATGGGACGATGAGGGAGAAAATGTTTGATGAATAAAAGCTGCCATGAAATCTCTGCAGTGACAAAGAGCTGTCTTGGGGTAGCTCTCTTCCAGCTAGAGATTGCTTTACTAATAAAACTTTCCCTTGTAGATGCAAATTTCCTTTACAAAAGGACAGCTTTTCAGAGCTATTCCCGTGTCTGCATTTTCTCAAAATAACCAGCTAGAAATAATCAATATACTGAACAAGTATATTTTGGGGTAGCATATTTTGGTCCTCTGCAATCATATTTGGAGTGGTGGTTGTATCCTTAGCCAAACCTTTATGTGTGGTTAGAGATTATTTTTTAAAAAAATTTTGTTATTTTAAAATTAGAGGTATGTTAAGATAAGCTAATTTTAAAAATATTATGTGTATTGTATAAAATGTTTTTGATCCAAATTTTGCTGTCTAAAATTCATATTTATTTGCAAAATTTAATTAAATTATTTAATTTAAAGGATTTTATTTCTATGTCATATTCTCTGAGGAATATTAACTACTGGCTTTTTCATTGAAATATTTGTATGATGTAATGATGATGGTACAGCATTCTCTCCAGACAGAGTTTCTGCCAGGCATTAAAAAAAACACATTTCTCTAATGTTTATTACAACTCTGAAATGTGTGTATTTTAAGCCTTAGTTTTTTGGAATACCAAGATTTCAGAGTGTCAAAATCACACTCAGATGTAAGAGGCAGAACAAGGGTTTCTGGACGGGTCCACATGACTAAAAATCTCTATCATTTTAAAGGGCACCTGGACAGGTTTTCAATGATGATTTGGAAAGCTCAGCAAGATCCTTTTTCATGAATTTCAAATAATACAAGCCAAATGAAAATTAAGCAGGTGATACTTGGTTGTTTGCATAAAATATCTCATGTTTCAGGGATTCAGATGAGGCTGTTTTTTTATAATACCTTTGGAACCAACATGCCACCTGCAGTCATTAACTTGAAAGGATAGAATTTACAAATGGAGGAGTAACACCTGATTTGGGGATGAAAAGGGCATAGTCATATATAACCTGTTAATTGATTATTGCATCATGTCAATAACATTTGTTGAAACTCATCATTTAGACTGCTAAATATATCTGAATATGATTTATGAGATTTTCAACATTCTGTTGTCTCAAGTCTTTTTGATAGTCAACGCTTTTGAAGCCAGTGATTATTCACAAAACAATTATAAAGCAGTTGTGTCATCCAGTTAAAAAATATACTTTTTTTCTTTATCTCTCTCTCTTTCTCTCTCTTTTAGAGCAAGCAGAGGGTAATTGTATTGAAGTTGCTTTAAAATTTGCACATCTAAAATTATCTTGAGTCCTGAAGTGTCTCATCTGCTTTCTAATTTTCTACAAGATGCTTTTAATATTTTGAAATTTATATTAAACCACAGGGGTCTGAAAGATTTCTGGAACTCTTGCATATGCATCAGATGTAAACAATCAATTAAATTAATAAAGGAAAATCTCTATTTAGATGCTAGTTGTTACAAACTTCACTGCTATTCCATTAACTATAACTCATAGTTTTCTAATTTGACTCAGAAATTAAAGTAGCTGTTAGATGTTAACTTTCTCTAAATCTTCTAGTCATATGTGAAAGTTTTAAATTTTGATCACAATCAAGTAGCTGCTTTAAAATAATAACAGTTTGTAATTTAAGTATCTGTTTTTTGTTGTTGTTGCTGTTGTTTGTTTTCTGTATGAAATAAAATACCAAAATACTAAAATTTCAATGATTGGGCTAATTTCTATTAGTAGGAGCTTTTTGCTTAGAATGTTAATGTTATAAACTAATAAAACTACAGGGATCTATTCACACTAACTTAATTTTAAAATGAAACTATATTCTTGATGAAACTGCCCTCAACACCACATTTACAAGGGAAGTGTAATCATAAATAAAGATTTAGATGTGTTGTTTTATTTCAAACTTGTTTCAAATTATAAAATCTCTATTCCAAAAACAAAAATCTGAAAATCCTTAGTACATTATGTGGGCTATTAGTTACAGGATGTTAAAACTGTGTATATAGCATATAAAATCATTCAGTTTTAGGAACAATGCTTTTTCTTATAATTTAATTCCTCACTAGAAAATCTTCTTCAGGACACAACTTGACTTAAGACATGTTAAAAGAAAAAAATAAGAAGAAATAAAAAAAAAGAGATACAGCCAAACTAAATGAGAATTGCTGAAATATTTATTTTTTATACCTGAACTCTGCAATACTCCCTAGGAGGTCAGATATCCAAGTTATGATATACCAAGTATTTCATGAGTTGCAGGAGGATGAATGAAAATGGGATAACATCCATTCACAACAAAGCAAGGTGGGATATGGTTTTTCTATGGTCTTTCAGTTTTATGAAATAAAATTAGCATTAATGTCTTATACAGTTGATGAAATCATCTGATACACAGCAATATAGTAGATAGTCCCTTCACTCAAAGAACATCAAATGGGAGAATATGTGTGGGTGTGTATATATATACATTCTATATAGAGAGAGACTAAATATTTTATATATATATACAGATTATAAATGTATATATTTATGTATACATAACCTTTAATCTATAATTTAAATAATGGAAGTCATAATATATAGTATCTGGGAACATATAATATTTCTTGAGCAGTTCAGAATACTTTTCTGCTATCTTAACCCATCAGTTTCCATGATGAAGAGCACTTTTGTTTTTTTTAGCTTCATAGGTCATAAAAACAAGTGATGTACAAAGGAAAAAGAGCAGTGGGAAGGTTAGCTGGGAACATCCATAAGATTGCTTGTACTTTATAAAGTGTGATTACTTGTTAAACATTTTTATTAAAGTATGCTATGTATGTTACTTTTATTAAAAGTACACTAATTTAGTATACACTTGCTGAATGTTCAACATTTTACCACTGTGCTTCTTTTTTGAAATGAGATATTAAAATGTGCAGGGAGGTCCCAGAAGTTCAAAATAGGTGTCCAATACCTATAATTTGCATGAACTGAAAACCTTCTTACCTCTTCACTCCTTCTTTTTCTTT